>NC_091484.1:64952361-65258122 GCF_947461875.1 Haliaeetus albicilla | reverse complement strand
TAAAGGCACCAAAAGGACTCAGGAATATGAATCCCACTGTCTGTCAGTGGCACAGGTTCTTAAACACTCAATGACCCAATTTGCAGAAGCATTTAGAAATCTAAAATTTAGATAAGTACCTCCTGCCATTTCAAAAAGCATCCATTCCACTGCCACTGCAATCTGCATCTTCAAGTAAAGAATTACCTTTGAAAACATGCCTGAAGTTGCTTTAGAAAGGATTACACTTTCCAGTTAGACATTTGAAAACTCTACAGGATGATATATCATAAAAGACAGGAAAGCAAGCCTCCCAATTCCTCTCCCGCGCCTCCCCCAAATTAAAGGAAAATAAAACATTATCCCTAAGCTCTTTATACTCACTAATTAAAAGCACACTGCATTCAGATCAAGTTTAAATGTGACTTTTTAAAGTTGACAGTGTCTCTTTAAGGTAAGTACTTTCAAATGGAACAACTGCCAATTTATGAAAATTTCAATACTTAACAACCTTGACAGTGTCTCTTTGATTAGCCTGTAAAAATGAAGTTGCTTTTGATAGGAAAGTTTATTCACTTATTTAAAGTCTTTACATGTTATCTAAATATCAGCATTCTGTCACTGGAAAAATTTGGTAATACGTGCAATTTTGCACCAAAATGTAACCATGAGAAACAAAGATATAAGTTGTCTTCTTTCTTAGGCTGTTCTAAGAGATGCTTAGATCCAAGTAAGGGGTTTTTTTTGTGCTGGACACAGGAAAAATTAAATAGAAAAATAAATGTCATATTCAGGTTGAATCACACATGATGACCTCTTACAAGAAGGGAAGAATTCAATTGGCTTGAGGATATAAAAGTAATTTTATTATTTCAGAATCATGTGTTCCATTAGTTCCCGTAATTCTAGCCAAAATTAACCAGGTGGGAAAGTTGCTGCATATAAAAAATCATATGTAGTTAGCCATAATTTGGTCAAAATAAATGAACTATAATTGTAGAGGGAGGATAGAAGAGCGGGATAAGCTGTTAAGATCAGATCTCTTTAACAAGTAAAGAGGTGGCTGGTGGATACAAAGAGATGATGTCTGATGTTAAAATAAATCCAAGGACTCTGTTCTGCCTTCATTGAAGTCTTTTTTTTTTTCCCCACAGTCACATTTAATGCCTAAAATCTGATCTTTATGTTGGCTTGGCTGCCCAGGAGCTACCTTTGGGAAATTATGACCTTGTCAGGACCAGGGAAGTGAATGCTGAGTGACTGAGAGAGAACAGGATTTTTAGCCTGACTTTATGGGGCTTGGCTTGCTTCTTCTTTACTGACTTCACTGATGAAATAGCTGCCTCCCTTGAATAAGTGGCAGCAGTTTGCAGGCTGGGCTCAAGCCCTATTAAAAGAGCATAGTGGAGTATTATAGAAGCATGGCTGGGACTGACACGATAAGGGTATTTCCTTCTGCTCTTAGACCTCTTGCACTGCTCTCCCCACTACATTATTTTTTAAAAATCAAAATCAGAGCTTTGAGCAGAGTTTCAGCACCCTTAAAGAGAGGAGACATTATTTTCCTGAAGCATGTGAAGGGCTTTGACAAAGCTACTACTCTTGGTATGTATTAGGATGAAACTCTCATATCCATTCCTGTTAACCCAGCATCTCCTATTTTCTCCTTCCATTTTAGAAGGAGAGCTGTTTCTATGTTCTGAGCAATTACCACAGCCTTTTTTATTCTGACTCTCCCACTTTTCTACTTTATTCCTTCTTGTCACCTCTTTCTTTACTGACTCCTTCCTCTTTGTGATTTTCTGCCCCTGTTGTCCTTTCCCTGTCCCATGGCTGGGTACATCGCTGGCAGCACTGCCAGCTGTGCTGAGGGGCCAAGGGGCAACAGAGGGAGAGGAGGGATGTTTGACCCAAAGCTGCAGTTGGGGTTGTGTCTCTCGATGGGTAAGTTACATCTCTTTAACTTGCACAGGGAACCACCAGAAGAGAAGGCAATTGAGGAAGACAAGAAATATTGAAGAGAAAGCTATGGGCTACAGTATTGGTTTTGCAGTCGTTAGTATGTCAATGGCTTGAAATGCAGTGAAGTTTAATAAAGATAGTGATTAACAGCAACAACAACAACAACAGATGGGCTCCAATCCCTAAAGGATACGAAGCATCCTCAAGAAAGTCTCTTCTAGGCTCCTGACCTGAGCTAAAAGCTTGTTGGTAGAACAGAGGAGGTGTTATAATAGGTTATAAGTGCTAGAACTAATATTATAGATAAGACTGATATGCTCATCCTTATCTATCATTATTCATTCAAGATGTGATCTTTTTAAGTTCACCATAGTATTGTCAAATATTTTTCTGCAATGTGGACTTAAAAGAGTTACTTTTCTCATGATTGGCAATATGTCAAATTTAGAGGTGTTTTGATCAGCTGTTATTGTTTTGTTGCTTATCCAATAGTGGCTTAAGCTATGTTAAAACTGAAAATGCATAATTTAAAACGGAAGAAAGGATGTTGCCTTAGGAAGGGTTTTAATGGAAGCATCGAGATTATCAAGTCCACAGGGTCTTTTTCCAGAAAATTATGAATGAGGGAAAACAATGAATTATATTAGAGGCCTGACTGGAACATTAAGTATAATTTTTGCTGCCATGAATGCTATAAAATGAAACTGCATTTATCTGCCTAGAATATATAGCTCTTTTCTGAATAACATTTTCATGGGGAATAAAAGTAGCAACAGTCACAGTGCAAATTCAGTCTCACATTTTTAAAAAGTGCCTTATGATTGCAGCCATTTAAAATGGGGATTTTACACTGGGCAAAATAAAGCACATTTTGCTTTTTAATGATTATGTATTGTTTAATTTGGATTAAAAAAAGCCAAAGTGAGAGTACAAAAAACTTCTTAAGTCCCCTATGAAGGCAACTAGAATTCCAAACTGAAACAAATCATTAAAAATAAAGATGAAAATAACAGTCCACATGCAAAGCCCTAGTGAAGAGAGTTAGCTGTGCATTCAGCTGAGCACGTTTATCCTGCTCTGCTGAGACAGACTGGTAGGGTAGAAGATTTTCAGCATTTGTTCATTTAAAGATAAGGATAACTCTGTGCACAGAGCACCGCAAGCAGAATGCAAAGAGACTCCCTTCAAAGTCTGCTCAAGTCAGTAAACAGACTTCTTCAGCTTTATAAGAATTCTTGCCCATCCTCTTGTAATTCCACAGGCAAACTCTGCCAAGGCAGCTACTTCTAATTTCTGTTAAATGAATGATGTCTTATTCAACTCAGACTGATAAATAATTCTCTCAAATATGGGTCTGAACTTGCTATCTCACAGAGACTCTGATGCCTTTGGTATAAGAATCAACATTATGACTCATCTGAATTATGTTACAGCAAAAACCTCATTTGGCTGATACAGATTTTTTTCTACCAAAATGAAGCACAAAGTGGCTCTTCTCCTGATTTCTCTCACTCCCTCTGTCATTAATTTTCTTGTGCACATTTTCAATACAGAAACTGATTTTCTGAGAAGGATATGTCTTCCTAGGACTCAAAAAGTGACAGATGACCTTATTTGTCTTTCATTATTTCCTTTATGGAATTTTTTATTCAAATATTGTTTCAAAACATGTGCTCAGAAAATAAACATACCAATATCGATACTTACCATTAAGGCAATCATTTCAGTTGGGAAGAAAATCAGGCTTAGGATCTGAGAAAACAAAGTGGAATATATTCTTTTTGCCTGTAGCTTTGGAAGCTTGTAAAGTCCTATTATCCTAAGAATTAAATTGGCTTACTCTAATGCATACAGATGGCAATGCCTTGTGCTAGGTACAGCTGCCATATTTTTTTTGTCCGCAGAGGAGAGAGGGAAAAGTCTAGGCTGTCCACCTGCGACAAACAATGAGTTTTCATAACATAAAGGTGAGTTTGAGGGTTTATTCTATACATTCCCATATGCATGCTTTGAGACATCTTTTTGACATCTTTATATTTAATAATATTTTCAACAAAGTTATTCTAGAAGTGACATTTCTTGGAAGGAAAACAGAATTAAATTGTGATGCCTGCTGAAATGTTAAAGAAGTAGCTGCTGAACCCTGTGGTCAACAAATAATGTTTGCAAAGAAACACAGCAAAATTATTTTTTGGAACACATCTATTCATAATATAAAAAGGGAATCACTATAATGTTCATTAGACAATCTTTGAGAAGCCTAATACATCAAAAGAGGAATTTTCATTTCAGTTCATCGACTATTCATGCAAATACATTTCTAACTTGGTTTTTTTGTGCATGACAGTCAGTAATTTTGTTTAAATTGTTATTTTCCACTCTCAAGGCAAACTCAGCATCATTTTCAGGCTCAGCATTGACTGCAAAAACTTCTTATGAATAAAAAATTCAGGCTTTCAACTCTGATACGACTCACCACCTTTATTTCCAGTGAAGATGTGTAGGCTAAAGTAAATACTCACAAGCATGCTCATGGAAAGCACAAGTTTCACAATACCTGTAAATAGCTGCTGACAAAACTGCACAGCCAACTGAAATTCCTGTGATATCTCTCTCAATTTTGATAATATAAACAATTGTCATCCATTTAGGTGGATCGGTGAGTGTGACTGAGGTGAAGGTGCTTGTTCTTAGAAAATGTAAGTGACCTAAGTAGGTCATAAACTACAGCAAGATGGTGGTCACATAGAATATTGAACTGTTCCAAATATAAACTGGCTTCATAATGTGTGTACATATATTGCCTAATTTACATGAAACTTATGCGACCCTTCAGCAATAAGGGAATGACCTTATCCTGGCTCCATTCATGTAGGATAAACATGGATGATTGTTTCTTCTTTAGAAAACTTTGGAGTCATTAGATACATATGATTCACTGGAAGAAAAACAACCTAAAGAGAAATAGCAAAGACTTTGCTGAAAATAAATTTAAATCTTTGCATGTTAAATAAGGAGAGATACAGTTTTCTTTAAAATGTAATGAATGCTAAAATGAGTCCCAAATCACAAGTTGTCTGAGCTGTGGGGTTCACAGTTTTTCTGTCTGAGTAAGTTTGGTCAAAGTCCAATACTCAGAGAGAGGCCTTTGGGGGACAAAATGTAAAAGGAACATTTTATTGTCATTGGACCTAGGGAAAATAGGAGTGCTGAAGATCATGTTTCTTAGGATTGTAAGAAAGAGACTTCTTTCAACAGTCTGTTGCCAGTCAGATTTAAAAACAACTTTGTATGTTTTTTCCTGCCTTGTTAAGTACATACTTATACTTCCTGCATGTTCTGAATGAATAAACGAACCCCCAAACAAAGGTTACCCTCTGCTCTTAAATCCTTCTGGTCCCTTGACATTTCTGACTGATGGAAATTGGATGTAGAGGCAAGGTAAACTACTCTGGCTAAATGCTTCTGAATAGGATGATGGTCTGCTGCTACATAAATCCTGTGTGCTGTCAGATCCCTGGAGCATTCTTTGTTCTGGCCTTGGAGAGATTTCTTGTCAGCCCACCAGACAGTAAGAAGAAAACTGCAGTTGATTCTGTCAGAACATCACACTAAATGAACAAAAGGATGATTCTCCCTACATGTACATTCAAACTTCTTTTTCAGAGTTCTGCCCGAGTTCTAGCTCAGTTAGAACAGGCTCCAGAACAAAGAGAAGGCACTTTTTAATTTTCTGAGTGTTCTTTTCAGAGAGCAGCTATCAATGTATTTTCTTGAATGACATATAATTTTTCTCTGCAGATTATTGCAAACAGGGAGAACGTAGGACAGATGGGGAAGAGGAAAAGGTGATAAAAGGAATATTGTGCAATAATTCTTCTAAATCTTTCCTGCCTGATGTACTGTGTTGTAATCATACACAACTCATGCCACTTAACACCTGAAACTGCAAGCAGTAGAGATTAAACAATAAGCAGTTATTGAGGAAGTAGAGTGGGGTGATAAAGCTTGCTGATGGGACTGTTATTTAGGGTAGTAGAAGTGACAGCCAACATGGATAAAGTGTTGTAGAAGGACCTTATGATACTGAATGATTAGACAATAAAATGGCACATGAATTCAATATAGTTAATGTAAAGTGATGAGCAAAGGAAAAAAAAAATCTAACTTCACCTATAAAATGATGAGCTCTGAGCTGATGAGGAATTTAGAAGTGAAATTGTGGATTATTTAGAACAGACAGTTCTGTGAAAGCATCAACTCAGTGTTCATTAGTAGTCAAAAAACAAATCAAGTGTTAAGAAATGCTAGGAAAAATATAGAAAAGAAAACAGAAAATATTACACTACTGTATAAATTCATTATTTATCTGCATCTTGAATTGTATGGGCAGTTCCAGCTCCCCCATTTAAGTTTTAACTCAGTATCTAGTCCAAATAACTCTTTGGACTGGAATAAAGCCACCTGAGATGCCCTATTACAAATGTGTATAAAATCATGAGAGGCATAGAGAAGGTGAGTATGGATCTCTTGCAGCACAAGAACTAGGAGACCAGCTATAACCTACAAGCTAGTAGTTGAAAAGTTCAACATAAAAGTGAAGAAAGTCCCCATGGCATGTAAGCAAGCTGTGGAATTTCTTGCCACAGGATATTGCACATGCTAAAAGTTTATGGAGTTCAAAAAGCAACTACAAAAATATATAGTGAGAGGACTAATAAATTCAAAGACAACATCCTTAGCTAAGGAAGCTGTGTGTTGCAAATCACTGGATTGTATTTTGGGCAAGTGTCACTTCGTGCTTGCCTTGTTGTTACACTGCTAGAGAAAAGATGCTGAGCTAGGTGGACCATCGGTCTGGCCCAGCACAGGTGTTTTTATATTCTCTTATGACAAATGAGGGGTTACCAAAGAGGAAAGGTTGAAACCTCAACTCTACTGAAACAAAAAATCTCCATTGTCTTCAGCAGGAGTGTGAAAAAAATGTCATTCAAAGGCTCTTTTTCCAAAAAGACTTCATTCAAATATTCAAATATATATTTGCAACTGAAGTGTACACATGGTGGTAAATACAGATTTACAGATAGATTTCAACTCTCCCAAGGAGAGTTGAATTGATTCATCACACTGTAGAGATGGAGGGGAAGTGTGCAAAGTCTGACATAGAAGTACTTTGATTCAGTGGCTTAAACTCAGGATTGCAACTTCCAACAACTTTGTTTCTATTTTTGGTGGAGCCAGGACCATGGTGTGAGACACGGTCATGTCAGGTCATTTGAAATATTTGCCATTGAAGCTGGGATATTGATTTGGTTTGTCTGAGAAAGAAAAAAGCATTTGTGGGGCTATGTATCTGTAACTAGTTTATTGCTTCTGTTTTGTCCAATAGGATGCTCTCTGCTTTATTTCTTGAGGATAATTTACTGCACCTCAGTGAATCTAAGATATGAAGGTTTTTTTCTGACATTTTAGCAAGTAAAATGTGATTCTGAGAACTCTGAAAAAAATCATGACCTAACCTTTCCCAGCATAATGATAATAATGATACCATTTACAGGAAAAATTGCTTTAAATTGGTTAGAAAACACTTATGTTAAAAGACACCTTACCGATGTGAGGGAATAAAACTCAGAGTACATTTTCATAGTTAATTTTGGTTAAATAGGCTAATGAATGTTTTCCGCACGGCAGCCAAGATTGCCATGTGGCTGCAATCGCTGCTGGGAGCAAATGCTGCTTGTTTTTCCTTTTCAGTTTGTTCTTGGATTCTGTGCCTGGCTTTATATGGATCCTGTGCATGGCGTCAACAAATTCAAAATTGACTTGTCTGATGCTTAAGAAACACAGTTCCTAATATGGTGCCATGTGTCTGGCCTATTCAGAAGGTGGATTTGCATTTACTTCGCAGATTTTTGCATGCCATTTTCTGTGTTTGAGCAGAGAGTTAGAGTGCAACATCCCCATAATCAATCTCAGCAGATACTGGGTTCTGAACAGTGAAGATCTGGGGTGAGATTAAAACCTGGTAATACCCAGAGTACCCAGCTCTGCCTCAAGCTGGTTGCTGTGCAGAGATTAAGCTTGGAGCAGGATAAGAGGTGCACAAATCTACCATGATGTACCAGCATCTGTGCCAAACCCCTGTTTTCAGCACTGAAGGAGTGACTCTCCCTACTCTTAAACTTTTAGGCATGAGATTTATACTTTGCTTCGTTCCTTGTAGATGCCTGTTTACAGTCCAAAGTTGTTCCAAAACCTTAAGTTTTGCTTAGAATAAGGTTGTCAGAGAAATAACTGTTTGACTCTTTTCCCTTGCCTCCTTCTTGGAGCTCTGCAGGAACACTTCAGTCATGTTTTCATGACTTTTCTCTGTAATTGTCAGTGATAATAACTTTTTTTTTTTTTTTTTTTTTTAGAAAAAAGGAATCTGGTCTTTATAATCAACTGACAGCAGGAGCTGGGGTTTCCAAAAAAGCATCAGAGACAGTGAGATTCATGATAAAAATCTGCCTCAGGAGAGCTGCTTTCATCTTTTACACACTCCATCTTTTTCTTTGCTTACAGGTTGCAGCAGTGGAGCCCTGAATAAGCCTCAAATAATACAAAAAAAAAAAAAAGACTTTGAATCTGACCCATTGTCACAGCAAATAATACTGTTGGGGTGGCAGCAGTTTGTCTATTCTTGCTGCAGAGCTTTCAGATTTGAGCTGTCCTGCAATAGAAGCTGCACATGGTGTGAAGCAGACTTTGGTCTGAAACTACAGGGGCTGTAATTAAACTTAATTGAAACCACATCTGTGAGACAGAGGGACAAATGTCTTTAGGAGCATCACCACAGCTGTATCTCTTCTGAGTAAAGACAGCACTAGCAAGAGGAAAATAAAACCCAATACCAGATACTATGGGTAAGCTAATGCTGTGTAATGCCCCAGATTGTACTGCAGGAAGAATTTATGGTAGAACTATAAAGCTATTGGGTTTTTAAAGTATAAATAGCTCTAAGGGTGAATAGTAGTTTTAAATATATGTATTTCCTTGCTGTTGGTTCTTTACAGGTTATTTCACTATACTTTTATTGCTTATGTCTAGCCACAGGGAGAAGCTGATTAAGTGGTCTAATTTTTCCTTATCTCTTATCTTCACTGCTTGACCTTCCTGTTTGAGTGTATTGGGTATTTCCAACTGCGTTTCTATTATGAAACCCAGATTGTCTTCTGGAAGTACACTGGTTTTGATGAACTACAAGAGAAACACAGGTGGGTTTCTGATAGCAGCATGCCTGAGTTCCTGCCAGCTCATTTTATGGGCTGCTAGGGGCTTCAAAGCAACCGTGTTATGCAGAATCTGCCATTTTGGGAAACTCTGTCATGCCAATGCCCTGGGGCTAGATTTCCTGTGAGTCTGCGGACTCCCTGCCATACATACATGAACCACAGGAGCCTTGGATCAGTTTTTCAGGTAGGATCTGAAGTCTTTAGGCTCATCTTCCTTTTCAGCTGAGATTCTTCAGTCTGCAGTGGCTCCTAACGTGGAGCAGGGATCCCAGGAGCACCACCTCCTCATCAGTGGTGTTCTCCCATGCTACACTGACAGTCAATAACCAAGCTCAGAGCCATTGTGTTGCCCATCGGGTCTTTTGAAAATGTTGCTGCCAGAGGGAAAAGATGAAACTGTGAGTAACGGGGAGGTTCTAGCACTCTGCAGAATTATTGTGATGAGCTGGGGAAAGGCAAATCTCGCTGCTTTAGTCTCCTGCCTCTGCAGCAAAAAGCCTGGAAACCCTAAGGACTGCAGCTCTGTTATTCAGCTCCTGACTCTGCCACACTGTCTCTGGTGGCCTCAGAGGTCCTACTCCGAGCTGGCGATCTCACGGCTTCAGACCCATTGCTATGGGAGAGCAGGGAGCAATTTTCCGAACTCAGCTGTAAATGCCAGCACTCCCAACTTCCTTCAGTCAAAGGAGCCATGCCAGGTACCTCACAGCTTGTGCTTCTTCCAAACGGTGTCGTGGGTGTCTCAGATGGTACTGGGCACATATGGTTGTGCTGCAGAATTTCACCCCAATTTTTCACAACAAAATATTTTGATTCCTTCAAGCAGAATCCTACTGCAATTAATTTTCAAGTGAAATTTCTACTTTCTGCTTACTATTTCATTCTGAAATGAAAGACCATTTTCCTCAGAATTTCAGAAGTCTCAGTAGAGTGGAAATGCTTCCTTTAGACCAGATCAGCATTGGCTTTTGAACAGAAGGGACCTGGATCACTTCTGACTCCTTCAAACCTCTGCTGATAGAATCTCCTTCTTGGCTTTTCCCAGAGAGTCCCTCAGAATACTGATGCTCACATACACTGTCTCATACTCAGTTAATCTAGTTCCTTGTCTAAGACACTTCACAGATTATCGTAATATTGCCATTTTCATTCAGAAATATTGTATCTAATTACGCTAACCCTGCAGCATTGGTTTCATTGATGAGAACAGCTTCTGATTTGTTTGAATTCTTTTCCCTCAAATACCATCCCAGACTGTCCCTTTGGGATGAAAACTCTCACCAGTCCAGTTTTCGCTTAGTTGTCCTCTCACCAATCACTTCCACCCTGTTGTCGCTCACTCCTATTGTTTATCAATTTTTCTTGTAATTATCCTATAATGTACATTTATAAAATGCACATAAGGTCTTCAGTTGTGTAAATATTAGGTTCATTTAAATGTAAGTCATAACTACTGCTTTTTCCTTCTTCCTATTTGTTTGTGTCATACTAGTGTTTCTTCTAGGAGTAATTAGACTCCAAGTTTTTCAGGACAGGGGACACATTTTCTGGGTTGGCACAGCGGGTCCCAATATTGACCAAGACCAGGAGGCATTGCTATAACATAAATAAATAATAACATCTCTGAAAATCTTTTCAGCACCTTAATGGCTATGTGATCTCTGTGCATTTTTGTGATTGCAGTAAGTAGTTGTAGAAAGCATTGTGATAACGTCAATAGAAGCATGGTATGGTAATGTAAAATTAATGAGCTAGATGGTAATCTTTTTAGGCAAATCATGTTCTGTAATACAGCACACCCTCTCAATTAGTTTGCTCTCAGGAGCCAAGGAATCAGAGTATTGTGTGTGAAGTACACACTAAAATTGTGTTACTCAGGAAGATCAGTGTAGCTGATAGTCAAAGTGCAATAACCTCATATGGAACATAATCTTATAGTGAAGAGCATTATAGAGGCACTTCATGGTACTTTCATGTCTATGTTTTTAATGTCCCACAGGTATTTGTTAGTAAAAGGAAGGACACTTAGGTGACTTGTGTTATGAAAACCAAAATAAGGAAGCTGGGCTAATGTCTTCTGAAAGCCTGTGCTCTGCCAAAGCACTGATCAAGTCATTAGTGAAAGGTACGACTAGCAGAAGGTGTGAAGATCTATTTCATACTCTCCATGGCAATTACCTTTCAAATCGCTAAGCTTAAGATTCAGACTTTCTTACCTAGTACAACTGATATCTGAATCACTCCGTAATAAACACTATGAAGCATGATATCAGGTAGAAAAGGGATGCGATGTGCAGTCATGGCAACTGACCTCCCACTAGACTCTTATCAGTGCAAAAGGGCTGGAGAGAAAGGTTCCTTGGTGGAGGGAAACTTGGGGGTTCTGCAGTGCTGACAAGGGGTAAAATGATGCTGCCTTATCTGATACTTGCTGAACACCAAGTAGAGTTTGTTTCAGTTTTAATTCTGTTGTCATTTTTGCCTGTGTATGGTATGCTCTGAACTACATGGCCACATGCACATGTATCATCAACACAGAGGAGCTACAAGCTGATGTATAGAACTCACTTGGCAGCAGTGATACAAAGAATCTATTTGATCCTATAGTTCACTCAGAGAAACTTCCATTTCTTTAATGACCTCCATGAGAATTTGATTAAATATTGTCAGACTGGGTTCATTATTTCTGATGAAGGGACAGGGAAGAAATTCATTAATGGAACAATTTCTGGAGGCTAGGACTCAAATTCAGTTTGCATTATGAGAGAGATTCATTTCGTCTCAAGCTATAGCTCAGTGGACATTAATCTATATTACAATTCTGCAGCCAGTGAAAGTAGCAATTTGTGTTTGGGATTAGAAGACTGACAATATAGCCAATCATGGGTCAAACAAGAACTAGTACAAAAAATTTTCAATTTTCAGAAAATTTTGACCAGATGTTGATTTCCTGAAGATTTCAACTTAAAATGATAAGTCCAGTTTAGAAAGACAGTGGATTGTCTTGCATTTTATTTTATAAACCAACTTTACTGATTCATTTGAATGCTTGGGGAAAGACGCCCTAGGTTACAGAAATGAGAGACTGATGTGGACTGTAAAGGAAGATGAAGCTTACCTTCTATTTTAAACCACTGCATGCTAACATCTCATCCTAACTCCCACAGAAGAAGCATCTCCACAAGGTCAAAATATTAATCATTGTAGAACAATGTTAAAGATATATCAACCCATATTTTTCATTCCATGTCCCCAAACTATTAAAAAAAACCCCAGACACTCAGTTTGAAAATTGCCACAGAGGCCAAAATAACATTTTATGTTTTCCCTCATGTTCTTTTACAATTTTTTTTGTCTGTTTTATCTTGCATGAGATGATTTACGCAAAACCTTGTGCTTTTACCCTGATGAAATACAATTTACTGCAGAGGTGTTACTTGGGGAATATCTGGTATTGGCCATTCAGGAATGTGCTTTCATTCATTTCAAATAGCAGGCATCCCTTCACATCATAAGCAATTGTAGTCTACAGTGTTAATGGTGTCTACATTAATAAAGTTCACTTTAGGAAAAAGGTACTGGGCTGTATTTGTATTATTTATTAACAGTTTTATAGAGTCCATTTTCATTCAGGTCTTCAGCAGTGGGTAAACAAAGGAGCTATTGATTATATAGAGAAAAGTTTCTGACAGCTTCAGTTAGAAAAAACTTCCTTTGTTCAAATGGAAAATCATATTCCTGGAAAATTTCCTACCTCTTTGGGTTTTGTCTGAAAGTTAATTTATCAGTTGGCATACCACTGGGTCTAAACCTGCTTTTACTGAAGTAAGTGGGAATTTTGCCATTGGCTTCGACATGAGCAGGTGCACGCCCCTAATGAGGTGTGTAATGGAAACGGTGTACACACAAAAAACCTGGACACAGTCAGCATGAGAAACACCGGAGAAGAAGGATTTCTCAGAATCCCAGAGTATGTGAACAATGTGTTGCGGTGACATTTAAGCATTGACAAGAAAAGTGAAGAGATCAAGTGGAAGAATTAGAACTAGACAAGAAGATATTGTCACACTGCAACAATTCACCTCGTGCTTGGAAAAGTTTATAAAAACCTTGAATAGAGAGGGAAAGGGCATCATGATAAATGGGAGCACCTAAGCCACATTAGATCACCTGATAACACAGTCATCTTTGCCAAAATCCCTGAAGACCTGAAGCACTGATGAGAGAATTAATCGTGAAGAGTACGGCTTGAGCAATTAGGATAGGTAGAGCTGAGTTGTCCCCAGTGAAAGCTGACCCCCAACCTTCACCCTGTATTGAAATCAAATATGACCCAAACCTTTGCTGAAGTATGAAAAAAAGGCAAAGGAAGTTTTTTCACCTCATTAAGTCTCATTTCATTCACTGTATCCAATATAGTGTGCTGTGGGTAATCTCAGACTGGTATCAACTAAAATAGCACCAGAACAGCAAGACACTATGACTTTATCAGCCAGTATTGCATCCACAGTAATTAGCCCTGCTTCTCAGAGGTGAGGAAGGCATGTTAATGAGGCTGAGTGCAGTGTTGTGCTAATCCTGTGGAACCGATTCTGTGAACCAAGCAAGGCACTTGCTTTGTGTTCCTGTGCTCCATGAAGAAGTGTCAGATCCTGTGGTGTTAGCTGGGGCGTCTCCAGCATAGCGAGGTCTAGCACACAGCAAGGCTGATGCGGGCATACCCTGGGCAATGCATGGGCCAGGATGCTGCAGGAGAAGTTGTGCTTGAAGGAGCTCCATGGTATCTCATGCTCAGGAGGAGGAAGAATAAAGTAGGAAGAGGAAGACTGTGTGCACTTTCATGCTGCAATCTTACTGCAAATTATGTTTTTCAGCCTCGAGTGAGATACCTTATGCAGAAGGCAGGGGAAAAAAAGATGTAGAGGCTGGTGGGTACTCCACTGTTTCTCCCATTGATTGGCACAAAGTTTATTTCCCAGTTGTGATGAAAGGATGAGGCTTGTTTTGCCAGAAGGTGCTAATGACTTGTGTGATGAGTGGAAGGACTACTCATGTCCTGAGTCCCTGGCTGTCTGAGGCAAGAGTGGGTGTCTGCACTGCCAGAGCCAGGCTGTGCGTTGTGTGGAAAAACAGAGGTGTTTGTGGTCTGGCCTTGGAAAGGTTTTTTCATATATTTAAGGGGGGTGGGTGGGGTGTGTTCAAAATGTGGCTCTGAGTCTGGAAGGAACCCTAGAGGGGCAACTTTGTTGGACATAACTACTGTTTTCCTATCCACTTTGAGCGTTTTATCTTGGCCACAAACTGAAGCACACCTAATGAGGAAAGGAACATCACTCATTATTTGTCTTCTTGATTGGCAGAGTTGCATGGGTGAAGGCAGACGTAGATCTCCTGGGATACTGCAGCTATCGTGGCAGGAAATTTTTCTAGTCAGATATTCGAATGAGATCTGGGAGATGAATGTAATTTGTCTCTAGTTTTATTTTTAGTGATTTCACTTTTCTGGCTTAAGTATTTCATTCCCTTTTATTGTCAAGATTTATTACCAGCACTGTTGTGAAGTGCAGCCAGTTCCAGTCCTCCAACTCCTTCTTCCTAAACTTAATTTTTGTCAATGGAATAGTTTCCTGTAAAATGTCTAATTGTTGGCTTATTGGCAGATTACGTCCAAGAACTTTTTTTAAAACTAAGGCCAGCACCAATTAAGTGGCTGGTGCCAAGTCCCTTAGTTGCTGATGGAATAAATGAGAATTTCATTTGTTTCAGAGCTGACTGCATTTCTGGTCAGTGAAAACCTAAGAACATTAAGTTCCTAGTTCCTACACTATCGGTATTTGTATTTCCATAGCTCCATCCTTTGACATCTTTAATACATTTATTGACACAACTTTTCTGTTGGGTAGGAAATGCTGTTATCATTATCTTTCAAGTGGGAAACCACAACCCCAAGAAACTATAGCCCTGTTTATATTAGAAAGTACATCACATGCAGGAGAAGAAGCAGTCTTCCCTAGAGGGGACAGTAGATTATACATGAGTGCTTTTTGTGATGAACGTTTTATTGGGTCTGCCAACAGATAGGCTAGACTGAAAAAAGGGAAGTTCCTGCTGTATTTTTGCATCTATACCAGGAGATTTTGTTCATAACAAATTCTTGGAGGAAATCATACTTCTAACTCTCTAGCCAAAATGGCTTGCCCAGGCCATGGCATCTGGGATGGAGAGCAAGATGTGAGAATCCCTGGAGATGAACCCTTTCCCCCATAGCCCTACTGAACTAGGACTTCCCTCGTTGCAGGCAAAAACAACCACAAAAACAATTACTGCAAGCATCTTTCCTGAAAGCAGTGACTTCCACTGAGTAATATTTGAGTCCAAAATACTGGTAGGAACATTTTCATCTTCCTCTTTACAAAGACAGCATTTCCAGGACCTCTGTATTTGGGTTTCTATCCACTGGCATGTGCTGCTTCTGTACATACTCTTTGAAAGTAAGAAACACACCACACTGTGATCAAGAGTACGCTGTGATGAACATCTTAACTCAAGACACACAGAGTTTCTCTGTAATAGACAAAAAAGTCACATGCCTTAAACTATACCTTAGGGGGAGGTTCAACTCCTCACCTATGCCTAAAATTTATTGCTCAAACTTGTGTTTCACCTGAACTTTAAATTATTCTCTACTCTAAAGGAAAGGAATAAAGAATCAAAAAATAGGGAAAAACATATAGGTTTTACTCTAGTCATGAGTTATGTCAAAATATAAATTTTTATGGGTTATTTTCTTTGTTTATGTATGAAATGTCATCTAATTCTTTGATGAAAGCTAATTTTAAGCATTGATTTTTCTTTAGATTTATTCTCCCCCCTCCAAATTACAAACAAACAAAAGGGTTAAGAAGTGAAGTTTGCCTTCTGCATTCCTGAGTTTTCTTGAAAAGTCATGCTAGAGCTGCCAGGATGATGAGTTATTGGTTGTCAATAAAGTAACTATTGATCATAATCTCCCAAAATTCATCCTTCATATGTGTGTAAAAACAGACTATGCTGTGAACTGCAGAACAGAATTAATTACTTTGTCCCCGAGGGAAGAGCAGATAATTACCAAATAACATTTCTATCAAAGCTGCAGCTAAGTCCTGAGTGTTACGTGAGGCAAATTCCACACTCCTACAAAATGAATAAACTTGTCAGTACTTTCACACAAATTAAACCTTGTAACATTTCAGTAAAAATCCTATTAGGAATGTCCTCATTTTTATAATTAATTTGAATTCTTTAAGGGCAAAGGAAAAATACATGTTGGAAAGAGTAAGCATATATTCAGAAGTCTTGTGCTCTCCTGTGGATATTTTTAACAGATTGGGTTTATGTTGTTAAGTTTTAAGGATTCTTTTATCACTTGTTGATCAAGATAGTTTTAAAGACATTCATATTGCTGAGGTCTGTACTAGGATGGTTGAAATATACATTTTGGAAAGCAGTATTGTAGTGAAAGGATAATTCATGCTTTACACTAATTCCCTCCTATCTATTGACATAAATTACAGCTTTGAGGGACGGAGATGCTTGAAGCTCTCATTATTTTATGTACCAGCCTATGCTCAAAGTACAGGGGAGATTTTGCAGCTAACATTTTGCAGGACACCCAAACTATTTTAGTGAAACTTATGCTACCCTCCAGAATTCAGTGGAGATGACTTCTGTCAGTGAACAAATGCTGCACTGGGAATCATTTGTGCAAAGCCAATTCTCTGTTTTAGAATGCAGGACTTCGTATTGGAAGAGGTTGAATTATTTAGTAGAAATAAACTACCCAGCAAATGTAGCTTTTTTGCCTTGTTTGCAAGTTAAGATCTGATTCTGGATTCCATGAATGTATTTGTTATTCAGAAGTCTTTTCCAATAAAATGAAATATTCTGCTGTGCAAACTGCCTACTGGCTGTTTGTGGTGCAGGACCTGTCACCTCCATAGTGCATGGTGTAATTACTGCCTCACTCACTGAACAGGGGTGGAAATGCACTTCCCAATCCACCTATCTCAATGTGTCTAAATTATGGGAAGTCAGACCCCTTGTCAAGAAAAGGCAACTTCACTCACAACTTCACAATATGACCTTTCCTTTAAGCGCTTTAATGAACAGTGAAATCGCCAACAATGCAAACATCTGAAGTGGTATCCTCTTGGCATTTGAACGACCACCTCAGGGCTAGGTTATAAGGACACTTTTGTCTTGACTAATGCAGATTTCCTCAGCTACACCTTCCCACCGCCTCAGCTGGTGAGGCTTTGTGGGGAACAGGCTGAAAATGCATCTAGAGGGGAAGATAAGAGGACAACCGAGCTGGCCTACTTGCTTCCTGCTGCTGCAAGAGGGAGATGTTATTTCCCTGCCCTCTCCCCTGTCCTCCCTGCTTCTGGGTCCTGAGCCTCACCTGTGCCCTATGCATCCTTCCCTTCCTCCTCCCCAGCTTGCACTAAGCCTGGCACCCGCTGGGCTCTTCACTGAGATGATTTAACTCACAAAGCCCCCACAAAACTATTGTTTTTCTTTGGCCGACTTAATTTTCTGCTTAGTTACAGAGTTGCATCAGTGCTTACAAGAGTCTGTTGAGTGCCAGTGCTGGTGAAAGAGTGAGAAGAGTATGACCTCCCCTTTGAGGCAGTAGCTCCCTAATATGAAAGTTCACTTAACATACTGCTCTGAATAGGGAACTTCAATATGTATGTAATGACGAGAGAGACTCTTCCATCATACAGCTAACACTGAAGATCACTAAATAAATGATTGTCCATGTAAGCTAGATTTTCTGAGAAGGAGATTATATTAGAAATAATATTCATAGGGAAAAGTGACCTTACTCGTAAGCAGATTACAAGGAGCTTAATTCCCAGTTTTCAGAGCCTTCCTCCTTCCTGAACCAGAGGACTCTAAGCACACTGCAAGGGCCTTTCAATCTCTGGGCCACGGAAATGGTGTCCTTTACAGGTCCAGAAAAGCAGCCTGCGGGACTTAAGATGTAAGGGGACCAAGCACACCCAGAGTGGGATGCCAATGGATTAACAGCTAAAGGAGACAGATCTGAAAAGGATAGGGACAT
Organism: Haliaeetus albicilla; assembly: GCF_947461875.1. NCBI lineage: Eukaryota > Metazoa > Chordata > Aves > Accipitriformes > Accipitridae > Haliaeetus > Haliaeetus albicilla. Next base: position 65,239,801 of record NC_091484.1, on the reverse strand, counting down.
CCATAGGCACAATTAAAGGTGTAGGAACCTCAGACTCCTGGGCTGGGTAGATACTACGGGTGTGGCAGATTTCTAAATAGGGACTACAGCTTCTTAAGGTTAATTACCTGCTCTCTTTGAAAAGGAAAGAAGAACGTGCAAGAACACCGAGGTTCTGGTCACTGAAATGCTCTGAAACATTAAACACTGATGCAGTTCCAGGGACAAGTGGATTTTATTTGTTATGTATTGCCTAGAGCAAGGACATGCAGAAAAGTCTTTGGACTTTCACAAACCCATTTACTGTGGCATTGGTTTGTACAACATCCGGGAAAAATACTGGAGCTGGAATCAGTGTCTCAGGACTTGGGAGGTTTCCCACTCAAGAGTTATGAAACTGTCAGGAGAAAAACACAGACTGAGGAAAACAGAACATGGGAGAATGAGTAGATCAGAAGGCTATTTCCAGAATATCTTTTGCAGGTCTGTGGGAACAAGCTCTGCTTTCACTCCAACACGATTGTAAGCTTTGAGGATGTGGCTAGTCCAGTGCCAAAGCCAAGCAAATATATTCTGCTGTAAAAAAAAGCAGTAGCAGCAGCAGCTGTCTTGGAGTCCAGACAACGTGAGCTCATATCTGTTCTCAAATGACTGCAGGACAGGACCATGGGAGCAGTAACAGTGTGTCTATGGTGTAAGCAGAGACATAGACCTGAATCGCTTTCCTGTATGTGTACTGAAAAGATGAACTCTCATGTTGGAAGGAGAAAGAGGATCTAGGAGAAGGTTGGCCCAGTATTTTGAGAGCTTAGAGAAGCTGGAGGAAGAGAACATCTTTTTGGTCCTCTGGACTTGACTCCTGTCCTAGAGTAGAATTATTTTTCTGTACATGCAGCCTTGGTGCAGGGGGTTCCAGAGGAATGAGAAAGGTCTAGCAGCTATTTCCATGGCGGGGATCAGAAGCAGGGATGTGCTGTTAAAATAAGAATGGTGGGTTCTGGCATGGGTCAGGGAAAGGAAGGGAGCCAGCAAAGGTTGCTTTCTCCCTTTCCTTCTTGTCTTCTGGGTGCAAGTCTGAGCAAACAAGAAAAAACACTGCCTGCCCAGCTGAACATGGATGGTTCCTGGGAGAAGAAAGGGCAGAGGCTGCAGGAGTTTGCTGGAGGCAATTTTCACAGTCAGTTCAGGAACTGATCTGCCTCCAGCACAGCTCTGCAGTGAGATGGTGTTGTGCAGCCACTCTAATGTGATAGAATATGAGAAAAGAGCTGTTTATAGAAAAGTATTATTTTCCTGTGGACAGCTTGGCAGGTATTTCTTCTGGGGGTTAGTAATTGTTTAGCCATAATACATGGTAGAGTAACATAACCTAACCTAAGGGTATTCAGTTTTGTAACAACAGATATGTTTTAGAAAACCCCATTTTAGAGGGATTTGAGAAGGGAAACATATAAGCAAACACACATATCCTCTAAAAGCTGCAGCAATGGTCAGATGTTGCAGAGTGCAGCATTAGAGTTCTCGGGACACTGCTTGGTTCAAGCTCAACCAAGAGTATATGGGACAGTTACTTCTGGCTGCGATTTCTGGCAGTGAAGTACTTGTTTACTCAGTAGTGCAGCTACAGCTAGGAAGATTGAAAGCATCTTTAGGCAACAAAACACACTGTTTAGGAATTTTATGCATCCCAGCTGGAATGGGGGATATTGAGCTAGCAGATCCTGGTGGCCTCCCTCTGTTCTCTCACAGGGTATTTGTATACCACAGATTACAGTCAAATATCATGTGAGAGATCTTTGTAGCCAGGATCTGTAAGCCAGGAATGTGTGGACATATGGGTCTTTAAGGGAATAAGGAAGGAAATAATTCCATGTTGAAGGAGAAGACTGGGAATCAGACAAATTTGCAAAAAGCTTGAAGACAAAAACAAGGGCATTCTTCTCTGCTGTATCTGAAGGGTGTAATGGAAAGCATTATGGAGGGGACATTGAAGAACACACAGTTTTGTGAGGCCCACTAGGCCAGAGGGACCAATCCACTGAGCTTCAAAAGCAGGGAAGAAGGTGGTGAACCTTGGCTTTAGCTAAATATGAAGCCGATTTCCTTCCTTGTCTTAGACCCCTGACCAATATTGTTGTTCCACTGACAGGATCATTGGTCTGGCTGATCCACAAAGACTGTGCTTGTATGCTGAGGACACTTTAGGACTATTACAGCAATGTGTTTTAGGAGTAAACCAACTCAATTTTCCGAAACCATTTCTTGCAATACCAGAGAGGTGACAGAGAGGATTAGGACTCCTGTGCATGATGGACAGAGATTCTTCAGCTCTGTTGTTGGTGAAGGATGCAACTTCCTTTGGGGCAAACAGTTGGCAGCAGAATTAGATTTTCAGGTTTATAGAGCCCCTCTGTATGGTTTTCAATTATGTCTTCAGTAGTGACATCTTACCTTGAGTTTCTATTACAATATAATAACAGTTGATGTGACTTAGAACCACTTTTTGCTGTGCTTATAGTCATGAAGAATGAGATTTTCATGGACTCGGACAGAATGAGACTGTATTTGCAGATTTGACCAAAAAGTATTGTAAAGCTTAGTGAGAATAAACACAGTTACTCATATTCTGTTTCAGTTCTATTTTGGAAAATCTCTACCTTATTCTTAACTAATAAATTAATGGAATAAAATTGTTTTTGTTGTTGTTGTTGTTATTATTATTATTATTATTATTATTGGCAAGTTTGCAAATGGGAAGTAAGTTCCTGCTATATAAAGTTTTGGCCATATAGTGGAGAACATAAACAAATGCCATCAGCCTCAGGTGATCATTCCTACTGTATAAATAATAGTATGATAAATTCACTGGGTGTGTTATCTCTAATGAATAATTCAGCCAGTTGCAGCTATAATGAAGAATGTAGTGGAAACTCATCTACTGAACATGTATTTTGGGGTGTCTATTACAACACCCCAGGCAAAATTTTATCAATCAGCTTTTATTTTTCAGGGCTTTCTTTCATGTCATGGAATCTTCAGTATTTATTTATATGGGGAAGACGGAAATGGAATCGGTTGATTTTTTTTTTTCCCAATGTACATTACTCTGCTTCATTTACTTTGACAGTGCAGCATTGTGAAGAATGATACACTTGAAATATTAAACATTTTGCTAGATGCCTGATCTTGCAGTCCCTCTCTGTGCTGAACTAATTCACTTTGATGTCCATGTGATTTTTGCACACAAAATAATTACATGATCAGGGCTAAATTTTTAACAATTTGTTATACCAATAACAGAAAAACCACAGTGAGATAATTGATCTTGACTTCTCATACATGCACACCTCTTTATCTTACAGTGTACAACATCCAAGAGGGTTAAATCCATTCCCTTGTAATAGCAACAAGAAGGACTGATACTTGAGCAGATGCTGGAAGCAAAGCAGTTGCAGAACCAAACATGAGCTGTGAGTCTGTTGATAACATACAACCTATGGTAAGAAAGACTTGCTTGCCTTATTAGCTATTTATATTTGGAATGTGCTTACAATATTCTAGCAGAGGCGAAGTTTGTAGGGAGATATAAGTGGGAATCTGTTGGGCTAATAAATGACATACCAAAATGAATTTTAAGTAGACTAGAAAACCATTCCAGAGAAGTCATTGTATAAGAGAGGAAAATGGATAAACACACACCATCTCAACTGTTCTTTTTCACAATATTAGGTTGATAATGGAGACTAAGTAGTTATTAGTATCTGTGTAGTAGGCTGCTGCTTCTGCACAAAGGTAAATCTAACATTCCCCTGGTCTGACGGTGGCCCTTTGCAACTGCAGGCTTGGTAAATTTTAATACAAATTAGAATCCTGAGTTATGTTGGGAGTGTCCAATTGTTCTGGGGAAAAAAGTCTATGCTAAAAAATGAAGAAGAGCAAAAAACTGGAAGTTGATTTTTTTATGCTAGTACCATGAAAACATTAAAGTCCACTCCTGCTCATAATGACATTCCAAAGTGGTGTAGGAAACGTGTGCTGGCTTCAGCTGTCAATCACTGTTTAGAAATGTCACCAATAATTTGTACTCTGGAAGTGCTCAATGTGCGGACCCCTGGCTCTAATTGGATCCACTGATTTCAGCTAAATCTCGTCCTGTCAGCAGCTCAGCAGTAGGTAGGATATTGAAGCTCTGATGAATCCAGTAATAACTTTAAATTGCCAACCTGGTTTATTTATTTTTTTTTTCTGGTGAAAATAGTTTTGTTTTCCTGGGGGGAAAAAAAATATCTTGAATTAATTCTTAAATAACTATGCTAAATTACTGTCCAAGCAGGTGGGATGTAGGCATTTTATATGTGTGTGTGTGTGTGTGTGTGTGTGTGTGTGTATCTGTACGGTTCCTTCAGCAGAGGAAAAGAAAATTAGAAGAGAATGATGTCCAGATAAGTTGGATCAGAGAAATATGATTTCATGCTTTGGTCTAGCAAGCATAGAACTAATTATGGAAGTAAACCTGTTTTCTGAGAAATAGGGATGAGGAAGCCAGAAATCTGTACAGCAACCTCCTATATTGTTTAGCGGCCTTTGTGAGGTAGAGGCACTGCTGTTGTTTCAACTCCTGAGTTTCTTACCCTGATTGTCTAAGGAAATGAGACGTACACAACAGTGCTACTTGTCTGTGTCCATCTGTCTGTCTGCTCATGTCATCCCCCAGTGATTTTAGAAGCTGCGATGAAAGTTTAGCAAATTTGACAAAGGATTAAACGTCTCACAGATATCAAGTGCACACAAAATTTACATTTCAATGGCGAAAGATCCTATTCAGGAGAGAGAGTTCAGTCCCCACTGTCCTGGTCAGCCTGCTCACAGCTATGCCACGGCAGCGAGGAAGCCATCCTGCCTGCCTGGGCTCCTGGCCACAGAGGTGGTGCCAGAGAATGACTGTGAAGCCCTGCACTATCAATCCCTCCATCCCCTGCCTAGTTGCAAGGTCTGGCAAAGGCCCCTTGGTGATAAGAGGAAATATCTCAGGCTGTTGTAGTGGGGGTGACAAAGGCGATCCCCACCTTGTGAGGCAAAGATGGAGAGACACAGCAGCATCACAGAGGGGCAGAGAGGATGAGGAAAGCTTCTGGAGGCACTAGGGAGCTCGGCGGGTGCAGGGACATGGAAGGCAGCTGCGGCTAATGCAGGAACATGGTGTGGAAGTATTGGGAGATACTGCACACTAGTGGTTTGGGCTGGTGCATGGGGGGAAGATTTAGGGATGTGCAGGTGGGAGATAAGGAAGAAACGTAGAGTTACTGGTGGTGCTGGAGAACACAGGATACAAATCCAAAGGCAACAAACCTTCACTAGCTGTGCAACACATGGAACAGTTGGGTTTCGTTTGGGTTTTTTTAGATCTGACTCATTTCTTCCTTGATGTGTCTGTGCTGAAACGACACTGCCTTAAGATAAAGGGCAGCAGGAGCTATCACTCAGACACTGCATGAATACTTGCAAGAACACCTGAAAGTATGTTCTTGTGAATCATTCTCTAGGCTAAAGTAAAAGGTGTTTTTCATAAATATGATGCATCTTTTTATTATCCAACTACGTATGTGTATATGGTGTATCAAAAAGCTGAACAAGGTTTACACAACCCATAACTACAATATCACGATAGCTTCCTTGTCCTAGGAGCTGAACATCTATATCCAAAAAATATATGCTCTGTCTGAAGACGTAAGTCTCAGCTATTTTTGCCCCACCTATTACACATTCATAGTAAAATCAGTGAACTAGAACTAAAAACAATTTTTAAGGCATTGACTTTGTCCTTTGGTAAATGATGGACCTTATTCTGTATTGCATATGGAGTAGTCATTTGCGTGATCATTCTGACCTATAGTATTTTTCCACCCTGCCCTCTATTTGTGCTGTTAAAACCAATAGTAATACTTGCAAAGTAATAGCAAATCCTGCCTTGTATTTATAATTCAAGTTTTTCTAGTTTAAAATTTTATGGCTTAAAATATTTTCATGACAAGCTATAGCTTTGCTTGATGATTATCTCATTATTAAGATTTGCTTTTCTATTATTCTCATGAAAGATTCTTTTCCTTTCGTCTAGCCCCAGCTATACCTTCATTCACTACTTTCAATATTTGTTCTCCTTTCTGAATACTTGCAATATTTAAATGCCAATACACTTCATTTTCCTATGGTCTCAAATAGTCTGAATTTGGTCACCTCTGGCCACATGGAAGAAGACCTGCTTGATAGGATTTTAAAAAAGAGAGAAGCATGTGTTTCTTAGGTACTGCAGAAGCAGAAGGAAGGTTTTGTATGTGCTTCACTGACTGAGCTCTCCTGAACTGATTGTTTGAATACATCTGTGATTCAGTTGTACTGCTAATAGCGTGCTAAGACACTGAGAGTCCAGGATAGAATCTTTCAATTATTGCTTCATGCCAAATAAATGAATATTGAACAGATATTGTATTCCCCTATGTCATAATTTGCCTAGATTTTAATGTGACTTCATTCTGACTCTCAATTCCTTCAGCTTGTTTTCTCTCAGTTCCCTTTGATTTGCCCACATCCTCCTGATGCTGAAGTATCCAAAAGAGAGGAGAAGAAAGCGATTGCAGAAGCAAGATATACTTGGAATGTAGGAAGCTGCGGTTGAATTATTTTATGTGTAAGCTGAGTTGGAAACTGCAAGCACAGTACAGAAAGAATATATTCAGATTTTGGCTTGCAAGAAAAGGAAGCAACTCGTATGAAAAATGACCACAAAAGGAAATGGGTAGCTGAAGAACAGGAGGACGTAAGCCTGCCACCTGCCTCCTTTGGAACGAAGTAGCTGGTGTATGCATGTTTTGCTTGGATTTGTTTCAGTCCAGCTTTCTAAACTTCTGCTTTCCTTAATCTTGGCTCCTTTCATGGTGGGATCTCCCCAAAGATCTATTATTATTTTGCTTCAGGTAAGTTAGTTACTTTATACTGCTGCATCAGCCAGAGCTGCACTCCTGTGAGCAAATGTTGCATAAATTATGAAGAGGGGAAAGGAGAAGGAGGAAAAAAATCCATTAGCAGCACTTAGATTGTAAGTGTCTGATAACTATTTTAATAACTGTACATTTGACTTAAGACTCCAAAGGCAAGTATGTGGATTTGCAGCTTGTTTTCATTGCTTTGTATATCTGTATGTGGAGAAACAAAAATAAACATAGATAACACCAAATGGAATGAGTGACTGGAAAGCTAAACTCCTTAGCTTCTTTGAGATATTTTATCCAGCTAGCAAAGTTTTGCTAGAGATAGGCAGTGAATGGTAAAGAAGGGGTATTATTTAATTAGCTAATATTTGTAATGTAAATGTTGATAAATTAGTTAATGGGCTGGATTCTTTCCCTGCAGAGGGCTGCTGAAAGGGACAGTCTTTGGAGGAAAGGAGAGGTTGCAGCATAAGGTATCTGCAGCTTCCCTTGTGCCTTTGCTGGAGATACAGAGGACAGCTAACGTGACAGCAGCGCTGGCTGAGGGAAGAACAAACACAGAACAGTCTTATCTGGTGCTGTGCTCTACTGCTGCTGTCAGTCTTCCCATTGACTTACCTTAGTAGGAAATTCAAGGAAAATGGGAAGAGAAAGCTTCCTTGAAGTGTGCATGAGGTGTATGCATGTAGCCTCTCACTGAGGGTATGTCAGGATTTGGGAAGTGCAAAAAGTACATCAAGAATTGGATGTTGTGAGTGTACAACAAGATCCTTCAAATCAGAGGTCTGAACACAAAATGTTCCCCCAGCCATGGTTGAGGTCTTGGCTGGGAAAGTTGCTAGCCAGGGAACCAGCGCAGGGAGGTAAGGCTAAAAGCGAGATCCTATTACAGCCGTGGCAGAAAACCAAACCAAAATAACAGCTAGGACTATGTGAATGACGACTCCTGTACCTGTAGTCTGAATGGCTGTCTGTATTTGGGGATCATAAAAATGTCTGAGTTGATTTGTTCTGCTGTGCTATAGCAAAAGTTCCATTTTAGAGCAAAATGTACTTCTGCAGGTGCCTCGTCCAAAATGCAAGTGTTAAAACAGAAAAGCTAGGCCAGCACTGCAACAGAGGAATGTTTGGGAAATATTAACTGGAACATTCATTACTAATTTTTCTAGGGTCACATTTTCACCATTGAGTTCTCTTCTTGCAAATAAAATTTCACGCCTGTAAATGATTACAAACACATTTTTCATATAAGCAGTCATGGTGTTTTCATTCAAGTTTTAGAAGCTTATCAAAGATCAAAGCTAGAATTACCTTTACTTTCAGGTCTACATCGTTTTTGCAAAAAGTCAAACTCTAGGGCATTTGCTTGTCCCATTTAAGTAGTAACAAAAAATCTCACTATTTTCACAGCAACAAGGGCAGGAAAGAGCCCATAGATTATTTTCTAACTAAAACTGGCAATTATTTGAATATAAGGTCTAAGTTGGACAATAATGAGAACATTTTTGTGAAGAGATATTTTCTCCAAATACGGGGGTTTTTTTGCAAGATTTTTGGCTTGCAAGCCTGCCTCAAAAGATTTGTAATAACTTTACTTCAGTGTTCTTCCTTTCAAGCTTATTCCCAGGGACTCACCGGTTCTTTGACAATGATTAATCCAAGACTTTTCATTGCCCCTAATACACACAGGAACAACTACTGCTCTGTCTCTCCTATATATACATCTTTCTTACTGAGGGATGATTGTCTACTTCTTTTATATACATCCCATGCCACCATGGCATCATTTGTACCTGACAGTGAATACACAAGCATGGCAGTAAGAGTTGTTTTGAATAGCTGACTGCTCAGTAAAGCTCTCTGTAACTGGGGATACTGTAATAACTTTTTGCCCCAGGTTCAGAGTCCCTGCCAAAGCTTGGCACCTTCAGCAAGTGATGTGAATAAGTTCACTATGCTGAGCGCAGAACCATGTGCCTTTTCTCTCCTCGTAACTCTTTTATAATGTGGGCTACATTTCTTCTACATGTTCTGCCCTAAACCTGAAGACACAGCTCTTCTGCCATTCAAGTGATTACAAAGCCCCATGCTGCTTCCCCAGGGCAGCTGGCCATGGTGCAGGGCTGTGCTGCAGGAAGGGCTAAGCTGCTCTCGCCCTCCCTCCTTGCCTTGCTGCTTTGGCTAGCACTTTTCTCTGCCTTCCTGTCAGTAGAGTTTACCCATGGACAGTGAGCAGTTCTCTGCCTCTGCACCACTCACCTGCCACTTCTCGAGTTCACAAATGACTACTCAAGCCCTGGAAAAACCCAAAGTGGCTGCTGGGTTTTAATTCAAGTGTTCGCAGGTAGCTGGCAATTAGCAATAACCTGCCCACCCCTGCCTGTACAACGACAATGAGAACTAGCACTCCTTCTGCTTGATTATGATTGCTAAGAAAGGCTGGCTAAAAAGTGTCCGAGCTGTTCCCTCCTCCCTCTCCTTCACCCAGCTGGCTCTATAATCATCGGCCCTTTCCACTCAGCCTGTAAAATAGCAGTTAGCTGAAGAGCAGAGGTTGAAAAATGTCAGTCACTTTCACAACCATATGGTAACCACATTCATTGGGTAGCTGTGAAGGGCTGTGATGTTGCCACACATCTGTAATTTTTCTGTTATAATGTGGACAACCCCAGGTACAAATTTAGCTTAAGCCATAAGCAGGTCTGAGCGTTTCCTCTGTCTCAGGTCACACTGTGCAGTAGGAAAACACAGATGTATTCCTACTTATAAAGCAGTGCTGTGAGTCCCTGCAGAAAGGAGATGAGACTGATCTAAGAAAAGATTCTGATATTCTAGGTGTAGAAGGAGCCATCACAAAAGTTTTCCTTTTTACTGTCTGTTTACTTTTAAGTAATACACAGTATAGTAAGAAAACCAATGCATAAAATAAGGCCTGAAACGAAAGGTCTCCTCCACCTCGCTCCCTCCTGGACACCTACTCCTGCTCATTGCCTCTTGTTGACACTGGCACCTGTGTGGTGGCAAGGTGAGTTGGACCAACTCACTGAGCCAAGAGACAAATAACCCTGCAAACAAAAGGTTTGGGCATAGTTACATGCTCGTGCAGATGGATGCATGGGATGGGGCAGGAATACCTTGGACAAGTGCTGGGACCATGCCCTAGCCTCTCATGCTGGACATGAGAAGCTGGTGATCAGACACAAGAAGCAGGCACTCCGCTGAGAGGCATGGTATTTTTTAAGTCACTTTCTGTATTCAGTGACCTTGCAGTCATCAGTTATCATGTGGCTGGCACAATCCAGAAGAGGTGTTTTTCAGAAGAGGGTATCTATCCTTATGTGGGCATTCAAAGCTAGTGTAATTAGCAAACAAAATATTTATTTGACTTGAACAGAAGCATTAAGCTGAATGTAGTATTGTTTTTTTAAAAAAGTGTGAATCACCTACTTTGCAGTAGAAAGTTATATCATCGTTGATGGTTAAACCATTCACACTACTTGTGACTACGGGAAGAAAAAATACTTGCCTATCCCTCTGCCTGAACTAAACACTTGAGATTTTGGCAAAGTCAGTAGTTAGCTGGAAGGATGGAGATACATATGCAGAGATTCTCACGCTGCTCTGTGCAGCATACATGGTTTGAGAGGTTTCAGGGAAAAAAGTTTCAAAATTCTTTCTGGTTAAACATGACTAACAATGAGGTAATGGTGGCTCAAAACCATGTTGTAGTTAAGGTTGCACTCTAGAGACTGTGGTTAGCTTCCCAGGCTCTGCAATTGGGCCAAGAAAAGTAATTACAGTGATTAATAATAATGTTTGATTTGCCAGTCACACAGTCCATTCCTCAGAGCTGGTTGGTCTGGAGGAGGGGGAGCTAAATTGTAGGAAGGAAATTAGAGCAACAAAGTACAGTTCTTGCAATGCATAATCCAAACACTGCTGGAGCCAGCTCAGCCTGGCATCAGCTATTTTTATACAGCTGTATACTACGGCTAGGGTTTTGTGCTGTACAGCAGGAGTTAAGTTATGTATCTGTATATTACTGCTATGGATGCGTGCAGTACAGTATGGAATAATTCACGTACTGTACACTACAGCTGTGGTATTGTGCTGTACAGAAGAGGCTGCTTCATGTAACTGAACACCACACAGATGATGCTGTGCTTTGTAGACGAGCTATTTTGTAGGTTTGGAAACTACAGAAAGGATAACATTTTGAATTTCTGAGAATGAACAGCTATGAGTACCTCACCTTTCTGATGGGGATTTACTGGGAATGCAGCAGTAGCCAGCGATGTATAACAGGGCTCGGAAAGGGAGCTTCAGCTGTAGCAGTAATCATAAAACCTTAATAACTTCCCATCGTGTGCTTCCTGCCCTTGCCTTTGGGTGTGACTGTGGGGAAGGTGGGGTGGGCAGGAGGAAGCTGCGGTGCCGCTGGGGTCTGCCGCCGCAGAGCTGGGGGAAAAAGGCAAAAACCAATCCCTTGGCAAAGTTGGGCTTCCTGATTACAGGAGTCCTTGGTGGCACCACAATGAAGAGGAGTTGCCATGGAAACCATTGCAAAAGATTAAGCATATCAAGGAAACCTGATTGTGAGAGAATGGGTGGAAATAAGAGAATTAAATTAATGTAGAGATGGTGTTTTTGTTTCATTCCACAAGTCATGGTAGAAACCTTTACATTCACAAACATCCAATTAAGAGAGGAGTTATAGTGAAATCTGCAAGCCCTGTTTCAGAGGAGCATGATTGCTCTATAATTAAAGGAAAATAAATAGTGTTTTACTATCCAAAATGAAAATCCAGTGGTACAGACTTTGTTATTCTTCACTTTCCCACTGTAGAATCTGCCGAGTTTTTTTGACATTTTGAGGCAGACAGGCCACAGTGACCCCCTGGGATGTACTCACAGGTGCAGTGGCTTCCAGCCATGGAGTGGCCAAATGAATTTCAGATATTTGAGAGAGGAAGGGAACACTTAACTCCTCATTTTCTTCTGTCACACGCTGGCCAGGCTCCTGGACCAGCTAAGCTGCTCTCATTTGCAAGTTATGAGAACAGAATGGCAAAGGTCAGCAGTTTATTCTGCCTGTGCTGGACACTGCCTATGCCAGTCCTTGGCATAAAGCAAAGGCTTCAGGCTCTTTTATAGTGATGAGAAATAGCTAGCACAGCTGGCTTAGGCAACTGGGAAGAAGGTGGGCATGGAGTTCATGACCACTCTTCCCACTCCTGGTAATGCCCCAGGGACAACCAGGGCCTTGGCATCTGGACCCTACAAAGGGGACTAAAGCCAAGTAACCAGTTAAAGCTTTTATGCAGTGCCACAAAAACAAAGAGTATCATGGATGGACTGGAGAATCCAACCCACTGACTCCTGTCCTTGCACCAGCACTTTGATGTGCCACCATCAGCAAGGGATTCACCTCTTAAAGATAGATTTCTGGCCTAGCATGAAATTAATGACACTGGTTTCACCCTGTTGCTATGGGAATGTTTTTGGGAAAAGTGGAGATTATGCAAGCACTAAACCCTGTGTCAAAAAAGCAATGAAGTGTTTTGCAATAGCACAAGACACCCCAAGAATGGCAGAATAAGTCTGTGCAGAGGTTCTTTCCTGGTTTGGAATAGATGTCTTGGACAGGCTGTGTCATTAGGCCTGCCTTGCTTAGTTCAGAGTCTCTGAAGTAATGGCACTGGAATATCTGAAGAACACAGCTCCTCCATCTTCTCCTTGGACTGAGTTGTATCCATGCATCTGTATAGCTGGCCAAAGCCAGGGAGCTGAGGTTTTGTCCAATAGATCTTCATCCACTTTAAGCACCTGTCCATTGACTAGTCACAATCCAGTCTTATGTAAATAGAGTTCCAATTGCTCAGACAGTGCTACTTTTAAGTAAAGATGCCTAGGGAGATAACAGAACCATTAAGTTGTCTTGCCATCAATCAGGAAATATAGAGCTGCACATTTTTTTTTATTCAACCTATGTGATGGCCAAGGCCTGCCTTTTCCATTTGCTTAAGGCATTGCCTGAGGTGAGAGAAGCTCACACCAGAGAAGACAAACACAGTCCTTCCTGATTATTTTTTATTAGTGAACCCCAAAACTTTCATCCAGACAGAGTGTCCTGCACTGCACTAACCCCTGTGTTTTCACGAAAAAAGGTCTAAGTAACTGCCACAAAGTGTTTATGGTATCGATACCATACCAGCAGGTGGTAGGTGGTCAAACTTCATGAGCATGTCACTGAATGACAGAAGAGTGTTGGTTGTTCCACATCAGATCCAAAGGGTCGCATGTTGAAGATAGCTTGGACACTACATCTGGCTTTTCATTTACAACTGTCACATAAAAACTGTGACACTGGGCACTATCTGCCTTGATCTTGCAAGATCCCAGACCTGATTACGGCATGGTGCTTTCCCTGAGATACCTCTGAGAGCCCTTTGGAAACTTGAGTTGGTGCAGATGATTGTTTTAGATGCTGTGAGAAGTGCCCTGATACTGGGGTGATGAATGTAGAATAAAACCCCAGATAAAGCAAATAACTACACCAGCAGACACAAACAGCTGTACCGGTTTCCTGTTTGCATCTGGCTTCAGGTCAAGCTGCTGAGATAGCTCTCTGAAGTCCTGCATGGCTGGAGTCCTGCTCTGCTGTGGCTGCCTCAGCCTTGTGGTAACAATTTCGCAGTGATATTAAAAGCCAGCTGAGATATTCGTGCTCAGATTTTGTTGCTGGGGGCAGCCAGGCAGGGTGGAGCTCTCATGGTCTCGTCTTCTGTGTTCAACAGGAACAAACAAGATGTTTTCAGGGTCTGGCATCCAATTCAGCTTTCCTCTCAGGCTTTGTCAGAAGGGGCTTGGCATTTAGTTTGTTGTCTTGGTGGGTTTATATGCTGGCACTGATCAATAGCATGACATGTAGTATTTGTCACTACCGCACATGGATTCTGAGTCTTGTATGGAGCAGGAAATAAATAAAGTACAATGAAACAAATCTGTAAAAGCATGTTTTCTTTTTCATTCTAGCAGACAAGGGAAATGTATGGAAAAGAAGAGAAAACGCTTTCAGGTCTTGTAATTATTTAAGGTTATATCTCACTGTGAATCTCTGTTAAGAATATACAGTGCTGTAGTTTTTTCTTTCTTCTGCCTTTCCCACACTGTTGTGCTGTACACTTTATTATTACTGTCACAATCTGCTCTCTGTCCAATATGATCGCTATCCCCAAAGGTTTATTCTACATAGCAAACATCCTGTAATAGTGACCTACTCTAATAACAGGAAATTTATTTTTAAACTGCATAATGCCTGCTCCATATTAATCTATTTCTTAAAAAAAACCCGACATAAAAATCTACAAATATTGCCCAATGCCTGATTGGTTTCCACAAAATTTAGTATCTTCTGAAGTCCACAGTGTTCACTAATTTGAGATAGCAACCAGGCTTTTTTTTTTCCTCTTCTGGTCAATAAATGCTAAATAATAAATATCAGCAAACAATATCAAATCAGTCAAACATCAAAGGTCAAAGCTCATCAGTCACAGTCTTTTTGGAAGCAACTTTATTCTCCTCATTTCAACCAGTAGCTGCAGAAAGACGTTAACCCTTCACGTGCATAGATCGTGGTCTAAAATGGCTTGTGGGTCTCGCCATTCTGGCATTCCAGAACAGGTTAAGATTTTTCTAACTGCATGTCTCTTCCCTCCTTCTTTACCTAGCTTTGCCTTTGTGATATCACTTTGGGGTCAATGACACTGTTATCCAATCGGTGATAAGACATCAGTGTTGATTTTTCTGTCTGTAAGTGATTTTCTTGGGAAGAAAGAAAACCCATCATGTCAGATGCTTCTTCAAAGGGCCCAGTAAGTTTGCATTTTGTACATCTGCTGGAATATCTAATGAATAGGTGTAAGCCTTTTGGGTTTGCTAACACAAAGAACTAATACATCTTAGACCATATTTTAATACCCTTAAGCCTGAAGGGTCACATTATCAAATCTCTTTTCTATCAAATTATTTTCAGTTGTATCTTTTTTTTTACTTCCTTTAAACATGATTTGACAGTACTTCTTCCAGATCCATTTTATATTCTGTATTGCCTGCCTCAAGGATATCATATGCATCTCTAGCTTAATGAGGTTGAGTTCTGTATCTACTACCAGGCTATTTTCTCCCAGATAAATCATCATGTCTGCTTCTGTCGATGCATCTAAAGTACTGCACAGGTGAGAAGACCAGCTGATTTCCACCAGTCTGTCTCTCCTCCCCCTGTATCACGGCACTCTGTAGTGCATAACTAGCCCCTAGTGCTTCCCTCATTACCACTCTGACACTGATCACCTTTATGCTTGATGGTTTTCCCTTTTAGATCTTTAGTGGGGCCTCATGCACTCAAACCGGTTTGCAGGAAAGAAAACTTGCTCTGTGTGTTAGGCCCTCTGAGAATTCAAACAAAAAAGAAAAAAAAATTTAGCAAAACTTCAACATAGTTTTCCTTCCCAGCTTGGCTAAGTCCTTCTTCAGATAAAATGCTCACAAAGCTGTCATTGATTCTGACAGGAAGGATGTGCTTAACGCTTCACATTGGTGCTTTCTCATGTTAGCATTTGACTTGGACAACATTTAATAAAAAGCCTAACTTGTCATATCTTAATACTAGAACTGAGACAGAGAAGAGTGTAAAGCCATTAATTTTTGCATCTGGTGCCAAAATATCCTGGGAATGAGCACATTGCTACCAGTTATATTTGCTAAAATGTGTATGCTGTCCACTGCCTGATGGGCCACTGTACTCTTTTTTAAGGGTTTTGAGTCATTAGAAGTTACAAAATGTATGGTTGGTTGTGCTTCCAAATCTCTAGATGGGTAGTGACTTTATTTGACTTGTGTCTAATTAAACTTCTAGATAGATGACAAATGTCTTCTCCAATTCTTTGTTGTATTTGTTTTTGAAATGCTAGTTGCGTTTACGGAATCCCTGTTGGGGAGTGGATATGGCTGAAGCTGCTCTGCCTGCATAATGATGAGCTGCAGCTCCATGCTGTCTTGTCTAGCCAGTGCACCAAATCCTTCAAACTCCCATGGAGACAAGCAATATTGCTAGGCAAACTGGTCTTTACAGAAACTTGTGTCACCATTTTTCTCTTTTCCTTCCTTCTGGCTAGGCAGGATTAAAAGTGTGTTAAAACAGCAACAACAACAACAAAAAGCAGCTCAGTCTGTTCCCTGAATGCATGGCTAATTTCTTTAGCGTAAGCCACCTTCCTTTTTACTTCTGTTTCATGTTTCAATAATTCTACCACATGTAATAAAAATAAAAGATAGAAGCGTATCAGAACACTTTGGGTTTTTATCCATGTCAGCATAGCACTTGCTTATTCAAAAGGAGAACTATATACAGGAGGACTCTGCAAATGACAAAAAAATGAATAAAATGCAAAATTTCACAGAATTCTGTACACAATTGGGAACTGTAGCAGCATCCTATTCAGTTTCCTTAGAATTATTTTCCATATAAGAAAACCCTCTTTGATATTTTGTTTAAAAATAGTTATACCAGGTCAACACACTTTTGAAATAAAAAAGCAACTGGCTGACTTCTAGAGAAAGGCCTCTCCTGCTGGAATGACCACAATATTTATGTAAAAGTAAAGATTGCACCTGCTATGATCACTAGTTTACACCCTTTTTAAATAACACAGCAATTTTCTTCTCAGATCTAGTTCCAGCATTCAAAATCTTTACAAAGACAGCTGAATACTGGGGTCAGATGCAGTGGGGCAGAGCTTCCCACTTTCTGGCATGAGAGTGTTTCTGCATTTTTATACTGAGCAAGCCAAAGCTTGTAAAAAGGAATTTATGAACTTGGATAGGAGTCTGTGCTTGAAGAGAAAACAGTTGGTGTGATTATGGACAATAATGAGGAAGGTGGCGGGATGCTTTTGAGTTTCCACTGAAAACATGCAATGGATGAATACAAAACAAAACTTGAAAGAGAACTTTCCTTGGCGTTTGCATTGTTAAAACTGTTCTGACCTTTAAATGGTACATCCAGCACCTTTGCCTAGGCCTGTGTCTGGGGTATATTTTGCTAACAATGACCTAGTATTAAAAAGTAACTACGCTCATAACTTTCTCTTGACCACTATTTGGCCCACATAAAAAATATCACAGAAATGTGTCAGAGAAAAGAACTATGGATTCCAAAGAAAAATAATGTATTGTAAGAAGAGCAGAAATGAAGGGGTGGGAATGAAGGCAACAGCACCAAATTAGGATCAGAGAAGAATTTGGGTTAGAAGGGATCTCTAGAGGTCATCTGGCCCACCTTCCCACTCAAAGCAGATAGCAGGGAGCATCCAGCTGTAGATTAAGCAGACTGAAGTTCACTTGCAAAGCAAAAATTTGAAAAGAAAGTATTTTTCTACAGTAAGCTGCTTGCCTTCTCTTTATCTGAGACATAATGAGGTACACAAGGTACAAATAAACCCCTCTGTGATACCGTTCAATGCCCAAAATACCACATTAAACAGGCCTCTGTATCAACTGCTTTTACTTCCAATTACTGCTTCCCAGCCCAGCTCCTGCTCCCCGCAAAGACTAAATGACCAATGCTGCTGAAGTCACATAAATGCTGATAATACCAAGAATTTGGCCTGCACTTTATCAGCAGCCCTCAAATCTCATTACCAGGTGGGTAGACATCATTATCTCTTTATCCCATTGCGAATAACAGTGTGCAGAGAAGTTCCTTGCTGAAGGTCATACAGCAAGTCACTGGAAGAGTCTGAAAGTGGAATTAAGATCAGTTGTATCCTCATCATGGACACTCACATGTTGATAAAGCTGCTGGCACTGCACCCATGCAGTTATCAGGACCATTAACTGAACCTTCGGGTAGTGGGGATGGGAGGGCTAGTGACTAGGAACTGTCAAATGTACCTGTCTAGAAAGATGCTCTTTGTCCTGAAAGATAAGAACTAAGCTAATGTTTACCTTATGTTTAAAATTCAGGCTTTCCTAGTGTTTCATGTTGATGTCACATTTTACTTTTTGGTGTGTAGTGGGCCCATGCAAAATAAAACTGGAAGTATTGCTATAGCCAGTACATATAACCTGAACTAAAATGAGCATTTCAGGTGTATCCACTATGGAAGACTCATGAAGATAGTAAGAGGGGCTACTGAGGCTTAGCTTACCTCTGCTGTGATGCTGTGCCAGTGATCTAGCAAAATCCAGTAATTTTTGCTACTATTTCTATTGATGAGTTTTGTTTCATTTCTTTGTCATCCCTTTGTAGGATCAGGCAGATCTTTCTGTTTATCTATGCAATTATTTTATTCGTTGACTCTTTCTTTTCTTTGTTTCTTTCCCAGGAGACATCTATATTCATTAGATCTCTAAGTCTTTTTCTTTAAGATCTCTAGCTATGAAATACAAGACATAATCCCTCAATTTATTCCAGTTTAGGAAAAAAAATCAACAGAAGAAAGGCTCAGGATATGTCACAAGATTTATTTCCACTTCAGCATTTTAGACAACAGATGATCCATTTACAAAGCAGTGATCTGTGTCCAAGACTGGACTTTCCTGACAAATGGACGTACAAGGCAAAGCTACACATTCTGATTATGATTTCTGATTACCTATGACAGATACCTGAGGGTCTCTGTCTCTTTTATAGTTTTAGAATCTTTGTATGGGTCTTTATGTCAAAAATAAAGTCCTGCTGAATTGAACTGAACTGATAAACTTCAGGGCTTAAATGAGCTCCTGATTGTTGGTATGGTATGATGCTTGGTTATGTTATTAATCTTGAGAAAATGCTTTAGGGCAAAGGATTATTGTTTCAAATATATGCAAGCACTTTTGAAAAAAAGTAGAAGAGCTGAGAGCAGTAGAGGAGAGGCAACTTTAAAAAGAATAGAGGGCTTTTTTTTTTTTTAATTCAAGCTGCTTAAAATAAATTTAAATGTCTGTTCCCAGTGTAGTGTCTAAGATAAGCTACAGATATTCACTGTTGCCAAGAAGGTGAAGGTGCGGTGAAAACACCACTGGGGGAATTAATTTCAACCTATTATTCTTCAGCAAGTATATTGTTCACACTATAATTCTATTACCAAATACTGTACTGAAATGGAGCGGGCAGAGCCAATTGGAGTATGGGGATCTTGAATAGATGCTCACAATAGCACATTCATTTTCAGCCACTATACAATATGCAAATGTATTCACTGTGATTTGTAATTGACCTTAAAACTTACCATCTACATGCCACAATTTGCGTATGGTGAGTACTGTTCTCAGTATTCTCGCCAGTTTGACAATAAAGCATCTCATCATAAAAGTTTCACAAATATAGAATTCAGTCAGCAGTATCTTGAGAATTTTTTTCCTTGCTGTTTCAGAATTAGCCCTATTTCAGACTAATAACTACATGGGACTTGTGACATTGCTCAGCTCAGGATATAGCAAAGACTTAATAAATAGAAACAATTCCTTTTTATGGTTTATAGAAATAGAGCCATTTGAATGGGCAAATGAGATTCCTCTGAGTTACGTCTGATGTACATAGTGTTTGGTCATAGTGGGGCAGAAGTAAACAGAAGTCTGTATCACCAGCTTTTTGGGTTCTGGTGAGGTGCAGAAAGGGACAAGGATGGAGAAATCTGTTGCCATAGGCCATGGGGTGATAGCAGAGTTAGTGCCTGAAACAGTCAGCACTGGATGTGAATGCTTCGAGGGAGTGGTAGTGGATTGACTGCCCTAATTTAACCAGGGAAGTTGTTCAGGTGCGCGGCCATGATAAGATCCTCTGCAGAAGCACAGGCTACATGGATCAGTGCTAAAGGAAAGGGCTACGCCTCTTTACCTCTGACCTTCTGTATGTATGACTAGAGTAGAAGGAACATCATGATGGATTTTCTGCT
This sequence comes from Haliaeetus albicilla, assembly GCF_947461875.1. Lineage (NCBI taxonomy): Eukaryota > Metazoa > Chordata > Aves > Accipitriformes > Accipitridae > Haliaeetus > Haliaeetus albicilla. The sequence goes on along the minus strand of NC_091484.1, from coordinate 65,219,895 downwards.
CTGATGTTCCTTGCTACTCTGTCCCTAAAATAATTTTGTTTTGACCCAACGGTACTACTGACAGTAGTAGAGGAGATGAAAATGGTACCAAGCCATGCAGGCAAGACACTCCCTGACCACGGTGAGAGCTGGAGATAGGATCAGCTCAATCATGCATCTATTGAGTCCCTTGTCCTTCTCTGCCTCTTTCCCTCATCACTGAGGGCAGTTATTGAAGAAACCTGGGGCAATGGGTAGAAGGTACCTTTTACAGAATGTGGGCATTTCCTTGTTTTGTGGGGGTCTGACAATCTGGAAGTGCCTCTGCTCATTTTATTCAAGGGAGTGTTTTTCCACAGTCTCTCCTTCACATTTTGAATTTTTAATCTGAGAAGTTCTGCTTGACACAGAGAACTTTTTAATGGCCAAGATAAATACTGCTCTATTAAGCAAAACTATTCTGTGCAACTATGAAATGTACTCAGCTTACCAGGAGGCTCAGTAAGGGATAATAGGAATGGAGATTTAAATTAACTAAGACGTTTGTAAGCCGAGATCCATCCAACATTTCTGGAAAATTAGAAATCAAGAAAATAAGGCCAGCTATCCAAATATTCTTATCCCAGCTATTTAATTTGCTAAGCATATTTGCATTGTATTTATATTGTATGGTGTATTGTATTTTAGAGGGGCTTGGAATATTGTCTCTTGGTAGAAAGGAAGTTGTTAAACAATTGTCCTTTTACATCTGTCAGCTCAAGGCTATTCAGATTTATTCCAGTGGAAGCTGAACCTTTCAACTATTTCCTCACATTCATCTGTCTTATCCTCCCACGACAGACACAGAGTCCTCCAAAACAAATCTAAGACTTTTGCAAATGACAAGTTACTATATGCAATTGTGAACTTCCCACATAGTGCCCAATACAAATAAATACATTAGATGTTCTCTGATTATAAGAAACCTTGTCAGAAAAATGCTGTTACACATTTCTTTCATGCTAGATACTCTTAGGCACCAAAATGATGATGTATTACACATTTTGAATAGGCTAGTTCATGTCTAATGTAGGACCCACTTGAATATTGTAGTTTTGAAAGTTTGATTCAGGCTGATAATAAATGACTTCATATTACACTAATAAGAGATTGTGGGAAAGGGGGAGAGAACAGAGAAGACACAAGCTAATGAAGAGTGAAAATACAGTCTGAAAAATGAAGGGAAGCAGGTTCATCCATCCTTATTACTTACACAAAAGTTAAAACAGGATAGGAATAACTGTTGAAATGTAGACCAAAAAAAATTGGTTTCTGGCATCTCTCAGCTCTGCAGAAACATTCCTGATAATTTGTATTTCACACAGGAAATCGTAGCCGCATATGTCATTTTGAGAAATTCAGACTTCTGAGATTTGAAAAGTTCCTCTATTTTTTCCAGCACAATACAGCTACAGTGCTTTAAATTATAAGGGAGTAAATCAAGAATAAAAGACTTAACTTCAGTGGAGTTTGTCTGGATTTACATTCTTGTAATTGAAAGTCTTGTTGGTGAAAAGCCAGTAGATGTTACATGAACTTGTTCCAAAATGCAAGAGGGCTGATTGGTTATCTTCACAACTTGAGTAATGAGACCATTTCTTGCATTTGGGGGGGGGAACAAATAATTTGTATGAGCTTTTCTTTCATTTATTTCGAGTAACAATGAACAAACACTCTGCAAATGGCAGGAAGGAGAAACAGCAGCTGGGCTCTGGCAAAGCCAACACATTTAGTGGCTCTATTAATAAACTAATCAAGGCCGAAGCATGAGCGCAGGCACCGGCCTGAGACAGCGTGGCCCCTTCCCGTATCAGCACACCCTGCCAGGCATGGCGTGGGCCAGGGCCGCATCCTGACACCCAGAGGGTCAAGGCCAACCTGATTTGCCGGGTAAGACAGCTTAGCTGTGGGTTTAGCTGGGCCATGTTACGTGCTGCGAAGCTCAGAGAACTGGCCACAGCTTGTTTTATTTACTATTATAGTAATGGTTGGCGAAGCTTCTCGAGGGTCACGGGAGGGAAATGAAGTGCAGCCACTTTGGGAAGGGAGCAGTGTTTGGCAACAACACTTTCTCTATTCAGTAAACACGTGGAAACCATTTGATGAGGAATGAAGAAGGTTCAGGCCAGTTCTCACTTTCATTAATTGTTGGGATTTTTTTCCTCCTCTCTTTAGGTGTGAACACAACAGGCTAAAAGAAACCCCGCTGTCACTGCAGTTTTCTTGGGGATAGGTGTGAAGGATAAAACAGACATACCGTACCTACTGGCAGAGCAGTAGCAGCCTGAAAACCCAGCCTATACAAGAAGGAGGATGACCTGGCAGTTGAGGGATTTCTGTACTGATCCAAGAGTTGATAAAATGCAGCTTTATGGGGCAGATGCTTCCCACAGACCTCTTACACACCCAGATCCAAGGAGTGGACATATCTGTCAGTGGGATGCTGCTAACACCCACATGGCCCTGGGAGAAAAATGCAAAGGAAATCCAGAAATACTGGCCTTGACTCCCTTCCTCACAGTCCAGCCGTACCATCCTGCCATGGCTCTCTGCCCTGCTCCCTCCCCAGCCCCCTTAGCCTAATTCCAGTGACAAAGAAGCAAACACCCGCGGGAGGCTGCGGCGTCCCCGGCTGTTGGCTCTGCCCGCGAGCACCCTCCTGCTGTCCCTCCCTCCCCTTCTGCATCCATGGGGTTTCTTCAGTTCGTTCCTTGGGGCAGCAACTGCTCATCTGCATATGGCACTAACGGACATCGTTCTTGGCCGGCCCCAAGGCACAGTCAGAATAGATGTGAACAACAACAATAGTGACAAACAACATCAACATTAGTAATGACAATAATAATTATTATTGTTATTATTATACAGTCTACCAGAATGACTGAGTAATTATTTGCATAATTTGTATATATAATTTGCATAAGCAGAATAAAAGACTGTTCCCATATCTGGAGAAGATCTCAACCATAATGTTTTGTTCCCTGTATGTGCCAAGGATTCCCACTGGTGTCAGTGGGAGATTTTTTTTTCCTTACTTATTCTCAAACCCAATTGCTCTGATGACAGAAATCAGTGGGAGTCCCAATAACATGTGGCTTCATCCAGTGGGGTGCTGAATGTGTTTTGCTACCTTTATCTCCAATTAAGCTCTTTACTGATGAAGGTACTCAGCACTTTTCAGAAGCTTCTCACGATGTGCAGGATTGAGTCCCTCAAGACAGCTGTCTTTGGGCTCTGACTAGGCAAAACTGAGCAGAGATTTTTTTTCTTCTTCATTTTAATTGTCTATTTACAAAACAGATTCCAGCAGCTCAAGAGCATTTATGGCCTAATGGAGAAAGCCGCAGTGGGTGGCTTTTTGGCTCTCAAAGAGTGAGAGCCTCATCAGTGGCAGAGGGAAGAAAGTATGGATTATGCACACAAGGCAGGGCAAGGAGCGCAGGGGAAGCAGGGGTGACTTACAGGTGTTTGCAGAGTGCTCTTCTAAAGAGCCTGGCAGTGCCTCCAAGCTTCCAGGCTCAGGAGGGCAAACACTGTATTTCAATTTTTGCAGAGAATAGACTCTGAGAGGCACCATATGTCTGTGGTGGTGTGTGTTGTCTTTTCAAGGGTTTAGTTTCTTGGGCTTATCGCACAGCTTATAGGTTTGGAAGCTCTTGCAGGCTGTGCCTGGGTCTCCGTGTGAGAGGTGCAGCCCTTGGCACATGGCATTGGGGCACTTTGCTCCAAAGGCAGCATGAAAATTAAGTTAGAAGGATGTTAAGAGAGTGGCTGCAATATGAAAAGCTGACATTATAAGGGATGGCAGAGCAGAAACCTCAGGTTGCCACAGAAGAGCCCTTCCAGGCTTAGGATTTGCAGTTTAATGCCGTGATAAATTCTCATATGTTGAGACAGTTTGACTTTTCTTGCAGACAAAGAGTGGGCCTGAGAGCTTAAAGATCATAATGCAAACTCTCCAACAGGCAGAAAGTTCAGGGCCCCTCTCTGCCCCTCCGTCAGCCCTCCCTGGGCTGGGAGCGGGGCTTTGCACAGGCGCTCAGCGCCGGCGCTGCCCTGCTGCTGTGCGTTACCGTCCTCCTGCCGGGGAGCCCGACAGAGCCAGATGAACGCATTGTGTAAACCCTCTTCATCTGTCTCAATACCAGCCGGGTTAGATTATACTGCAGGCAAAGGCATGTTTTCAATGTTTACTTTCTTGTTGAGTAGTCAGCGCTCCCTTTTGCTTCTGGAACTGCTCTGGCTCTGCGGCTGGAGTGGAGCGTAACAGAGGACAGGCTGCAATCGCTGCTATCTAAACATGTTATTAAATATGAGCATGCCAGATCTTACAGGGATCTGGCCTTCCTGCACTTGTTTAACTTAGCACTGGGCGAGTCAGAGCTTGCTTCCACTCCACGCAAATGCGTCTGCACAGAGGTGGGAATTTCAGCTGCTTCAGCCTGAAAACTGACAGAAAAGATAATTCACTGTGTGATACTAATTTGTCTTTTATCTCTGTAAAACTGGCCGACTTTTACCTTGATTGTGACAACCCTCCACAGACTCTCAGAAAAGTTACTTCAGATTAATGATCCGTGACCATGAAGAAAAACATAGTGACCTTTCTGACCATAAACCCAGATCTATTCACAGTGCCTGTATTTTTTATTTGCTTTATGGCCACAATAAGGATGATTTTGGGTTGTTTTTTTTTCATGCTGGCAAACCTTTAACCTAGCTATTCAGCTACCTCAATAATGTCTCTTCTTAACTACTATCCCTCATAAACCAGCAACACTACACAGTGTCAGCTGCAGGGTTAGGCTGGTTTCCACAAAAGCCACATTACTACCCCTGTCCTCACAACTCCTTCCCTTGGGGAACATGTGGCTGTGTACCTTGAGACATTTGTTCCACCCAAGATTTTAGTTTTGAATATTGACAGATCATTTGGGAGGCAAGATGTTTCTAATCATTATTCACCACCTTTAGATAACAGCGTATGCCCAGGAGAAGATTTTTATCTCTTACTTATAAGTTCAAAGTGCTGATTCAGCTTAGTGGAAGACAAAGGTAAGTAACCTGTACACTAACTACGGGAAAAAAAGAAATCCCTGTAGATTGTTCCCCATTTCTCTTCTTACGTATGTTCTCATATACACAGAGGTTATTCCCAAAGCCATGTCTGTTTCTTTACTTGTAACTGAAAAAATAGCTTAGTCCCTCTAAGTCAGAAAAGAATCTGTTCCCAAGTTTTTCTCAAAGTAAATCTCCATTTCTCTGCTGCTCTCCTGGTAATAGCTTCATCTTCCAGATTTAAGTTTCTCTTCACTGTATTGCTATCTTCAGATTACCAAAACTAATGCCAAAACTGACTCATAATAGATGCCCACACAACACTGGTTTTGCATTATACAGCATAGGGGTCAGGATGTGATTACATTATTAGATTTTATATGTGAAAGAAGTATCTGTATTTGAGGAATCAGTTTGGAGGAGCGGGGGAAGGCAGCCTTTGTGTCCTATATTGAAAGACTAATCCTTAGAGCTTGATTTTGTGCGTAACCTTGTTTTTTTGCACCTGCATGAAACTAAAGGCATTTACATGTCTAGCTATTATACCTGATTGCTGGCTAATTATGCGTGTGAGAAGGGATATGGGGGAGGGGGGAATATAGATCTAAAAATATTTTTTTCCTTGGTGTTTTAGATAAACTGAAATATTTCCCATATAAAACCCTTTACAATAAGAGACCTTTGGCAGGGAAGTGAGAGGTATGGCATATGAATACCATTACAAATACCATTTTCTAGCCATGGCATCTGAACATAAATGGAAACATGTTAAATATTCTCCCAGCCAAATTTCAAAGCCAATTAGTCTTGATTTTTTTCTTCAAACGTTCATTAAGGCCTGGAAAAGAAAACGCATACATGTTTCAGTACCAAAGGTATAACCAAAGGTTATTTAGTTCATGGTTTTGTTGAGCAGGACTGTTTGCTCTAGGACTGTGCTGTTCTAAAACTCCTTGTCCTCACTCAAAACAACAGTGTGTGGAGTACAGCTGATTTTCTGTCCTCAACACTGTAAATCACAGCTGCATCAAAGACACTTACTAGAGGGAAAGGAAGAGGGAAGATAGAAGAGAAAAGATTGTATTAGGGCTCCTGTATTTTTCTTACTCTAGACAGGATAAGAAAAAGGAAGAAATGAGAAAGAAATTTTGTGTTTGTCCAGTAATGGAGTACGCATTCATGAGAGCTGACCAAATGCTCCTGAATATGCTCATTTTGACTGGCATTATGTAGAAGACATTTTCAGGGGTGCCAGGTTACTAAGTTCTCAAATCCATTTACTGTGGCCTGGAACAGTTGTTGATCTCCATTTCAATAGTTATTAGGGTTTTTTCTTTAGTCATCAGCAAGCTTGAAATAAATATATTTTATTAGAGTTGGCAAGTCTGAGAACAGATGTGAGATCTCCCATAATCTAAAGGCAGGGAACCCATGGGACAGCAGTGTTCAGGATGAGGGCTGTTTTCTTCCAGAAAGCATTGGCTGCGGAAATTCTCAAAGTGTGTGAGGTCTGCACACATTTCAGTTATGCAAAAGGAGAACTGAAAGGTATTTTACCCAGTTTCAGTGCTTGCTGTTTTATTCTGTTAATACACAGTGAGCTATAATACACTCAGTCATGATATATTTATTTGCACTTGTTTGTGATGCCTAGCCCAGATTGCACAGACATTTTACAGTATTAGACCCCAAAACCCAGACCCATAAATCACAGAGAACATCTGTTATTCCCTTGTGGGAAGGGTCTTAAAAGAGTGTCTTCTGAGCATCTCTGTTGTATGTCATTTATTACAAGCGGGCCCTCAGCCTGGAACAAAAGAGACCTCCTACATCCTCTTCCCCAGGCAGCAATTAACTGACCTCATCTTCCCGCCCCCTTCATCAGCCCCCACAATCAATTATCCCAATCAGCCCTTCTGAAGAAGAAAACTGGGCAAACAGGTGGGCCATTATTCTGAATAGTTTGGGCACTTTGAAAAAAAGTTCAATACAACAGGGTACTTATGCAACAGTCCTGGAATTGTAGAGAAACTGATTTATGTAAAGGTATATGATTGCAAAGATCATTACAATATTTTCCATGACTTTTTTTCCTGAATACATGTTTGTATACATGTGCCTGTGTGTGAAATAAAATTTCATAAATCTTTTGAGGTCTTTCCAATGTACTGGATAGAGCTTATCCAAGTAGTAGTAATTCTATATACCTGTTGTTGGCCTCTCAAAAAAAATCTCTTGGTAGGATTGTATAGTTCCTAATTATTGTCAGAATAAGAATGTATGCATAGAGGCTGACTTCAGCCCACGGGGTTAAATAGTAATGTGGTAGAGGGCAGCAGAATATGGTTAAGTGCAGCAGAAGTGCTTTTGATCACCGGACAGTCATGGGCCACAGTGATGAGTATGTAAACTCTCCATCACTCAGGTGGGAGAAGCAATTAAGGTCCTCCCTGGAAGAAGACAGCTGAAACAATAGATGCTACTGTCCAAATCACTGTCCTCGGGGTAGGCCTTGACTATGGGAGAAGGAGACATTTCCTGAATGAGAAATAAACATTGCTTTGATATGTTCATACAGAAGGAGAAGATGAACAGCAAGTAGCTGAGAGAAAAGAGGAAGATCACTGTCTGGTCTTGGGAGAAAACAAAAAGAGAAACAAGGTCCTTTGGACACATAGCCTGCAGTACCTGGGTCTGAATTTCTGGATGTGACAGCATTTATATTGGTTGTAGGAAAAATGAAAATAGAAAAAAGAATATAAAAAAGTTAAAAAAGTTGATTCCTTTCATCAGTGATATCACAACAAAAGTATTACTGAGGTCTAAAGTACTAAGAAAAATGTGATAGATGCACGAATGAAAATGTTAAAGAATATTCACCAGATACTAATTTGATAAACCACTCCCATATATTTTATGTTTCCTTTCTCTTTTCTGTGCAATTGTCAGCCTACAATTAATTTGAGCCATATGAAACTCTGCCGTGTCAATGGAGCTGCATACGCGTATAAGAGTTCGTGTGCATGTGATAAACAGAAAACTGGTACCACAACGAGTATAGTGTGCACATACACACCTTTGTTTCCTGCCACAGATTGTGCCTCAGATCTCTGAGAACTAATGCAAAAATAATAAGTGTCCAGCTTTGTAGCATTTTCCAGACAGTCAATCTTTTAGTAAAGTAACAAGTTTACTGACTGCATCCTTCTTGGCTGGCTTAAATGACTTCAATCTTCAAAACGCCCTTTCTCAGCTTCGACTGTGAAATATGGGAAATCAGAAAAGTAGCTGTTTCTAATCTGATTGTTTCAAAGTCCATTCTGAAATCTGTACCCCGCTGAATCAATGGCAAAGCTCCAACAGACTTAAGTGGAGCCAAGATTTTATTGATGATCTGGAATAAAGGAGTGATTTCTCCAGGTGTGATGGGTTGACCCTGGCTGGACGCCAGATGCCCACCAAAGCCGTTCTATCACTCCCCCATCCTCAGCTGGACAGGGGAGAGAAAATATAACAAAGAGCTTGTGGGTCGAGGTAAGGACAAGAGAGATCACTCACCAGTTACTGTCGTGGGCAAAACAGACTCAGCTTGGGGAAAATTAACTCAATTTATTACAAATCAACCAGAGTAGGGTAATGAGAAATAAAACCAAATCTCAAAACACCTTCCCTCCACCCCTCCCTTCTTCCCGGGCACAGCTTCACCCCTGAATTCTCTACCTCCTACTTCCCCCAGCAGTGCAGGTGGACGGGGAGTGGGGGTTACGATCAGTTTATCACACATTGTCTCTGCTGCTTCATCCTCCTCCTCAGGGGCAGGACTCCTTACACTCTTCCCCTGCTCCAGCGTGGGGTCCCTCCCACGGGAGACAGTCCTCCATGAACTTCTCCAACGTGGGTCCTTCCCACGGGCTGCAGTTCTTCATGAACTGCTCCAGCATGGGTCCTTTCCATGGCGTGCAGTCCTTCAGGAGCACACTGCTCCAGCGTGGGTCCCCCACAGGGTCACAAGTCCTGCCAGAAAACCTGCTCCGTGGGCTGCTCTCTCCACAGGTCCTGCCAGGAGCCTGCTCCAGCGCGGGCTTCCCACGGGGTCACAGCCTCCTTTGGGCACCCACCAGCTCCGGCGTGGGGTCCTCCATGGGCTGCAGGTGGAGATCTGCTCCACCATGGACCTCCATGGGCTGCAGGGGGACAGCCTGCCTCACCGTGGTCTTCACCATGGGCTGCAGGGCGCCTGGAGCATCTCCTCCCCCTCCTTCTTCACTGACCTTGGTGTCCACAGGGTTGTTTCTCTTACATGTTCTCACTCCTCTCTCTGGCTGCCGTTTCCATCTGTCCTAACTTTTTCCCTTCTTAAAAATGTTATTACAGAGGCGTTACCACTATCGCTGATTGGCTTGGCCTTGGCCGGTGGCGGGTCCATCTTAGAGCCGGCTGGTATGGGCTCTCTCGAACACAGGGGAAGCTTCTTACAGAAGCCACTCCTGAAGCCACCCCTGTAACCCCCCGTGCTACCAAAACCTTGCCCCACAAAGCCAATACATCAGGCTTTCACAGTAAGTATTTTAATCTGCAGCTTATTTATGCACTACAAAAAAATTTTGAGATCTTGGCATTCTTTTATTGGTAGCATTTTGCTATTACACTTAGTATTCTGCTAGTTGAGTAGAGATGAGCCCCAAAAGTACATCAAAATGTCAGGACAGATATTAACGGAGCCTGCAAAACATACTCTGGGTAAGGAAGATGTCACTGGTTTTATAACTAATATACTGGAACATTTTTACTATGAACAAGCCTATCTTTGTGCTTTATTTGAACTAAAAATTTAACAGAAATAGGACCCCCAAATTAGAAATTGTCACTGCAATTACATGGTTACGTTGTACAGTCTTGGTATTTTGAGTTGATTCACTGAAGCTTGCTTAAATATTTTCTACTGCATTTGTTAAGTTGCATTCTTATTACTCATGCTGTTAGCAATACCAAGTGAGCTCCACTTCGCAGAAAACACCCAGCTCTTATTTCCAAAGCACTCAATTACACAGCAGATAAGTATTATTACCCCATTTTATAGACATGGAAACAAAGGGGGCAAAGCATCTTCTTCAAGGACAAGAGCTCACGTGTTTTGTGTCTTAGTCTAGTCTGCTATGCAGTAGGCCGTACGACTTCCAGCTGGGTGCTGGTGATTAGGTGTTTTTATAGCAAGCTTTCTGTAATTCTTACTTTTTCCTAAGGTAAAGGATTGGTGCATGGCTGTAATGTCTATAAAATGCTAAAGCTGTTAAAACACAGTTTTTGTTGTATGTCATCCAATTTGCAGTTGGGAAATGGTAAAATTTGCTTAAATTGAAAACATATGTTGTGCTGGGAAGTAGGTAATGGAATTGCCACCTTTGCATGTTTGAGTCCCATGCCTTTTCTGCAATTTACACAATAATAAACCTAACTAACGAAGCTATTTTAGCCATTATAGATCATTTTATTTGGTGATATAAGAGTCTTCATGCTAAAGCTGGACAGGAAACATTTTTCATGTCTTGTAAAAGCTTTCATGATTTCAAAACTGTTCCTGTTCATAATCAGATGAACCTAGAGGCTACTAAGAATGCAGTGCAAAAGAAGTTCCTCAACCGTCGCAGCATGGCATTAGTGAAAGGCCAGGTACTCCTTCAGGATATGGGATGCTAGGCTTGAAGCAAGTGGTACTTTCTGATTTTCACCAGAAATTCCATACTTTATAACTGGTATAATAATTTTAAGGAAAAAAATGTTTTCAATGAATTTGTTTTCCTTGATTAAAAATATGTGTTTGAAAATTTCTGTCAAACACCCCTTTATATTTTCAACAAACATACTGTGGCAGAGATACGTCTCCTAAGAGACTTTGGGCTGAGAGATTTTCTTGCTTTTTCCACTAAGAAATGGGCATGGTTTTTTATATTTATTTTATGAATCACAAGCAGCCACCGTTAAAGTGTGAATTCAAAACGTGCTATGAGAAAAGCCTGTGACAATGTAATACAATTTCGCCATTGCTCTCCTTCCCCTTTCTTCTTTGTCTGGCACTGTCACACTCTACTTGTTAAATGTCTTTAAAGCGAAGATTTTGCATTTACCTTCAAACCAATGTGTCTTAGGTATTTTATTTTGCTTGGCTGTATTTGAAACTTTTCTTTTAAACCTTCACTCTTACCGTCCAGATTTTCTTCTTGTTTTACTTGACTGTTTTCTTCCTGTCATCTTTTCCTCTTTCTTACTATCTCTGATTGTCATTCCCTTTAGGATGGGAAATGGCTGCAGGCCAAAAGTCAGAGAGCAATCTTAAAAAGCTATCAAAGGATGAGTAAAAGATGAGAGTAAATATGAGAGTGTTGTCTTCTGAAAGCACAATGACAGCACCTACCTGCCTTGTCTGTCTATAGACAAGCTTTGGGAATGTTAGAAGGACAAAATTGTGTACTCTATTCTGTCAGACACACGACTAATTCCGAGTGATCACTAGTTAAATTATGTCTGATAAATACAAAAATATTCCCTGAAATTTTATAGAGATAACATACTATTACCACCACTGAAGGCCTTAAGCTTTGATGGAGACTTTACTTTGAATATGAAATAATGGCAGGAAGAAGAATGAATTTATATTCTCCCCCCAGTCTACTTAACACCACCAAAGGTGGTGGCATACCCTCTGCTGATGTGATGAGCTAGCAAAAGTAGTGCAGCACCTGTCCCGTGAAATTCCCTTGCTACTTCAACTTGTAGTTGCATGTTGCTTTGTATTCTCTCCACTTTCTACAAGAAAGCATCACCTGACCATAAATAAAATAAAGTAAAATAATATTCTAATACTCCATCAGTAACGATTCCTTGAAGTTGACTTGGTATTTATTGTCTAATTTTCTGCTCTGTTTCTGCTAGCCAGTACAATCTGGCATTTCTTATGTCAAAGAACATAACATTAATAAAAATCTCACACTGAAACATTGTCTTTTCTTATTACTTGAGCTGCTTTCCAAAGACTGTTTACCAGTAAGGATGGGCCAAACACCAGGCACATGAAGGAAAATAGTATGAACTTTGATGCATACCTGTAGTTCTTAATTCTCTGGCTGAGGGAGGACAAGAACTGGTGAGAAGACCTGACAAGTGTAAAGGCAGGGATAAGCTTATGGAAATTTATTTTTTCACAATGCAGTTCTTCACCTATAATGCTAGAAACTTTACACTGTTGAACAAATATTATGACAGGAAACATTTGAAGTACACTAGTAATCACCTTCTCTCATTGCCCAAGAGTTTAAACAAACCTCTATTAAAGTGAACCCATTTGCTGAACAAAAATTGCTTCTTTATCTTTTTCTGCGTTGTTCTTATTTTATTGTTATCATGGTTATTGCCATTATAATTAGTCCCATTGCTTCTGCCGTTGTGCCACAGTCATGATAAAAATCAGATGCTTTTTAAGAATTCCTGTTCTAAGAAGAAAATTCTTGCAATTCAACCCAAGAAGGGTCCCCTTTCTCCTTCTGCTCAGCTTTTACTCCCATATATGTTTCTGACCCATATCTCAAGGAGACACCTGACCTTTTACAGCCAAATGTCACAGCCTTAGCAACTAAGGTTAAAACTGATAGATCACATTGGAGAAGAATATTGGTGTATCATGAATCTCTCTATCATGTATCTTCAAGTAAAATACTATTGATGCTTACGCCATGCCATCTTCCTTGTTATATATTTGTGCATTGCCTAAACCACTGGATTTCTAATCTATGGTTAAGGTGTCTGGATGACAATAACAACACAATAACATTCTTACACTGTCTTTGATGTTCAAATGCCAGACATATTTCTCTTAAAGCTACCAAGCAGTATATTAAAATTTGTTTGGGCAACCACTGGAGTGCGAAGTGTATAGCTGATTTACTTTACTAGAAAAAAAATTCCACTGCGGATCTGCCTCTTCCAGGTATACTCATTACAATTTGCTTTCCCATTTAGGATCTGGTGAGGCAGAAATAACTGTATAAGAGTATTCCCCTCTAACAATGTCTATGGAACAAACCAGTGTCTTAAGACACTCAGGCTTGCCTTAAGAGGCTGATGTAGGGATCTAGTAATGTTACGAGCTTAGAAAAGTTGGTCTTTTCATAAACTTACATCAGAACTGTATTCACCATGTTGGGGAACATTTTGACGTGACCTCATGCTGGAAGCAGCTGCTTGATTAGAGTGATTTCTGGAAGAAGTTTGTCTGTGTTCTGCTTCAGTACATTCCTTTTTTTTTCATCATTATGCTAGAGGTGTGCTTCAGCTGCAAAGACCAGATCTGTATTCAGACTTCTTCAAAGTTGGGGAGCGTTTGATGTCTAAGGGCAAATGAAGGTTCTGCACAAAACAAGGTTGCAGACGAAGGCACGTAGCAATTACTATGAGATGCAGGATGAGAGTTCCTTGAAAAATGTTGATGCTCTTGTTCTTTACTTTGTTTATGGCTCTAGGGATGAGTTTCAAGAGGCAAAAGAGTAGAAATAGGCCAGGATATGTCTCTGGTGGGCAGTCTGCTGTCCCAGATGTTCTTCCAGAGCTCTTTGTTTATATATGCCCATGTCTGATTTTTTGCCACAGTAAAAAAGATATTCCCAGGGTAAGCAAATATTCTCATAGTCTCCAGAGGCAAAATCAATGCAGTGCATCAGACTGTGGCTTTGAAGTCCCAGCGCAGGCTGGAGAATGAGCTTGAAGCAGAATTGATACACAGACTGGATGAGAGGTCAAACATCCATGAATCCTGCTGGCTGCAGCTCTTGCTGCTGACACTGAAGGAGAATGGCAGGTTCATGGCAAGATGTGGTGGCACTGACTGGAAAGGGCCTGAGGAGACTGTGCAGAGCCCTTAGCAGCTGGAAGGAGCCCCAGGGAAGAGGAAGAAGTCCTAAAGGGAGTGCCAAGACAGGCATGAACGAGATAATAAAGGATGCACGATACTATATACTACTAGATAAATCTCACTGTGATTCTGGCTTTATCTGCCCATTAATTAACATCCCTGGCATGTGCAAATTTAGCTGTTTTTACTTGGTTTCATATTAGCAATGTAAGGAACCTGGGCAGCTCTACCTCTTTTTCCTTCATTAGTGCTATACTTTAATGGTCATTGTCAAAGAAGGGTTGAGGTTGGAAGGGGCCTCTGGAAGTCATCTAGTCCAAACCCCAACCCCCCTGCTCAAGCAGGGACACCTATAGCCAGTTGCCCAGGACCAAGTCCAGATGACTTTTGAATTTCTCCACAGATGGAGACTCCACAATCTCTCTGGGTAATCTGTGCCAGTGCTTGGTCACCCTCACTGTGAAAAAGTGTTTCCTGATGTTCAGGGGGAACCTCCTGTGTTTCAGCTTGTCCCTGTTTCCTCTGGTCCTGTCACTGGGCACCACTAACAAGAGCTTGTCTCTGTCTTCTTTGCACCCTCCCTTCGGGTATTTATATACATTAATAAGATCCCCCGGAGCCTTGTCTTCTCCAGGCTACACAGTCCCTGCTCCCTCAGCTTTTCCTCACAGGAGAGGAGTTCCAGCCCCTTAACTATCTTAGTGGCTCTTCTTTTTCTCCAGTATGTTCATGTCTCTCTTGTACTGGGGAGCCCCGAACTGCCTACAACACTCCAGCTATGGCCTCACCAGTATTGAAAAAAGAGGAAGGATCACCTTCCTCAGCCTGCTGGCTATACTTTGTCTAATGCAGCCCAGGATACCATCAGCCTTCTTTGCTGCAAGGGCACATTGCTGGCTCATGCTGTCTTGCTGGTTGTTATGGTACAGACTCATTTCAGGCATAAGCTCCATCACTGGCTTCTTACTAGCCACCAGCTAGACCGCATCACCAACCATTGCCACCTGATTACTCAGGAGAAGCTGTGTTCCCCAGAAAGTTCCCCTGATGATTCTGGAGAACATGGGCATGGCAGAAAGTGCTGCCTTTCCCAGGATCTGAGCTCTGGGCCGAGTCTGTGCTTCCCAACAGGACTGTTTGGACCTCCTGGGTTGTGCACAAAGGCAGAGTCCTCCACTTTGCAATGTCTGCTCAGCTGCCCCCAGGTATGGCAAAGCAGAACAGCTACCTCTGTTTGTGGCAGGGAGGCTTGCGAAGATCCTCATTTTCTGCACAAGTAAATCGCAGGTTTTGTGTATGATTTGCACATTATAGTCATGCTCTTTCAGTATTGGTACCTGAGAATGGGATTAGCTGCAGTCCCCATCAAAAGCACTGAGCTCTAAAATAGTTCCACATGGCACAACATAGCCCCAAGTGACAAAGCATGCATTATTTTCCTCTCCCAGAGTGTCTGGAACAAGCCATACTGAATGATGTGTCACATATTAAGAACAACTTTATTTTTATCCTAATGGAATTCCAGGAAGCTAACTCCAGTGCCCTCACACTGACTGAAAACGTGTGACGTGTTCTAATAGCTACAGGCGGGACAAAGCAAGTATGTAAAAGGGACATTTAATTAGTTGTTCCAGAAGAAGCTGAAGTGTTGTTACATAAATGGCGTGTTTCTGACAGGCTTGAAAGTATCTAATGATTTATAACACTAGAAGAATTTTGATATATTCAGTCTAGAAAGGCTGTGAAGTTTATGAGACAGATAATTTTAAGTTTCTTCAATGAGGCTTTTTGGAATTTAAACTAAATTCAAGAGAAGACCATGTTACAGGTCATCTTAGCCTCTAAACAAGCTCCTATTGTTGGAGTAGGATGATATCTCCAAGTTCAAATTGTTTTGGCTGCATCTTTCAATCTTGCAAAAAAATGGAAATCAACATCTTAAATATGACAGTATGGTTGTTTTAGTTCATGTTTTAGAATAATTGCAATTTATTATCTATGTGCAGTGCAACACCTCCACAAGCTTACTCAGTGAGCAGGGCCCCATTATTCTCAGCATGCTACAGTTAGATCTTGTTCTGTCTGCATGCGTCAGACAAAATGTGTTTGTGTTTGAGCAATTTACACACTGTATTAAGGTGAATTATTAAGGCGAAGATACATCGTTCTTCTGACCCACAACGTTTGGAACTGTCTTACTGAATTCTGCCATTGTGCCTCTTAGATTTCCAGCTACATGTGTTTACTACAAATCTTTCCTGAAATATGGGATTTCTAATTGTGCCTAGCAGCCCAATTTGAGTGCCAATCAGATCCTCAAAACACGTGACTCAGGAGAGATTTTTCCCAGTGCACCAGAAGTATCAGATATCCCTGGGGTGGTGAGGGGAACTGAGAGGGAACCAGGAAAAGTGGAGTTTGGAAATTAAAATCAACCCAGTGGCCAAAAGCTTTTTCCAAACTTCTTAAATCATTTAATCTGGAAAGCTGCTCCAGCCAGATGAATAAGATGTTATACCACACTATTTTCTAGCCTTTTTGAAAGCAGCTAATAGAAACAGTTAGGGTTCCTAACCCAAAATTTAGGTATGCAAATTTTCATGCAGAGGGAGACATCTTAGGTGTTATGATACAAAATGGTGTAATTACACCAAAACATTTCAGGCATTTAAATGTCAGGACTAGGAAGTGCTAAATGCAGTTAATAATACAATAACGTTTTCTGAAGGAAAAAAAAAGTAAAAGGTAAAATAAAAAATAATTAGTTAACATAATAATAAGGCTTAGCTTTTAGCAGCTGCTTTACATCTTCAAACCATTGCTAAATTATTAACTAATTGATACCAGATCCTCCACACACTAGCTCAGTGCAGAGTCGTGGGGAGGATGCCAGCACAGTGCTGTTGTTGGCTGGGTAGGTAGACAAATGTTGCAATGTGAGTGGTAGGAAGTAGTATTATTGCCATATACAGCACAGTACCAGGCCCTCTGAGTACGGGTTCTAGCAGTAGCAACCTTGCATTCGAAAGGATATAATTGCTCTTATGGGGTTGCCTTACATGGAAACCAAAACGATATCAAGCTTTAATAATTAAATTATGCAGCAAGTCAGAGGAGGACGGATTTGTTCTCAATAGAACACAAGAGACTACTTGCTTTGGTGACCTAATTGCTGTAGTTTTAAAAAAAAGTGATTATGATGGCTGATTAAAAGGAGCCAGGGAGCTTATTCACATTGGCCAAGAGCACACAGCAAATCAAGCTTTATGACTTGAAATGAACTCGGTGCTTTGTCCAGATTAAATTAAGAAAGGAGGTCACTGAAGTGAGGAGTTCAGAAGAGCACTTGAGACTGGAAGTATGAGAAATGAACAGTAGAACTGAAATGAAAAAGGTATAAAGGAGACAGAAGCCATTTTCTGCTCCTACCATTCATTTTCTTCAGAGGCTGTTGAGCAGAGAGAGGGGAAACTTATTCAGGAGCAAGAAACCACAACAACCCAGGCTATAAAACTGCATTAAAAATATAGTCATGAGAGTGAGTGGGCAGTGACGGGAAATCTTTGGCACATGTCGAACCGGTACTACTGCTGCTGCTCCCAGACACCATCAGGGGAGCTCATTTTGTTGCGTGCTTGAAAGAAACATGCCACAAAACCTAAAACAAAATTAGAGGATTCTGACGCTACAGGCAAACAGCAGTTTCTTTAAAACATACACAGGCCTTCGGGGCCTTGCGGTACATTCTGTGTTTCTAAAGAAAAAGTGGTAAAAAATCATTAATGGTGAAGTCCTTAAAGGAGATTCCAGTGCAATATTGCAGGCTGTTGTGTTCTGGCAGCCTCAACCTTCCTCCCATTGCATAGGCAGGATCTCCTCACCTGAAATAGGGAGGATTTAGGTATGTAAGGTTTGGATTCCTTCGTCTGAGGTCCAAGTCTGCACGAGGCACTCCTGTTTGCTCAGCTGTCAAGAGAACAAATTCTTCAGAACTCTCTTCCGTGTACCCTTCAGCAGATGAATTGCTATCCAGTTGCACTTTCTCCCTCTTCACTGTGAGTGAGTTTAGCGTGACTGAAAAACAGACTGCTAATTTTTGGTTTCCCAGCTTAGGGCACGTGACTCGCAAAAAGTGGCCTCACCAAGCTGTTATGCAGAGCCAGGAGCCTATTACAATTAGAAAGCAGGGGAGAGAGAAGCAGGTGAAAGGTCTTACCCTTTAATATCCTCAGGGCATGGCTACCCTAAGGATTCGTGACAAGAAATCTTCCCTTGGCGTTGGGGTCCTACACCTCTTTGCTGTTCTGCCCATCTGGGTGGCACACCGCAAGGGCAGAGGAAGCCCCTGCTGACTGTGGAGCTGTGGAGAGGCAATCAGGCGGGGGACAGGAGAGGTGGGCAGATTATGAGACGTTGTTCCAGCTCTTCCCAAATAGTTTACAGTCTCCTAGCACAGTAAACTACAGTATTTCAGGTTACCTTTCCAGGGCCGGTGGGGGATAGAGGATTTAGCTCAGAGCACATCATGTCCTGCTTCGCTCGACCCACATGAGGGATGCTAAAAATCTCTTCCACGATTATATACATATGCCACTGGCAGGATATTTGCTCATTGCCATTAAATAACTTTGCTATGATTCCTGCGATGTGGAAAATGTCTCAAAAGCAGATTTAATGGCATGCAAATACCAGCTGGCCAGGTTAACAATCCCCAGTGCAGGAATACATTTGGAAACGTGCGTGTATCAGCTTTTGGTACTTAGAGAGCGGAGCAGCACATAAGCTCCTGACAGACTCCTCAGCATCTTCACACTTAACAGGCCATGAATGTTGCTGTGCCACTCTGCACTGAAGGTTTGTTCTGAAATGCAGTCTTGTTAGACATTTTTCATGGACCTTTCCTGAGCCTGGGCTGAGTTTTTCAAAGGTGTCTATGGGAGTTAGCTGTTTCCCAAAGATGTGTAGTGGAGGTTGTTCTTTGTACTTTTTAATGTCCCTGTATGGGCAATTTATGGCAGCTGCTTAAAAATGCTATTGAAACTTAATCAAATAGGTGACTTGCTATGTTAAAAAATACATAAAGGAAACATGACATCTTTAATGAGGCTTTTCCATTGGTTTGTATGACTTCTGCTATTTTGTGAAATATGCCCCGTCCATTTCAAATTCTTTTACTGAGAGAGGGAATCTTGGCCAGGGCCCCAAGGTTATTACTCACTGTATTCAAAGGGTACTTGGGGGATCTTTAACTTCCAACTGGAGAGCTGGCAGAAGGACAGTAGGTTTAACATTTCCTCTGAAGGATGACACCTCTAAAAGTGCCACACGTTGCTTATTACTGCAGTACACTGGACGGGAGCCAAAGTCCCAGTATGGGACTTGAACCCACAAGTAGTTGGCTGTGAGACAGACACGCTACCCACAGAGTCACAATGACACCTAGTAGCATCTTAATTTAATAGGCCACTTTTTTCAATGGCAGTCTTTTGTCTTGCATTTTTATGGTCTGGATCACTGAAAGTTTATTTTTCGCTTCAGCATGCATTTATGGAGAATGACACTCTGCTTTCCTTTCCTGTATTTCTGTTGGCAACTATGAACAATATACTCTTCAATAGTTATGTCCATTTAAAAGTAAACAAAAATTGAACGTTTTATCACCAGTTCCTCTAAGCTCCTTTAAAAGATACAGCAAGAAAAAATCTAACTTTTTTAAAAATAAGCTGGGGAAACCTCTGAGTCCACAGAAGGCCATTGCAGCCACAAATACTCATACCTTTTTCAGATGTTTTCATATATGTAAAAACTGAAGACATCCAGCCTCAAACACTTAAGCCAAAATTTTAAAAACTAGAAGATTTTGTTTGCTCTTGCATTTGAATGTTGGATTTGAGACACCCTACAAATGTGTCATTAGCACTTTCTGAAAATCAGGTCTCTTCAAGGTACTTCAAGCTGAGCCCAAGATAACAGGAGCCAAAACCACCAGTTACTTCCTGGCATTTAAACTGGGGAACGTGAGTCCTGCTATAATGTGTCTCAGTGTTTGAATTCGCAGCAACCAGGTGATGGACCTGCAAAAACAGAGGCAAGAAAAGCAGGGACGTGGACTGGAGCACCACAGTGCAACTCTCAGGTTGCTGCAGCGCTTGCATGAGCGCTGACCTGATGTTCCTCCCTACCGTTCATTACTGGCTAATGAAGCCTCCTTCCGAAGCACAGCAGGTTTTTCGACATAGGCAGTAATTTGGATCCCTAGATATCTTTGGGGCTACTTGTAAGAACACAGCCTGCCATTCTGGCTGGAAAAACCACAGCATGGGGTGAGGCAGGAGGCAGTGGGGTGCCAGGGAGAAGGGGAGGAGGGGTCTGTGCTGGGGGAGTGAACGCATCTGATAGAAGACAAAAGATGGGCAACACTGGAAACACTTGGGGCAGAGCTCCCTTGTTCTGGCACAAAAACCCAGCACTTCTGCCAGCGATGGTACCAGTGCTGCTGACAGGGGCTCTTTGTGCATTTTATTTTCTTGGCTCTTGGTCTGCAAAAGGTTGGGCATCCATCACCTAAGCACAGACCCAGATTTGCAGGTGCCTGGGAATGGAGCTAAGGGAGCGCAGCCCCAAGCCCTCCCCGGCCTGCTGCTCCTCTCGCTTAAATGAGCTTCCCTGTATTCGAGTGTTTGCATAATCCAGGATTAAACTGTGAGAGCTTTACAATGTGTTTGCCCTCCAGATCTGAAAGTTTATTTTTGACCATAGCTAATAAATAGTTAATACTCACATTTGATTAAAAGAAACCTTTACTAAGAAAAAAACAAACCCAAAGCAAAACTCATAAACTCCTTAAATATCAGAGAGATTTAAAAAAAAAATAAAATATATAAATAAAACATTAGTGCACTCAAGGGAAAATAATATCATTTTGATCTCAGTTAGAAAATATATTTGTCAGCACTTAAAGAAAAATATAAGCTGTTCTGTCAGGTAACTAATGGGATTTTTAAGATTGGTAAAGATGATACCACTTCAAAAGCACCGCCACTAATTTATCTGTTCATTTGAATGCATCAGTTTGAACACAATGTGTTCCTCATTGAAATATGAAGTTGGTGGGATTTTTAGCTAGCAGGAATTTCTTCACAGGGCTCACAGGTCCTGCTTGAAGACCAGTTCTCCAGTAATCTTCCAGTGGCATTAGAAACTCCCTGGCCTTGGGGGCATCCCTGTGGCCTCCGAAGATCTAGGCAGCCATGAAGTTCTTCTCTGTAGCTCCAGCTGGGGTCTTGGGTCATTTTCCCTAATGTAGGCATAAAAAAATTACATGATCTAATTTTCATAGGTAAGGGGAAGAAGAGCCACCTCAAGAGGGAGATTCATATCATTCCTGGATCCCCAAGATTTGAGGCATCCTAGACACCAAAGCCAAGTCTGATGAATCACTGTGTGATGGTGCCTATTTTTCTGCAGTGGCTATAAAGATGGCACAAGGTCACTAGCACTGACCTAACTTTTCGATATTTGAAGTTAGATGATCTAGCCTATGGTCAGTATGAAGTATTTGAAAGATGCGTGCTTCCTTAGCAAATAACATTTCTGAGAAGAGCAACCTTATCTTTTAAAACACAGTTTATAATCCTCTATCTTTTCTTGACTTATTCTTGGCATTAAAAACTGTCACAGTAACAATGTCATCAAGGATGATCTACAAAGACAAAAAACAGAGGAGGAATTTTTTTTTGAGATGAAAAACCGTGTGTGGTGTTCTTTGCCTTATGGTTGTCTTGTGGTTGAAATCTGGTCTGCACTAATGATAGGACCATTAATTGCCACAAATAATTAATAAATGTCTTCAGAAGTCTAATTCCCTCATTCTTCCCATAACAGTTTTGAGCACCCATCACAAGTTTGCATATGCTCAGCCACAGAGTGGGGTCCCTGTCTGAGATATGATCAGTATGTCTATCATCTCAGACATCTAATTAAGAAGTACATTTGCCGGCAAATTTCATTATTGAGAAGTCACTCAGAGATTCATATAACTATTACAAGCAAAAAAGAAAAGTAATCAAGGAATTAACTGTTGGACAAACATTTACCTATGTGTCTATTAATTAGCTAACGAGCAGTTCAAAAGTAACTCTCACAGCTTTAATATGGAAGATATTGAATGGCAATGTGTCTATTTTAATTCCATTTTGAAGGGGTTGTGATGCTACCAGTTCCCAGAAGCTCCATTCATTTGACATTTTTCAGAAAATCTTAGTTTGGGATTAGATGAGAATTTAATCTCTAATTTGGAAAACAGGAAGAGCAAAGAAGCAAGTACTGAAACCAGGAGTGGCATCCCAAGAATTCTAAATTATAAAAGTTAAATAAAAAGAGCCCAAATGTTATTTTTAGTCTAATAGTTTATAAGCAGTATCTAGAATATGAAGGATGAACTGGTAACCTGAATGTTTTTGGGCACCTGGGTCTGTCATTTCTTCAAAGAAAAATAAAAAGTAGTGAATGAGAAGCATGTATTAAACAGGGACAAGCTGCTGTACAGAAATATGTATGTAAGGTGTATGTAGTAAACGTGCCTCATTGTCACTGATATTTGCAGTTACAGAGTTAAATGGCTTTGAGAGTCTGTTCCTCAGTTCCAGGCCATATATTGCAAGCCATAGAAAGAGGAAACACTTCTTATAAATCACAGCGTCACAAAAAGTGCAAAAATGACTGCATTTTAGCCTACAGCAAAAAGATTATAGTTAATGCATTAAGTAGGAAATCTGTTAAATTCAGAATTTTTCACTTCAACAGCTCTCAGGACACATGAAGTTTTCTTGTTTGTCTTTAGAAAGACAAAATGGCCATGGGCCTAGATTGTTAACTCAGTAATTTTCACTGCCATTCCTTTAACATGGTGTTCAGGTTTGTAGATTATGTAATTATTTTCACTGGAAAGCACATTTTAACATCTGGGAGTCATTTGAAAGAATGTAATCAACTTTGTCCTTTTTTTGGAGAGTATCTTCTGTTAATATTTAACCCATAACTGATTGCATGATTTACCAATTTAACCCTGACCAACTTGTGAAATTTATCATCCTTGGCTGTTACTACACAAATCTATCATGGTAACAGAACTTTTTTCCAGTTCTGTCTGTATACAATGCTGTTCTTGTCTATAGCAGGCTGCTCCATTCATGACGCTCTGCTGTGTTAGCGGGGCTAACACTGAGAACAGGAATTTCCTAAATGTGGTGGAACCTCTTGAGGGTGAAGGTTACTTTTTGATTGTAAAAGTCCCTTCCTTTTCCACAGTGGGCCAAATCTTGACATCCATCCTTATTTTCTACCTCACGTCTTATGTTTTCAGTCTTCACTTAATCTAATAGATGGTATTATATAGTGTAATGTAACTCAGAAGAACCTTAAAAGTTGGTCAGATAATATTAAAATAATGCAAAGGTGATTATAAATACAAATACTGCAATACCCCTGGGGTATGATCCCAGCATTTTGTGACCTCTCACAGTTTTCCAGATTTTGCAGGACTGATGCCCAAAAAACTTCTAGTTCTTTTTCAAGACTGTGGTGGGCCAAAATCAAGTCTCATGGAAATCAGTGTCAGCTTTGTCTTACCTTCACTTTTCTTACCCTCCTTTCTTTGAGTGAACTATGAGGTTGAAGAGGGGCTGGGGAAAAAGGCCAGAAAGAACAATATAGCAATAGAAAGGGCGATATACATCTTTTAAATAAGGTCTAGAAAAGGTCAAATAGTAAAGAGGTGAGAAAAAAATAACAAAATAAAAGGGCAGGTGCAAGTGAGAGAGCTATTAAATCAGAGATGAAATCAAATTGGGGAATAAATCAAACGATAGAGTCTAGACAGAAGAAAAGGTTGCAGGCTCTAAAACTGCAACTGGGAGAGAGAATATATCAGTGAAGACAAGACAAATCAGGATTTGCACACTTCTAGTGAAAGAGTGCCCAGCAGAGCACATCTTATATGTAGGGAAGGGAGATGCGGGGGGGGGGGGAATTTATCTTCTGTGTGTACAGTTAGTGTGCAGAAATAAGATCAAAATCAGTTTGTTGCTTGATTCAGAAGGGCCAGCTCTGATTGCTTAAATATTGAATCTCCTCATGATGGAGGAGAGCAGCATCCTCCACCCAGACAGAGACCCAGTACTGATAATAATACCAAATGTCCATGCCTGAACAGAGAAGGGGGGAGTTGAGGGAGTTCCCCAGACATAAATCATCCCATAGTTAAGTAGAAATTGAGTCTCCCTTCCTGCCACGCTAATACCACAGGCACTCTGGGGTATGATTTAATCTGGTTTGACCCCAAACTTTTGTAAAGATAAATTTCTGCACATTTTTGGAGAGATCTCATTCACTTGAAGGTAAGAGTCGCGGTGGTTGCACACATGGAAGATGGATGGTTTTGCTGTTGTCTGATCTGCAGAGCAGTTACGCTGTAACCATGCATATTATTGCCCCTGTAATTGCATCCATCATACCTCCTGTAAAAACAAACAAATGGACTCCCAAACTCACTTAAAACTAGATAAACAACTGTTCTTTGGCAATGTGACAGATACTTATTGCCTGCGAGTAGCCCATAACAGATAGGAAGGACAAGGATTAGGGTGGATTTGTAAACCATAAATTGTAGAAATCCACTCGGAGTCTCCAAGCCAGACTCTTCCCTTAACTTTGCTTGAGTTATGCCAGGGATAAATCTGTCCTTCTGTCGAAACTCAGTGAAACTTTGTGCAGTCTCCTTTTACTGTGTCAGTCATTTATGTGTTATAAAAGCTAGAGCTACAGCAAATCTAAGTTAGCCTAGTAATTTTTTCTTCCCAATTTGTAGAAGGATGAAATGTTGAATTTTCTGTGGCTCTGCTTTGCTGTATAAAAATGTACTAGATGAAATTCATCAGAAATAAGTGAAAATGCTGCAGAAATGTGATTTTATCTGTGTTGGTTCTGAAAGAGCTGAAAACAAAATTGCCTTTTCTAAAATATGTATATAGATACATAAAAAGAATTCAAACTTCTGCTTGCTTTGCTTTTGCCCACAATAACTAAAACTACAAAGCAATTAATCAAAACTAACCAAAACCAAAAAAACTCCCAACAACCAAAAACTCCAGAGGATTAGCTAACACTCTAAACACTAAATTACTGCATGGGTACAACAATTCAACATTAGGACAAATGTGACTTTATTCATCCTAATTTACTTGGCCCACATGGATTTTGAATGCGGTGCCTGGTGACTGGGGGCAAGCCAGCAGTTTGAGCAGCACCTTGCTTTGGGGCTATCCTGGCCACACGTGCATATCTGCTAACTCCAACTGGAGTGTGTGCAGGAGCAGATGTGATGCTTGCTGTGGCATAGCCAGAAGCTAGCAAGCTCTAATTGTGCTATCTTTGCATGTCACTGGTGCCCAGGTGGTGCTCTGATCTTTTAGACTTTATCTCTGAATGAGAAAGTCCACACAGGAGTTGAAAGCAATTTAGGTCACAGAGACATCACAGGCAGCCCTGACAACTAAAGGTGATCACTCCCTCAGCTCTTTGCTGCTCCTCATCTGTCAAAAAAAAAGATTTGTGCACTTCTAAATTCAGTCCAAAGTCACTCGGGGTGAAGGCATTGCAGGTCCACCAGAGCTTTGCATCCTGCCCAACCTTGCAGTAAGCAGCCCAAAAGACCAAAAGCACTTTTTAAACTTGAAAACTAGGTTTTATTTGAGTAAAAGCTGAAGGAACAAACTTACCATGGGGGAATCCTAGAACGAGATGTAGTAAACTGAGAGTTTGTAAATGAACTTCCTCCTGCACTGTGTCCTGGAAAGACAGGGGCATTCTGACAGGGCTGCTCTGAACATCAGCAACTCAGCAATGTTCTGGGTTGTGACAAAAATTACAGTCTGTTTTGGTTACTATATCAAAAAACTTTCTTTCTGTTATTTCTGGTGAACCTGTGTTCCCCACACTTCTCAATGGTCTCTCAGTACCTTGCTGGGTCCCGCCTGCTCATCCTGTGCTCCAGAAATGTCCCTTTTCCTGCACCCCACCATGCTCTGTTATTTCCTTAGAGGGCAGGGCCTCTCTCTTCAAGAAGGTTCCTTCTGACCCAGAGCAAAAGGAGCAAGGAGGCTTCTGTTGTACTCTGCTTTGAAAAAAACTTGGCATGCATTAACATATGGTTCCCATGAAGAACAACAGAAGCCCTCACAGTAAGCTCACATGGCTGACAAAGAAGGTAATAAGTTTGTCCCACCACCTATGGTCCAGTGGTAGCCTGATTCAGCTATAAACCCCAATTACAATCCATCTTTAATACCTGTTACCTTTCAGGACCCCAGTTCCTATCTGTGCACTCAGGTCTTTGGGGAGGCTCCTGCTCAGCTCTGCACATGTCGCCTCGGCCTGGGGGCACCTTCACCCTCCATTTTAGGGTCACGCTTGGAAACTCTTGGGTTTGTGCTCCCTGAATCGGGTGGTCTGCGAAGGATGATATGTTCCTGAAGGTGAGACAACCCATCTGATCTGCATTCAGATGAGTTAGACAGTCTTCACATCACACTTTCACTGGGCAGAATGGTTATTTCAGACCACCAGGTGGGAGCCATTGGGAGCTGCAGCATCTGCACTGCTACCTGGAGAAGTGGATTGCTGTGGCTTTGGCCAATCTGTATCTAATTTTCCTGCATGTCTCCCTGTAAACAATCATTGCTTTGGTTAATCTGTATCTAATTTTCCTGTACGTCTCCCTGCAAACAAGCATTGTGTTTCAGTTTAACAACATCCTTAGCAGTGATGAGCATAAAATATAGCAGAGGGAGACACAACAGCTCAGTGACAGGAGCAGAAGAAAGCCACCTGGAAAATCTGACACATGCTCTGACCACTGGTTCATATTTTATGACTTTAAAATGGGGCAGGCTGGAGTATATACATCTAATGGGACTAGAGGAGACAGAGTTGAACTAATAAGATAAAGGCAGAAATGGAACAAATAGCAAAGACGTCAGATGGAAGGGCAGTGTGAAGGTACTTAGAGAAGTAAAGAACTGGAAAGGATGCTGTTCCTCCTCAGATGCAAAGTAGTCACAACTAAGAGCAGATTTAGTGACTAAATGGCCAGAAGCAACAGCATCTTTTCCCTTTTTTCTACATTTTATGGTCTGTGTGACAATAGTTTATTCTTCTAAGTCACAGAAACTCAGGCTTACATCCGTTCCTGTTCCAGGAAGGCAAAACATAAATGAATAATGATGCTTTCCAGAATTAGGGTGTCAGTGCAGATCTAGTTCTGAAATGGATCCAGCTTCTTGGGGAAAATACCTAACAAATCACTTTTAGGTTCGAATCCTTGATGTTACATTGTTTTGAGTTGATAGTTTAACAACAAATAGTTATTTCTTCTTGTGGAAATGTTGGTGGGTACAGATCATTTCACACAAAGGGGTTGCTCTCCTTTGCTTGTCTTTCCTTTCCTGTGAAACACTTAACACTGTTATTTGGAAAAATCTCAGCTATGTGCGGCATTTGAATAGAAGGAAGGAGTGTTGCGACAGCTAGCAGGGGACATAGCAAGGTGCCTAGTGTGGTCGTTCTACTCTATGTTGCTCCTTTTGATTCTTCTGCAGAATTCCATACAGAGACAGCTGCTGCAGATTGAATAATGCATCTTGAGCATATTAAATGTATCCTGCATATTCAACACTGAAAATAAATATCAGATTCTCATACTATTGTGTATTGTTCAATAAATTTGGCCCATTGTGTGCCATTCCCGTAGCATGGTTTGTCTTTTCTCTCTTTTGCCATTTAGCATTTTATTTGCCTTCTTTCTTTCTTTTTAATTTTAAGATATTACAATCATCCCTGTACTGTTCAGATGGAAACAGGACTTCTCTTCTTGCAAAGTACCCAGGTGAACTCTAAACTAACTGGAATATAGTTACTGTTGTCTGATATTTACTTGGATCTGGAACTTCATCTCATTCACACTGTAACAGACTGTATTTTACAATCAGGAGGCCAAATCCATGGTTGGCACAACTCCACTGAACTCACTGAAGTTGAACTGCTTTATTGAGTTGCCTTGTGAACCTAGATATTGTAAGTGGATGTGCTGTAGTCCTTGGAGTGGAAATATCAATGCCTTCCAACATAGCACAACTTTAAATAAAACCCCAAACTCCTTTAATTCCTCTAGGGGCATTATGTTAGTTTTATTAATAAGTAGGGAGGGTCTTTTCTCCAATATGCTTCATTAGCCTATGCCGGTAGAAAGGCTGTTCTTTGAGTCTATTTCAATTGTAAAATTGGAAGCATCTCTATGACATAACCACTTTATGAGGGTATTTGAAACTGGAACTGTACTTCTGGGAATGAGATCACATCATAGGCATTGACCAGTGTGGTTATTTCATTGCTCGAAATACTTGGGGAAAATCACTTCTGAGAATTACTTTGTTATTTTAAATGCATTTCTGTGCTGCATATCCCACCCATCTCCTAGTTCCAGCCTGGCCTTCAGCTACTTGGACTCTCCTCCCTCCTCTCCACTCAGCCAATGTTAGCTTTAGCTCACGCTTCTCTTTGATTTTCCGGTTCCCAAAAGAAAACTGTTTCTCCATGGACCACTGTATACACATATGTTTACCAGCCTACCACCAACGTCTCTCATTTCAAGTCTCAAATTAATGCTTATCTGTCATCACCACCTCCCACTTCTGCCTGTTTTATCCATGTCTATACCAGTGAATAAGGCTCAAGTGCTCATCCACAGTTGTTGATATTGTTGAATTACTAGGCTGCTTCTGCCATGCCAGCCACCACTCTTGCAGGTGGGGATTTAGGGAACAGTGTGGTACGGAGATGGTTCCCAGTGGGCAGCAAGGGTCAAACAACAGTTTCAAGGAGGATGGAGTTCTGCTATGTCCACACAAACTGCCACGTGTCCCTTGGTCTCCTGACCTGTTTGATGTATTAGCAGAGATGTAGCTGATTTGTAAATTCTAGAGGGTCTGATTACAATTTTCCTGTTCTGGCTGAGAAATGATGACCTGGACTGGGATTACCCGATAAGTAACCGCTTTAGTTGTAGGCTGCACATGCTATGATGAAGGACTGCCTTTTCCCTGCTTTTAGTACAATGTTAATCAAATGAGTACGGATATAATATGTGATAACAAATAATCCTATTCTTAAGTCTTAATTAAAATTACATTTCACCTTTGGAAAAAAGGTTAGACCTTGATGTTGTTTATTCTGGCTTTCTCGCATACGCTTACTGTATATTAAACTATAACTCCAGGTGATGAATATCCAGAAGTTGATGGATTTTAGAAAATAAGTTTTTCATTAAGAGGAAGAAATCATAGCTCATTTTATAAAAATATTCTGAATATTTATTGCTAACAGTAGCTAAAGCCAAACCATAAATTGAGCTGTAAAAGTTCTGTTTGGATGATTCAATTTTTCAGAAAAATCTCTGCATTGTTCATATCTGCATCCAGATACCTAGATTCCTCTGGATGTATCCTAGGAATCAGAGAGAGAAAGCCTCTATACCAAAATAACAAGATAAATGAATATTTTAAATTATGTAGCTTTTACATATCTTGAACATATAGCTATAAACTTTGATTAATGTCAATACAGCTAACAGCACCTGTTCTTTAAACAATCAAGAAACCTTAGATTATTACACAGAAACATGTGTCCATACCCCCCTTACTCCCCGACTTGTACAGGCTATAAGAGTTACTGATCTTTAAAAAAATACTCTTATCCTCATCTAAGTTATTTGTTCATGTGGACTGCTAGCATTTCTTTGTATGTATGTTTCTTTGCTGGTTTGCTGCCATGTAAAGCAAATCTTACTCATTTATTCAACAATCTGTGCAAATTTAAAGTAATTTGGTTAATGATTTCCCTGCCAAATTCAGAGAGACAATTGTATTTAACTACAAACCTCATTTTAATATCCTATTTAAAAGTCTAATCAAACCATCACTATTTTGCCTTTGATTTGTTGTATCTTTTTGTGTTGTCTTGGAGATTTTGATGTTGCTTCCTTCCAGCTCTATTGATATTTATAACATGGACGGCATGTTTGTAGAGGCATAAAAGGGTGGAGAAGTGCTCTCTAATGGGATACAGTTCAGGTTATGAAAGGTCTGAGGAGGACACTTCACTTCTATAAGATGGAGATACTCTATTAATGGCAAAGTTAAAAGGAAACAAGCAGCTAAAACTGGAATACATGTTGTGGCAATCATGTTCATGGAATTAGCCATGGAAT
Organism: Haliaeetus albicilla; assembly: GCF_947461875.1. Lineage (NCBI taxonomy): Eukaryota > Metazoa > Chordata > Aves > Accipitriformes > Accipitridae > Haliaeetus > Haliaeetus albicilla. The sequence continues at coordinate 65,189,596 of NC_091484.1, read as the reverse complement.
TTCAGGTTCAAAAAAATGAATACTAAACCCAAAACCATCTCTGTGAAGATTTCAGGAAAAATAAAGATGTTAACATCTGCAAATAATCCCTTCTAGCAGCAAGAAAAATACATAGATTAATATTAAAAAATGGTGAGTCAACATGCATTCTCAATAAGGCAGTTTGAATGTAAAATATTAAAATGCTTCTTGTGAAACAGGTCTAGCTTTTGGTGGGTACTGGGATGGGGTACTGGTTCGCAAACTACTCCTGTAAAAAGACTGTAGAATCCAGTGCAGGATTTCCCAAATTCTGAAATCTGAGAGCATAATCATCTCATATGTAATGGGCCCCATTTACAAACAAGATGGTTCTGGTGCTATAAAAAAATGTCAGGTTTTCCCCACTCTAATCACAACATGAGAGATGCGTACAGAAAATGGCGGGTTTTACCAGTTTCATTCCTTTTCAGTGTTGTAGAAGCAGTCATGGGAAAAAAAACCAGAAAGATATAAGCAAATTACTTCAGTAGGGCTGTATTCTCTTTATAGTTTATTACTGGGATGGTCCAACAGCCATGCTTTACCTCTGTAACAGGAGCAAGACATTCATTTTCTCATGCACAGATTGAGTAATGGTACTGCCATATTTTATTTCCAAATTAGAGGAAATGTCACTCAGTGCTCATATTTAAAATGAGAAGGAAGAAAAGCATTCCCTTCATGCAGTTTAAAGAAAAAAAAAGTTAAATCTGTTAAATATCCACGACATTTGTATGAACTTAAAGCAAAGCATGCATCACATCTTGGATTACCACAGTTCATATTTCATATCAGGTAACATATATTGATTTTTAGACTGAAATATTTTTATTTTCTGTGTGGTAAACCATTTCACCGGTTTGGTTATTATGCAGAAGACCCGGGGAAAGCTCCTGTAGCCAGGTAGCCAGCACACAAAAACTCCCTGTGTGCAGCCCATAGGCCTACTGAAGCATCTCTCAGTAAGTCAAGGGTAGAACGAGGTATACTGTAACTGTATGTGCGTACCTGCAAACACAGAGGATTCAGCCTCTTATGGGAAGCTTGGAAATTATTTAGCCATCTGCTCTGCAGATCACTCAGTCCAAATATAAACAATTTGGACAGCACATAAAGGAGATTCCTCTTGTTTTCTCTCCCCCACACATTCAAAACTAATCTTGAATTTGAGGTCTTTCATTCAAAATTGTAGTCCAGGCTACAGTCCCTACTGGGAACCGACATAAAGCATTACCTATAAAAGTGATTAAAGTGTTGGTATCTGCATATACTTCTGAGCAGCTGGTCTATATTTGATGTATATCTCTGTCCCTGGCTCCGTTATAGAAAGGGACAGTACAGGATGAGCTAACTGGCAGAAATCTCTGAGGATCTTCCTTTGAAAACAGCAGGAATTTTAGCAGCGTTTTCTTTCTTCTCTGCCTACATGGAGAAAATCCTGGCATGCTCGAACCTGCTATTCTTGTGGCTGCTTTCGTCAGTGCTGGAATCTTCCAGGTGTTTTGTAGGCGCTCAGGAGCATCCCAGGGAAACCAGGTTTCTCAGCCTGCTGTTGTTGGCTCTCCTGGCAGTAACACTGGCTTCAGGTCCTTCAGAGCATTTGAGCTCTGTTTGCTTTTTAGGAAAACATACTTGATTATCTTCTTAAAATCTTAACACTTCACTTTCAGATAATTTTCCTACCCGCTGTTGTCTGATGCTGGAAAGTGCTGAGCACTGTCAGCCATCACAGGGCTTTATCGGGACAATTAAGTCTTTGCAGTTCTCCTGCCGTGTGCCACCACTGGAGTTAGAGGCCAAACAGCTTTGTCTAGATAGACTTATCCTTCCACAGTAAGGAAATAAAATATTCATAGTAGATTATGTTAGCTGTCTGTCTGGGTTGCTTTAACACATCCAAATAACTGTCCTATTTTTCATACAAGCCAGCAGCCTCCATGAGTTTCATTACCTGTATCGATCTTAACACTATTTAAATGGAAAGAAAGAGCTTTAAAATGCGGGACAACAAGCCTAGATATTTTCCCATGGGGCACCTCTGAGCACAATAGTATCTTCACTTCAGTATTTTTTCTGCATCTCTTTCAAGCTAACCACATCCAGACTGTGGACATGCCAGGAAATGCCATTCTGGGACTAATTTACTGGTACTGAAAATGTTATTTCCAGAACTGTCACTTTCCAAGGGAATTTGAGTCTCCACAAGTATTTCAACTGTGAGGATCCATTTTCTGACATTTGGGATCCATCTGCACTCCAGTCCAGCTGGAACCAAACGGGCCCCATCCATCTGTAATCTCCCTGAAACTGTCCAGGACTGTCAAGGAAATTGCACTATGACCACACTGGAACCAGTGTTGGTGTTGGCTGGTATGGTTCAATGCTTTGTGTGGAAAGGGATTTAAATGAGATCATTTCACTACCCTTTTGGTAAATTCCGTTGGGAAACAGCTGGAGGCAATGATTTCATTGCCTTATTATTAGTTGTATTATAGGACACAATAGAAGCAGAAAAGAATAGGGGTTGTGTCAGAATTTTATGTAAAATTGTTCTCCCCTGCCCAGGCATCAGCACTGGGTCAACAAAATACTGATCAGACCTGAATCCCACTGGCAGGCTAAAAATGGAAGGACACATCAAATGGGGCTCCACAGGGGCTGTTCTTGGCTTTGTATTTTCATTAACAGATGATGGAATAGAGATTATACAGATGATAGAAACCCAGAAGGGACTGCAAGAATATTTACTGCAGGGCAGTCCTTGAATGCAAAACAGTCTTGACAAACTGGAGGCCAGTGTGTTACTTGTCTAGTGGAAGTGCTGGGTAATACACCTAGGCAGAGCTAATCATCTGCACAAATACTTAATGTAGACCAGGTAGTTCGGTAGAACAGATTACAGTGGATCAGCATGTGAATGTTAAGTTAATAATTTCAATCTGTTGTCCCACGTTGTTCTTCTCTGCAGGCATATACAAGCAAGCATAGCTGGAAAGACAAGTGAAGCTGTCGTTCTGCTCCACACAGCCCTATTTGGAGTCGGCGGCAGATTTGCCAAGCTGGGGCACTTTGAGAAGGATGGTGAGCAAAGGGAGAGAATTCAGAGGAAGGGAACCGAGAATGATCAGAGATCTAGAAAATGCAGCTGGTTAGGTTGACTGAAGAAACAGATGATATCTAGTGTGAATAAGAGATTGTGATTGATGGGAATTGCAGTTGTTATTTATTTAAGAACAATGAGATTGTCTCTGGTACTGCAGAGGTAGAAGGGAAGAGTGGCATCTTCCTTTCTTACACCTTATGTTTCCGTACTTAACCAAGTACTTGACCAAGATGTACCTCTTTTGCTGAAAAAATCCAATGACTTTTTGAGCCTATAAAAATAGAGGGATTGGCTAGACAGCTATAAGAGATAATATCTGTTAAGCCAAAACTCTCCTTTGCTGTACAAAGCCCATAGTAGATTAGAGCTTGTCTTTGTCTCAGTCTTATTGGAGATGGGTCAGCTGTGCATCCTCTGGGATGTGTTCTGGCCCTAAAGGTTAGTAAAAGCACTTCTTGTAAGGAAAATAACTTCCCTACCAAATGAGACAAAATAACCCAGTCAAACAAACAAAAACTTCACAGCAATCTTCAGATAGCTTCCTCTGGGAAGAAAGAAAAGGCTCCATAAACATGCCTTTCTGCACGTTCCTGAAAGTCAACAGTTTTCCTTGGTCAGGTGAAGTTGTGTGATCTGGTAAGTCAGGTAAACTGGAGCTACATTGCCACGATGGTATTTGGACCAGGTGACAGTACAAGCTGGTTTGGAGTGCAGTGGGAACACTATATCTGCTTCCTTCAGAGTTGAAAGAAAAATTTCTATTGCCATGCGGAGATCCTTAGTCAGGTTCTTACTGGAAAAAGAATTAAGTGACACATTTTACCTTGGCCCGAAAGAGCCAGGAACTACTTGAGGACCCTCCTCCCAAAAGAGAAAATAATCTCAAACAAATAATTCATGTCCCTTATTAAACTGTAGCGGTAATGAATGACAGTTAGTGCCTTACAAATGGGATCTGCAAGAGGAAATTATTTTTACAATCCACTGATGCTTCTCCTTTGGAGGGTTGCCGATTTGTTTAGATTTGTCATTTGCATATTTCCAGCCCCTGAACTCTTCTGTGAATTGTCGTCTCTACCTCCTCTTTGCTGACAGCTGGTCATCCACCTCCCTCTAAGCTGCGTGAAAAAATTTGCCCTCCCACAAGTACATTGTTTTGGTTTTTGTATAGGCAGTGATAAGTGTTGAGTGTAAAAGACTCTTTGATAATTTAATTCACTTTGCTGAATTATGATTCTGCATGCACCATTAGTTCAATCACAAACCAGCTACAATAAGAATTAGGTCTGTTTTGCAACATGAAGCAGACAAGGCTGTTCAGTGGAGCAGTCAAGGGTGTTTAATGTTACATTTGTTGTTGACTTTGAAAACAAACACATGTGCACTGACGTACAGCAATCTAGAAGTCCCATGCAGATATAACGGCAGTGGCATCTCGGGGATCCTGGGCTTGTGTTCAGAGATGGAAGTGACAGAGAGGTGGCAATGCTGAGTGAGTGCCTCAAGTAGTTGTGCAAGTTGTACCAGGCAGGAGCTGTGGAAAAAGTGGCTTTCCCCAACTTCATAGGAAATCAAAGGACTAAAGAGTGAAAAAGAGGAGCTTCCATCATGAGGAGGTGATGTCTGAGGAGCAATGAATGGGTTTAGACAAAGAGTATGAGCAACAGCACTTTAAGGAGGGACGTCACTCGTCTCAATGCAGGTTTGAAAGTTTGAAAGAGAAAACTTCATGTCACTGGGTTACATTTAGTATTGAATTCTGATCAACTTTCCATTCTAATAATATTTGCCTTGACCTTAGCAGGGCAATTTGTGTCAGAGAGGTAATCTCAACTTCTCCCTCATCACTTCTCCCTCATCACTCTTTCACCCCGCATTTTAACACTTACTCATGAGAGGTTGGCTGGGAAACCACAACAAAACACCACCTAACTGTGGCTGAGTGCCAGCCTACAGCTACAGTCCAATGCATATATCGCTTAAGAACCTCCCCAGTATTTATTTTGGAATTCATCATCCTAATATTTTCAAAATTAAGTAGTAAAGTATTTAGCATGCCCTCTTTTACTTTTCTCTCGGAGCCAGAATTTTCAAAAGGAAGTCCCCAGTCAGAAAAGTGTTCTTGGCAGGGAAATTACTTTTAACCACCAATATGTTGTTCACTTATGCTGTAAAGGCCCATGCTGGTCAAGGGGGAAAGTCAACAGCTTCATCCTTGAACAGCACTGCGTGACATGGAGAGGGGTGAGAATTCAGTGATGACAGCTGAGAGTTATCTCAGTACTCCCCTTATCACAGAAATGGTGCAAAGCCATTTTGGCCTGTAGGAAAAGGCAAAGATGACCCACTTGGTAACCTATGACAACACTACAAAATGAAAATGTTTGCCATTTACATATGACTGGGAACAGTAAAAGGATTTTTTGGTAGTAAATTTTACATCTTTTTTATTTTGCCAGTCAATGGTAAAGCAGACAGAGCAAATTGTTTTTTGAATGTACATATTGAGAAGCAAGAATTTAATTCATTGCTTGACACACCTTTTCTTAAAATAAATAAGGATATATCTCACTACCTTAAGGTCTTCTGAGCCGGTAGGTCCTTGTCTTTGTCCTTTCCTGCTTTTCCTGCAGAGGAGCTCATAGACTTGAGCTGCTTCACCCAGCACATTTGCCATCTGCCATGTCCAAGAACCTGCTCCAAAATCTATTGAAATGCATACAAGATCTTCAGCTTAGACCCCAGCTATTAAACAAATATCAACTGAACATATTTTTGTTGTTCAAGATAATGACCTGTTTCCTGTCACAGGCTGTTGTAGCTTTCAGATCTCTCGTTGTTATTTTCTAATATTTAGATTACAATGGCAGCTCAAGGTCCCAGCCAGATGGCTGCTGCCTTGTGCTAGCCTCTGCCCATGCACATACACCAAAAAGGCAGTCCCTCCCCAAATAGCTTATTACCAATGCCATTATCACAGAAGTTTCCTATTGGTGTGTTTTATATTGTAAGCTTCCATTACACTAAGGCAGCAATAAACCTATGATCCCCATACTATTTATGGATTGGTTCATTACATTTCTTTTAAAAAGCAATATAAATGTCTAAACTCCTATAAATACATCAGTGTTGCTGCTTATCTTGCTTGTTAAACTGGCAGTTTTGTAACCTCAAGACACTGCAGCTGTGTAATCTTTCACATCCATCTATCTGGCACAAGAACTGTGGGGTTTTTCCTTTCCTGCGTTTCCAGGTACAAAAAAGGTGCTTTGATACGCTGCTTGTAAATGAACTGCAACTGCTACTGATTGCAAATGTATTGGCTTATCCTTAGAAATGCTGGCCTGTAAGGCAAGACAGGAATTTCTATAGTCATTTGGTATTCTGATCTTCAGTCAAAACTAGCTGTATGACAACAATGAAAAAATTCCTGTTTTCAGCCATGAATCAACATCTCTGTCATGCTGGAACTCCATTGGCAAATCCTTGACAATGAGATGCTTTAAAATATTCAGAGTTTTCAAACACTGATGCATCCAAAGACAAAAAGTCTAATGCACATATCCTCTGGTGTTGCTGCATTTGTCACGCCTCAGAAGAGAGAAGACAGTGGAGTTCCTACTCTGAATGAAGACATCTATAGCTTCTGTTAACTTTTGCAGGGATATACTTGGATTTTGCGCTGGACTTATGCTGTATGGCTGTGGTTATGAACAGCTGCAATGAGGCTGGTGGCAGAAGTAATAAGAGTTCATTTTTACAGCTCAGTAGCTGTTTATTTTTTCTCTTCAGAAGTTTAGTTTTCACTTAAAATAACAAAAGCAACCCCCAATTCCTTTTAGTTACAAGCAACTTTATGAGCTGCATGTCAGGAAAGAATCGTTATACTGGGCTGAGTAAGTAAGGAGTCACTCCAGAAAAGCCATCAAACTCGCACTGCCATGAAGGCAACACACCCGAGATTGGAGTCTGGCCCAGGGAGTGCTCAGTACCTGGGGACATCCGCCAAGCTGGCCTGAAAAGCTGCCCCTCAGAAGAACCTGGGCTGCAAATTACAAATCACTAATGACTCAAAAATTTAAGAAGCTGCAGTCTTCTACAAGCACAGCTTTCTGTCAAAACCACATGAATCTCATCAAGATGGATGTGAGCTAAATCGATTTTGAAGAACAGTGCTGTTGGCTACAAACCATTGATAGCTGACCTCTCGGAAACTGAAGGCAGTGCCTTATGTGTGCACAGATCCTGTCCCAGCTGTGCAAATCAAATCTTGTGGGTGTCCTTCGAGGGCCAAGGAGGGAAGGAGGAGAGAAGTAGATAGTAAAGAAAGAATTTAATTCTGTAACGTTTTCCCAAGTTGACAGTGGTTCTCATTATCTGCTATGTTTCATGCCTGACTTTTCTTCTGAGACATTTGATTTGCATCATCACAGTTAATTCTGTAGGCCACAGTATGCTTTGGCATCTTTGCTGTTTTAGGAGCCCAAGCAGTGCATTCTTCTTCTGTCTGCTTTTAGCAAGAAAAATCTCTCCTTTTCTACAAAATCTGTACTTCATAAGTAATAAAAAATGACATTTTTGCTGTGCTAAACTTAGGAGTTTGACTCTTAAACCCCTATTTTTTTCCTGTAAATCCATTAAATGGGTTCACCTTACTGCCTTACCTTAGAGTAAATTACATCCACTGGTTACTTCATCCTGCTGCCTACTTTGCAGGGAGCTGGGAGGAGGCTTTGAAATGTGCCATGTGTTCATTCTGTAAGGAAGACTGTACAGAACAGTTGAGTGTTTGTAGACAAAGCAGAGGGAGGGTCACCGTGCTGGGGGACACTGTGCTGATCTCCAGGAGTCAGAGGCCAGCCCTGGCCCAGGTAGCAACAGCTTTTCTGCTTCACACAGAGAGGGAGAAGGAGGGAGGGGGTAGATGATGCCTGGCTCTTGCCTGGGTATGGGCTTATGCTGCAGCCAGTATGTGACCCTGAGCTCAGGAGTGCACCTGAATACTCAAATTTGGTAATAACTCCAGGGTTAATGCCCTTTTCTCTTCACACTATGTTGTTTTTTCCTTTGCTGAAATAACCTGCTTGTGCTTGCTCCAAATTGGACTCCCTGTCCCTGGGAAGGCTAATCTATACATTGATGACTCTCTGCATAAAGAGTCTCTCTTTAAAAAGGAGAAAAGGAAAAGTTTACCGTGGCTAACTTGTATCTTGGAATAGCAGGTGGCAATTTAATTGGAAGATGTAAGCTGCTTACTACTAATTTGCATGATTATAAGATTTTGTAATTGCCCTGTAAAAGTTAATTTGGCATCGGGTTCAGTGAAACTCAACTATGTTAGCATGATATTGATGTGTGTATGAGATTTGCTGTTGCTGTTTGATATGATCCTTGCTGAAAGACCAAAGGAGAGATTTGAGGGTGTTATTTTTATATATATACATGCACATACAGAGAGGTGAATCTCATTGTAATGACCCCTGTGGGGCCTGGATAAATGCGTGTTGTATCAAGGAGTTCACTGCAGCAGGAGTTGGTAATTCGTTCCTTCAAAATAATGAGGAAATATCTGGTTGGAACTGAACATCGATACCTAGTAATTTTTATGAAGATTACCTCATTGATTAACATTTAACCTGCATTTTAAAAAGAAAAATGTTTAAGAGATGAAAATGTACACTTATAGGCTAAATATAGCTTGCACTGAGGAAAGTGAGAAAAAATACGATTTTGTATTTAGGTCAACTTTGTATTAGTGTTTGCCCTAATACAGCTAATTAGGAAGGAAAAATTGCTTTTGTTATTGGACACGCAATAAAGAGGAATCTGAAGCAGAGCTCATCCTAGTGCCATTTGACTTTGTGTGTGTATTTTCTGCCTGCCTCCTTCCCGCATCGCATAGGCACGTCTTGCAGGCTGCAATGTTTAAAGGGTTCTTCTGTGAGGTGAAGGTCCTGGTCGGAGGTTTCAGAGCAAGACTGCAGGAGCGTGGAGCCATGCTGTGCTGTGGAGAGGGGTCAGCTTGAGTCTCCCACGCGGTGCGGGGGCCCTGGGCCGCTGGCTGGCGGGTGGGTGTCAGCGTGCCTGCCAGCCCCTGTGCCGGACGGGACCGCCAGATCTGCTGCTCCACAGGGAGCCTGGAGTGTGAGGATACCTCTAAGGCAAAACAAAGCGCCCTTGAAAAGCTGAGAGAAATGCCAGATTCGCCACCTTTTCCCTTTTCCCCTCCCTGTAAGCTGGCAGCCCAGACTGGGTCACTTCACTGCCGCAGAGGAGTGTTAGGGGCAGATATAAGCTGAGATAGGAAAGGTGTAGCAAGGCTTGTGCTAAAATGCCTCATTCCTGTTGTATATCTACACCAGCAGAGAACAAACTATGCTTGACCGAGTTGGTAAGGTACACAAGCACATACCTCCCTAAAAGCCCGGTAATGGAGTTGCTGATCTTATATATTTCAATTAGCAACCTGTCAATGGACCCACTGTCACTGAACACAAGAGCACACACACACACACATCCATATTGTTTTTTAGCAGGTAAAACTTGATTTCTGAATTCTTTTTCTCTCCCCCTCTTTTCTCTCCCTCCCTTCATCTATTCCATCATGTCTGGAGGAAAGAAATAAGGGGAAGGTTGCACGTGATGTTTGTAAATACGATATCCAAGTTAGCTTCACTGAGCGTGGCATGGATGGATGGATGTGTGTACGCTGGTCTGCAGGGCATGAAGCAGGCACCTAAAGATAAAAGGACCAGGACTGTTTTATCTACTCTCCAGCAGTGGGGGAAGGCCCTGCCAAAAGGGTGGCAGATCAGGATGGCAGGCCTGGAAAGTTACACTTGCAACCGTGTTTTGTATGTGTTAGTGGGACAAAAACTGGAAGAGTCGCATAAATTACTACTGTGAGTGGAAGCACAGGGAAATGTATGACAAAGATTTAAATATTGCATTATAGTCCTTAGACAAATTCTTTTAAGTTGAGAGCATGGGAATGTTTTTCTAATGGGATGCTGAAAGATGTGTAGATAAAGAAACAATTAGGAAGGAAATTGGAAATCTGGAGATCTGAACCTATCTTTTACTTGAATGCTTTAAAATCATTCAGGTGTTCACAAGTATTTAAATCCTTCACTTGTTTTATGCACCTCAAACAAAGCAATGAAGCAGCACTGTCATAAAGAGCCCGGCCCTGCTCCAGCTGATATTCGTCTGACACAGACAAAACAAAACAAAACCCCCTGAAGTCCAACAATACCATTTCATGTGCAACATTATATCTACTGAATGAGAGGAAATGTAGGCATGCATCAGAGTAAAGTACTCTTAAAAGCTCATTTGGATGGTATGGTTTTTACCTAGAGAGGAAACTACTGTATATGCAAAACTCAGATGAATATTTACCATATCCAGGAATAGGTAACAGAGGGGAGGAAAAAACATGCTGTAACTGTAATCATCTTCCGAATGGTCCAAAACCAAATTGTTCTTGCTGCTGTTGCTCAGCAACAGTCCCATGATGGGATTCAGCCTGTGCAAATGTACGGTGGGAGAGTCCAACCTACCCAGAGAGTGAGAAATCGGAGTACCGGGAGAGGCAGCGGAGAGGGCCTGGCACGGCTGAGCGCCACTTCCCAGCAGTTGTGACCCCCCTAAGTACACATTTTCACCATTCTCCTGACCTTTTGCTGCCTCCCTGCTCTCATAACAGGCTTAAAATAAATAGCGAAGCAAGACTGGTATCAGAGAGCAATGGGACTCTGGCTGATGTTGTAGCAGGCCAGTTTGTATCTAGGACATTTTTTGTGAAGTAAAGTATTAGCACTACTTCTGAGGTGTTCAAAGCCTATGAAACTCTGGGGAGGGAGAGGGAAAAGCAAATAACAAGTCTACCAGACAATTCATGGTATTTAAAAGCAGTGCCCCTCTGTGACTTCAGCTCTGAAGACCACATGTGCTCTCATTAGGTGGTAACAGTAAAAATCCACTGTCTAAAGGGACAATAATCCACTATATTTTGAAATAAAAATTCTGGAATGCTTAATCCTCTGACACAGTATGATGTCAGTTTTCATTCACTTCTTTCAGAGGGTTATTTAAACAATTTAGAGACACCAAAAGGAAAAGGAAACCACAAAAAAAAGTATGTTCAGATAATGCTAATAGACTGTTCTGAAGTAGAAAACAACAACAACAAAATTAAAAACAACCAAAAAGTGATTTGTGGCTGGTGGGATGACTTGAGAGAGCTCACTAAACCAAGGTGTGGGAAATGGTACATCAGAATAGAGATATTTCACATGTGTGTATGACAGACCTGGTAATTTAGTACTTTGTTGATTCTGCTGTGGTTGTTCATAATGCAGTGTAAAGCTGGCAGTCCTCTGGGCAGAGGAGTAAATCTGGGCTTGCCCTGGTTTTCATAATCAATAGGTTTTATAACACTTTTTATTTTAGCTATTTTTTTAAAAACAGACATGCAAGATCATTATTTTTCAAGGTAACTTTGCCACCACCAGGGTATTTGTAGTGTGAAACAAACTCCGCCTAGCTTTCATCTCGTATCCCTAAAATTATTATTCTGCGTGAAACTCTAATTGAAAATACAGTCTTTTAGGTTGAGGTATCAACAGACAGGTTGACCCTTTATACAAAAAGGCTTATGGGGAAGGAAAGAAGTATAAGAGTAAAGTGAACTGCTGCAGCCTCAAAATGTCTTATTCCAGCTTTGAAAGGTGGTACCTGGTAGCTAAGTGTCCAAATCCCAATTCTCAAACTGCCAGGGTTGTTCTGACCGTCTGTGTGGATGCATTTCAAAATCATCGCAGCTGGATCTCACCTTAATACTGGACCAAACTAAGTGCTAAGTGTAAACAACTGTAACCTTTCACATGCTCCAAATCAAGATCTCATTCCTGTTGGGGGGGGACAGGAAAAAAAACAAAAGCCAGAGACAGTAACCCCCTAAGATTCCACTTCCTTGTTCAAGAGGAAAACTTCCTTTTAAAATACTGGAGAATAAAGTTTTCCTGCTTGTTAGACTGACTACCAAGCTGCTGCTTTTGGGGTAGCAGTTTAATAGAGTTCCTCTCATACACAACAGGCTAGGTGGGAAATAGCAGAAGAGCACAGAGGAAACTCTCACAATATATTTCCCCCCTATTATTTCTCAGCCTATTTTGAAATTAGGAAATCATATGGAAACAGCAGGAGGATTCCTAGCCTTGCACTATTTCCTTCCCCTGTGATCATGAAGTTTTATTGCTGCATGAGCCCTGCTGCCTAACATTTCAGAGAAACTCAGCAAGAGGTAAGGTTTTTCTAAGTGTGGGTGGTCATGTCCATGTATTCAGCAGAAGCAATAGGGCTATTCAGCGTGAAAAAAGGCAGCTCAAGATGAAGTATGGAAGAATAATTTTCAAAGAGAAAATAATGAAGAACTAACAAAAGCACCCAGGGAATTCATTCTTTTATTTTTTTTTTCCCCTTCGGTAACTGCCGTTGAAGAGGCTGGCACTGAAATGACATCGTTAAGTCAAGTTATCTCATTCGTACACTTGTGGGGAAAATTGGATGAAATGAAGGGAAATTTCCCCAGGACCCAGCCTGTTGCATTGGAAAGCTCTTCTACTGGTGAAAAGCAGTCTTACATACAGAAAGACATCCGGCTTGGTGATGCAGGCAAAAGTATAGACATTTTTCGATAGGTGGGGAGATAGATTTTGAGTTTCTAAGGTTTTAGTACTATTTCTGTGTGCAGATATTCACATTCGTATCCACCTTTATGAGTGTATTAACATTATCTGTGTCAGAGCATGTTGCTAATTTTTCAGAAGGTGTGTACAAATGAGTTTCCTGGAAGGCAATTTCATCAAAACAAGCCCTTAAACGTTGCTTTTAAGCAAATAGCACATAGTATTTCTAGGAAAAAAATGTTGACTATTGAATATTAACAACACACTGCTCATAAATAAGCAGCAAAAGAGTATTGGCACAAACCACGCAGTGGGTAATGTTGACCCATAAGGAAAATCTTTCAAGAACTTCATATGATTGGAGAAAGATGACATTTTTTCAGCAAATTGGTGATTAACTGAATTGTTCCACTCAGTACAGCTAATATTCCCCAGTCTCTCCCATAGGTATATCACAGAAAGTCATAACGGCAGAACCCTGTTCCTTTTTTCCTTACAATATCTGATATCCCCACAAGCAGTTCAGGAATACATGCTACAGCATACTATAGAACAGGAAAGTGTTAGGATATAATCTCCATTCTGTACCTGCAAGTAACCTCTCTGAAGATCATGAGGAAAGGAGCATCTCCAAATATGATACTACACCTGACTATTTTTTTCCTGAGGCTAGTTAACTAAAATTCGACTAGCAAAAGAAGAAAACATTCCGGTTTTCACATATTTTTTATTTGCTTATTTAAATAAATATGTATTTATTTGCTTATTAACTATAATCACGGAAAGTTGCTACGCGTAGAGGCATACTTTAAAGCAGACAACTATTATTTAGTGTAAATCATCCTAGTTTCAGAACACATGAAAAATAGTCCACAAAAAGCCTGGATGTTCCAGTTTCATCAGAGAATGTAGTTAATAATGGAAGGAGAAATCCAGAAATAATGGCATGGAAAACTAGCCATTTTTTAACAGTGCAACATTTTTATTACAAAAGTTATACTTGTAACTTAATAACCAAAGGCAAATTTCCCTCTCCTGAGGACCTGGATGCTACAAGCTTTTGTTTTAGTTTTGGTCCTCACTTCCTCCCCTCATGCTGATTTTCAGCATGCTGTGGGAGACGAGTGGTGGTGTAGTGTTCTTGAAAGCAGAAAAAAAATCTGCTTCTCTGATTCGAATTTACAAAGCAAAATGCTCTTCTTTTCAAGCTCTGCTCTGTGCTTTGTGTGCTTTCATATGGTTAGAACTGGTTTAATTTATTCTCTACACTTTCTGTTATCTCTTCTCACTATGGGGCTGTCACATCTCTTGCTCAGACAGGCATGGGAAGGGAGAACTTAGCATTGCGTTTAGGTGGTATTTGAGGAAATATTTGGTCAAATCTATTGCTCTGCATCACACTTTTCTTCATTATTCATGAGCTTCTCATTGCTGTTCCTCCATGGCCAGGTAGGGAGGGAGCTCTAGAGCTGTAGTGATGATTTGCCCTGTTACTCAGAATAATTGGCTGCTAATGGGAGCCTAAATTGCTTCTTTTTCAAAGTGAAATATCTCACACACATCCCTGCCCCCACTGTAAGCCCTCCAAAGGAGGATACTATCGCTGTTTCCTACCATACTGCAAGTTAGCTTCTCCTTTAAATATGATTCTAGGTTGAGATTTCCCCTTTTGTGCTTTAAGACACCTTTTCCCCATCTCTGGACACAGGGGATGTGTCAGATCAGGAGAGGGCAAAGCGAGAGGAGCCAGTACTCTCGGTGACTTTTGGCTGGTAGAAAATGTCACTGTGCAACCTTTTTGTGCCCTGGCTTCAGCATTTCAGGAGCGACTGCAAGGCACAGCCACAGTGCTGCCTTTCCCCTCTGCAGCGCAGTGCCATTACCCAAGCACAGCGGAGGAGTGAGCCCACGTACATGGGATGCATACAAACTGCTTATTGTCTTTCTGTCAGAAGCATCACCAAATAGTCTCACTTTCCCCAAACAAAAGCAGATATGGATTGCAGACCTGGCAAGAAAAACAAACAGCAACCCTGTTTTAACTGAAAACACTGCCAGATGCCGTGAGTAACACAGAGAACTAGAGTCAGACAGATACTGGTAAGAGTAACTTAATAGTTTTAATAGGGGTTTTCTTACCTCTGGCTGTTCATGAGAGCAGTTAAGCTAAAAAAGCCTTCCTCCCTCTCCTTTCTTTACAGAGCAATGCATACTCTGTGCTGAGTAGCTTGGTGTAATGACTCTTTGCATTCTGTCAACTTAATGTAGTAATCTAAATATCACTGAGCAGGTTGGGATTTGGGCCAGTCTTAATGAGATAATATCTCATAAGGGACTGATCCCAGATACATTTAAGGGGCCTTGCAGCTAGTGTTTTGCAATACACTGCAGATTCTGCAGCCAGTAAAAGAAACAGAAAATTAGTAAGATGTATGAAGAAATGCAGAATACAGACTCTTAGTCCCCAAGACATTTCATGCTCTGTGGTTTGCAGACTCTTGTAACCAGGCTTATGCAGTCATTTATTTTTTTGTCTGCCAAGCATGGGTGACATCATTTGACAGGCAGTATGCTTACTTATCTGTTTTTGCAAAGTAATGCTTTTGTGCATTTTTCTTCATTATAAGCTCTGAACAAGTGAGGTGCAACGTTCCACTTAAATAGCTTTGGCATGCAAACAGCAGCATCACAAAACCAGGTTGTATGAAAAAACACAATAGGAAATAGAATTTTAAAAGCAGTACTGCAGAAGCAGGGCAAAAATATATTTCCTTAAGTGTTATTTATCCTTTTCAAATAGTTCACTTTGTGCCATGACAGGAATGAAATGTATTCCACGGTACAAAAATGTTTCCTGGGAATGAGAAAGTGATTGACAACTAACTTTGAATTATTGTGAATATGTGGAAAAAATGGGATTTTATACATTGACAAAACCAATAAGAAGTTTGAAAAGCATGTTTATATTGGGACAATCTTAGTACAGAACAGCTTAGTTTTTAAAAGCAAAGCGGTCTTCATGCAACAGGCTCTAGTTGTGAACGAAGTGCCATTCAGCAAGAAGGAACTGATTTAAGAGCTCAATTATTGATGATGCTGAGTCAGGAGTCTGTGGATGTAAAGTCTCCATTTGCTTCATCACTGGAAGTAGGGAATCGGCCATAATAGACAAACCAAAGATTTCTGATAAACCTGCACTGGAAGTGATGCATTTCTGATTCCTATGAGATTTCCATTAGAGAAATGATGGGCCAAGTACTGAAACCCTTCCTCAGCTATAATTCCTTGCTTAGCCAGGCCAGTACTTCTTCAATCCAGTCAAGCTTTCACTGACAAAAGAACGGTTGTCTGCCCCACACTCCCGCCAGTCCTGGCACCTCTGGGAGATCTGTATGCATCCCCCCAGGGCTGGGCACTACAGAGCTGTTCACTCACCCATGTCTTTAACTAACACCTCTGCAGTGGAAGCAGTACGTGGGCGAGTAGAATAAAATAACTGAATAGCAGAGAGTGCAGCCTCTAGCTTTCTCGAATACAACCTGAAACTACTTTGTGTAAAGGATGAAAGAAACTCTGCTCTCCAACAGAAATATCCAAAGGAAATCCAGGAGCTCATATCAGCAGAGCTTTGTTTGGCCAAAAGATTGGCCTTTCACATTCACAGCGCTTGGGCTGAATTATGTATTCCCATTGTCTGTATTTTCTGGACACTATAAAACAACTTATTTATTCTATTCTACCTCTCTCCAGAAAAAAAACGGGCATAAGCCTTCATAGTCTGAGAGAAAATATTTCCCCCCCTTAGATTTTTACTGGGCCATTCCTGATAAATCTTTTTACACAGTTACTTTACCTTCCAACCATTACAGTACTGTACAATTTTCAAGAATAAAGTGACCATTAGGAGGCATTAGTCAAGAAGCGAGAACCCTAATTACTTCTTCAAGTAAGCAATAAATGAAAGCGGCTGAGTTTCCGGAGGGTTGGCACCTTTGCAGTTATTTTCAATAGACCTTTGCTACCCTTGCCTACTTTTATACCAGATGAAGTGGAACACAATGTAATGCACTTAGTAGCATTAGTCCTACTGTTTTGTTTTCTTCTTTAAAGAAAAATTTACTTGATCTCCCTGCAGCCTCACCTTCACCCTATGAAGAAGCATTGAGAGTGTAGACTTGTTACTGTAAAATATCTTTTGCATGTGCAATAAAACCTGGATGTCCATATGGCCTACAAATGGTCCATGCTCAACTGAGAAACAATGGGGTTCTGTTGTTTCTTAGATAAAAGAGTATCAAAACCAGTCTGACTCATAGAGATAGGTCTGGTTTCTTTTACATTTAAGTGTATGCAGTTTTTTGACTCAGTAGGAGAATAGCTGAATGCTGTTTTCTTGGGAGTGAATAATGTCCCCCCTGCTTCAGTATGACTTGATTTGTTGTACCACTGTCTGCTATGTGTCAGCTTTGGAGAGGAAGGCAGTATTACCCCAAGAAGAGGCACTGCTCTGTTCCCGACAGACCCTCCACAACCGGAGGGGCATTCAGAGCGGGTGGTGCTGCAAACGAGGCAGCATCTCTAACATACAGCATGCTCTGTGTCTTGGCTCTGCGTCTTTATTACCAATATATATATTTGTTCTATGTACTGCTTGATCTGTTACCTATCAATTGCTTGCCTTGGTAAATTAAGCAATTTTTTAAAAAGCATCTATATTCATGTACAACATGTGGGTGATGTTTTTCCCTTCTTCTTTGTATAAGTATGGTCTATCCCGATTACAGCAAGCCTTTTGGGAATATTATAGGATTAGAAGCTCCTGAAAACTGATAGTTAAGTACTTATCATCAGGAATAAATGAATCAGACCAATTTTCTTTCATTTTTACTTTCAGGCAGATGATTTTGTAGGACAAGGCTCTTTAATTGGATGTCTCGGCACTGTGAGATAAACACAATTTTGTTTCTCTGCATAAAGAGAATATATCACAGAAAAGATGGTAGAGTGCAGTAATACTGTCCATTATATAGATATATCTTTCTAGCTCACACTGATTCTCTGCATCAGCTAGGGTTTTTCACACAAATGAAAGCATATTAGCCTCAGAGGTGACCAGGCAGGAGTACATGTTCCCTAATTAGCACTTTGATGTAGTTTTGTCCAGGTAACATACATAGCTTTAATCATAGCAAGCCATTGTCTGTGATGGTCAGCAAATCCCTGGGTCATCTTTTCATCTTACAGTCTGATGTCTCAAAGATAAATGCCTAGAAACACTTTCTTTTAATACCTGCTTACTAGCAGGTGCATTATGGGAGGCTCACCTTGATCCCTAAGATGCAGAAATTGCTTGGAACAAAGACCCAATAATAATGTAAAATCTTCTCCCAGATGTATCTATTTCTCTGATCTTTTCTGGTTTATCAGCAAGTTTGCTGAGAGGAAAGGTAAAAGCGGAATTTTATTTAGAGAGACTGGTAGTAGACCAGGTCCCAACTTCTTCCGAATGTCTGTCAAAAGTGAAAATATTATAAATTCATCATACATTAATCATAGATAACCACTAGGGAATTTGCTCTTTCTGGCTTTATCTGTCATAGGGAAAGTCACACAACCCAAATCATTCCATTTATCTTAGTATTATAACTAATCAAATGCAGTTTGTGACTCCATGGTTCGTGATGCATTCAGACTGACTTAGAAGATGCTGGAAGGGAACAAGCTGGGTCTGTACCTGGGCTTCGCTAAGGACCGGGACTCCCCATCTGCTCCCTTTTGCATTGCACTGGATGCCGTTGGGTTTCCAAGACCCTCCTGCAAGCCTGTGGGAAGGCTTGATTTCACTGGACTGGTCACGGTGAGGAGTGTGGATGGGCATTCATACTGCAGAACAGACCTGTTGGCTTGGAATTATTATCAAGACTTGGGAAAGCAAAATTGATCATGGAGTATCAGCTAAAGAATTTGAATCCAAAAGGTTTTGATGCAAAGAAGAAACGCAGGGTGATAGTGCAAGGTTGAATATTGTTAGTATGAATCTGTTCTGACAAATGTGGTCAATGGTTTGCTTTTCACAGTTCAGTTAACATTTATTTCAAGGCTGAGAAGAAAACACTATGGAAATTTCCAACCCACTCAGACACTGTGGGCTCAGGAACTTCTGCTAGGACCAAAAAATCATGAAAACTGCGTAGCGGGGTCTTTCTCTTTAGAAGCAGCGAGTGAGGGAGTGTGCATGCTTTTACCCCCCTAGCCTGCCTTACCTTGGGCCAGCAAATCAAATGACATGGCATTAACAGAGCAGCAGCTTTGGAGGCAGTTGGCAACAGACTTCAGAGTCGCCCGAGTGCAATGGGTGTCAGAGGTGGCCCAGAAGGTCCTGTTCAGAGAGCAATTATCCGGAGGGGACTCTGAGACCAGAGAAATGCCAGCGAATGGGTAGTGGAACAAAAAGGGGCAGGTTTGGTCTGGGCTGTGCTCAGGCACCTGTGGAGGAGGGGAGGCAGGGACATGGCTGCTCCGGCGGCAGAGGGAGACCTGGGGAGGGGAACGTTGCCAGCAGCCGAGGGAGGAAGGAGCAAGGCAACTTAATGGCTGTGACAAATGAGCAGCAAGCGCAGATCACAGGCAGGAAAAGAAAAAGAAGCGCTGGGGGCGGCCAGGGCAGCGAGCTCCCGAAGCGACTGCGGGCAGCTGCCCCAGCCCCGGCACCACAGAGCAAAGGGGCACAAGGGAGCAAGCTAATTACTGTCTGCTGGATGGAAAAACAGAATCACAGAGAGGCCACTCTCCACGTGGGATGCGATCCAGCCCTCGCTGTGGTCAGCACAAAGATCCCTATTCAACTCTGTGGGCTCCTGGTAAGGCGCGAAGAGCCTGAGGACAACCCTTGGGAAGAGGAGCTGCGTGAGTGTGTGACTGACCCCTTCAAGGGTTAGAGGGGAACCCTGTAAGTGGTGCTGCCCTATGAATACACGTCGAACAACCTTCTAAAATTGTCCATGCTTCTTGTCCCTGCCATTGCCCTTGGTCTGTTAGGTGATTCATTCCCCGTGCAGAGAAGTCCTGCCTGGCCCCGCTGGTGCCTGCCCTCTGCCGATGCCCATGGCTCCCTGCCCTCGGTGGTGTCTCCAGCTCCGAGAGCCTCATATCATTTCTCCTCTCTTTTACCCTTAGCGTTGTGTGTACCACAGCAAAGCCTCCTTTTAATCTTCTATCCTCAGCCATACAAACCTGGATTTCATCTCCAGTCCCTGGATAATCAAGATATTTCAACAGCTGTCAGTTTCTGGCAGAGGCCTATTCTACCATTTTTTTTCAACAACACATTTTTCATAGCTGGTTAGAAATATGCAATATTTTGTCATAAAACCAGCCCCATTTGCAGGATTTGAATAAGTTTTTTCCTGCTTTACCTTTCTCTATCTTACAGTTTAGAGATTTTTTTTTTTCCAGTTTCTTGCTGCCATTCAGCACTTTTGCTTATGATGTTAGAGCTTTATCTGCCACTAACCCCACATACTACACTTCTGTAATGTCTTCTAATGTGTGGCTATTGAGCGGATATTCTCTCTTCTTGTTTTTTTGTTTCCAGACTCATTACCTTACATACTTTGAAACTTATAAGCTACTTATCTGCCTTCAGCTTCTAGACCATATATTCTGAATTTTGTTGCCCTTTTTTTTTGTTTTGACTGCCCCTTCACTTTATATCATCAGCAAATGTAATCCACTTACTGCATCTTCTTTCTTCCAGGTCAATGATATATAAAGCAAAGAATATTGATCCTCACACTAATCCTTGTAACTCTCTTTTAGTCACATCCTTACATGCTAAACTGTTAGCATACATAGTTACCTCTTAAAAAAATATTTGAGCTAGTTCATAACTTACTGAAGTCAGCTATCCCGAGAAGGCAAGGACTGTAAATATGGAGAAACAGAATAGGAAGAAGCAGGGGTACCTGGAAGCCATCAGTCTTTCCCCATGGGGCAGGAGTTGAATGGGGGTCTCCAGCCCTCCTGCAGCTGCAGGCACCTCCCCAGCCAAGGGCAAACGGCCCGTGGGGCACAGGAGTTGATGCAGGATACGGTCTGGGACTGTCAGCAGCCACTGACAGGCTTGCATGTCCTGGGTGAGTCCCAATGTGAATGGCCCCATGAGCAATTCCCTCTTTCTAATGTTCTTGATCATATTTTGAAGCTCCTGGAGGTTCAAAGCTGTCTTCTTATCCCCATCTCCATGATGCGAGAGAGAAGTCTTTGTAGTTTCTAACAGAAAGCTGTCATAGGCAGGTGTTAAAAGGGGATTTCTTTTGCATCCCTTCACTCCCCAAAGTCAAACATATAACACAAAGAACCTGACTTTTCTACATAAAAATCTAGTTAAACAGAATGTATGGATTCCTGTTATCAGATTTTTTTTTTATCCACCCTGAAAAAATCCCATCAGTGCATTGCACAAGCTTGCTTTTGTGAATTCATGCTGACTTTTCATAATTAAATCATAATTTCCACAAGCCTGACCCTGACTAGTATTTAAATTTTTTCCTACTGCTGCAGTTAGACAAGCACTGCAGGTCTCTTGGTTCAGAGGCTTTCCAGTCACCTTTCCAGAGGAGAAAGATAGCCTGTCTAGTGCATTTGGCTGGGACTCAGGGGACCTGGCTCTCAACCCTAGCTCAGACACAGGTTCCCTGTGTGAATTTAGGCAGTGGACCTAACCTACTATATGTCCTAGTACCACATTTCTGAGCAGAGATAATAATTTCCTATCATTCAGGAATCCTGCACAGATAAGTGTGAGGCACTGAGATGCATGGAAAAATAACTATTAAATTATTTTCATGAGGATACGATGTTTCGTTATTAAATGCTCTTAGTTGAAGATGTAACTCCTCAAAGGTGGTGGGCATCTAACTACAAGAAGAATTAGACATCTAAACAAATACTTTCAAGGCACCAGGCCCAAGTTTACATCATCAGACTGGCTTTAGTAGTGGGTCCAGCCTCTTTAAATAGAGCTGGCTAAGTAACAGACACTGCTGTAGCTCCATTATAACTGAAGATGTCTTTGCAGTGATGTGTCTATGGCCACAGCATCTGAGCTGAGCAGGGGCTGCTGGTGGGCACCACACTCTGTTGGGCTGCGGTTCCCACACCCTCTTGGTGCTGGGTCCTGCTCCCTTCCCACCGGCCTCTGGAGGAGGACGGAGCAAGTGCCTTTCCCTGTCAAGCTGAGGACCCACACTACCTCCCTGGCTGGTTTTCAAAAAGCTGGATGATACTGTGGTAACAAAAAGGCTCTGCCTGTAGAAGAAAAAAAGAGAAAAAGAAAAAAAAAAGATCTCGTGCCTGCTGTTGTACCACGTTCACTCATCCACTCACCCCACAGATAGCATTCCTCTGGCAGGACACCCTGTCTCCAGCTCCTTACTGAAAAAAAAAACAACCATACCCAAACCAGAAGAAAATTAGATTCCTTCACTAGCAATGCATAATATTATTATGTCTATTTTGCAGATGGGCTGGCTGAATTGAGGCAAAATTGTGACTTTTTCAGAGGATACCTGAAAGTGCTCTATGCTGAGAATCCTGGATTCTGTCTCTCTTCTCCAACCCAAAATTTCAACATGTACAGCACAGAGTGAATTTGTCAGGCATGGGCAAAAAAGACCATACCTTCCTTATCAGCATTGGCTAACACAGTATGTATTTCTGATGCTATAATGGGAGAGCAGCTGCAAACTCCTTATCCTCATCCCATATCTCAGATGCTTTCAATCCTGCGTACACTACACAGTACACAAGAAGTTTCCTTTGTTTTATTCCATTTTGATTTTAATGCCATAAATGTGACTTATATATCCTGCAAACCTACTCCAAAGAGACCAGGCTTTTTACTGAAACATGCAAAGGTGTTGTTTATCAAACAAATGGGTTAGGAAATGACTTGAGTGCTTAAGAACAAAGAATTAGTCTGGCTACCATGACAGACATTCTGAATGGGAACAATTTACCACAGAGGGCTGTGACTTGGGAAGGGTGATAATGGTAAGTGTTAGGATAAATTTTGTTCACTTTCTGTACCAACGAAGAAATAAAGAGGCAGTAAGTGGATTCATTTGCTGTTCAATTGTGAAGTGGCAGTCAGGACAAAAGAGGAGGGGAACAAAGTTCAGACTGAAACTATAAGGAACTGGAGGAAGAAAGGCAACTTAAAAAATTCCAAATAATGTAAGTTTTTTGGCTGGAAACAAAAACAAAAGCAAAGTAGATTTGCTATGGACTCAGAAGTCATAAATGATTAAATGGATGCATACAGTACTCTTGCATACACAGGTGCTGCCATTATGGATGTACATTATAAATCTGCAGGGCACTAAAGTGATCACTCTTTCCCCCCATGTCTCTGAATGCCATATTTTTCCAGCATGCTGGATCCCATCTGGCCTCAAAGTTCCGTCATTCTTCAGACATTTCAATTTCTTGATTACCTGTCAGGTTATGACCCTCAATTGTTTTTCTTTTTTAATATCTCTTCCTCCTCACTTGGGACGTGTCCATGTGTTTCTGACATCTGCCACCCAACCCCCTCCATGAGCCCCATGACAAAGCACTAATTAATGTGTTTATTTCAAAAGTGTCCTCATCTCCTTTCAAGAAAAGACCCAGGCTTTCTCTCAGAGCATCCATACCAATCCTAGCTCTTATATTTTTGCTCTTCCATAGTTTACCATAACTGTCTCCAGGTTTTTCATTGAGAAAGAATGGCCTTTGAATCCAGAAGGATTGCTCTTCGAGGTCACAGCTGAAGGTGTTATGCAGAAACAATTTCCATTGTACTCCTTTAATGGATAAGCTTATTTTCAGTTCCGCTGTCAACCAGGACCATATCCCATCCCTTGATCTTCCTATGAGGTTCTGAATACCTTCAATTTTCATTCATTCTAAAAGCAAAGGCATGGTTGTTTATTTTGAAAAGTAAATGCTCTCACATTACTGGAAGAATCCAATCACAAATTTTAAATCTGGATCCTTATTTCCACCTTCCTTCCCACATTCTTCTCATTTTAATGGCTTAATAGCATGAGAAACATATGAGGAAAATCTTGCCCTAAGTAAATACATAGCAGGTGTGGAATTTTGATCTGGACTTGCATGCTAGCCCTTGGTCCCTTGTGATGCCAAAGGATCATTCAGAATTCAAGGTTTAATTAGGATTGTACCCACTGGTTTTGTGTTGTTTTCTGTGATTGCAGCCACCATAAGTACTTGGTTCTTTGTGTATAGTCCAAAGATCAGGTTGGACTTCTGTTGCTTCTGGGGCAGGGGTGGGAGCCTTTCAGGGGAGTTCCAAACAGCCAGATGCTGAGTGAAGGCTTACCTAAGACAGCCAACAGAAAGGGCAAAGGAAAGACAGCAGGGCTCTGGTGTGTAGTAGCCAAGTCCTCATTTCACAACTAAATGAACCTTTCTCTCACCAAGAGAGTCATTCTTCCTCTTTCCCCCCCACCCCTCTGGTTTAGCTGGGTCTTAATTTCATCCTGTCTTAATCTCAACAGATGACATCAACAGTCAGTGCCTCTGTATAATGTGGAGAGCATGGTTCTTTGAGTGTGTTATCAGTACACGGCAATGGGATCACTCCCTTTTAGAATCTATTTGGGGTTGGGCTTAATGGTAGACCTTGAACGAATTTAAGCATGGCCTAAGTGACAGGCTGGTTATGATGGCCAAGGTGGAAGGGGTTGTGAACACCTGCAAAATCTTTGTCTCTTAGGGAACTTTATTGACACAAATGCAAGCGAATAATACATTTTGAGAATCACATTTTTGGACTTAGGTGCTCAAGTTCCACTGAAACCACCCTTTCGTTATTTAAGAAATTTGGGAGGATTTGGGATGAATAGTTGTCTTATTTGTACAGCTGAAGAGCTGGTGTTGCCTAACACTATCAAGATTATCATGTAAAAATATATGAGCAATAAGGCTCCCTTTCACTGTGCGTGTTTCCACCTCTTCCACTGCAGTGATATTTTTCTTGATTCTTATCATTCACTTATGTCATTACTACATAAAATTGTATTTTATACTAAAATAATTTGAATCTGTTCATAATTAAGGGCTTTAAAGCAGCAGATGAAAGTGGGAGAGAGATGTCAGCTTTTTAGGAAATTAAAGAATTTACTTCATTTGTAAATGACCATGGTGCTTATAGAAGTAACCCCTGCACTAAAGTGTTAGCATTACAAGCAAGAGCAGGTTACAGAGCCCTGGAAGTGAACTTGGATTGCAGTAGGGTCATGTCTGAATGAGAGTTAGTTTTGGCCAAAATTGTGCCCTCAGAGGATTACATGTTCCTCCCAAGAGGCCAATCCAGACAAAGATTAAATCCACACATTGAAACGATGGTGCAGTTTGTATTGTTCAGGAGTTTGAGGGTTTTGGAAAAGATACAACCATTTACATTATTCGATCTACATTTT
Source organism: Haliaeetus albicilla (assembly GCF_947461875.1). Classification (NCBI taxonomy): domain Eukaryota; kingdom Metazoa; phylum Chordata; class Aves; order Accipitriformes; family Accipitridae; genus Haliaeetus; species Haliaeetus albicilla. The sequence goes on along the minus strand of NC_091484.1, from coordinate 65,164,292 downwards.
ATTTGATAGTCTGATTGTCAGGCAGTAGTTACAAGAGAAACAGGGCTGATGAGCAGTTACTTGATGAGCAGTAGACTTCAGACTGCATGCTTTAAGTGGGAATAATTTGGAAATACTGGTATTTCTTATGGCTGAAGCCTATAATAATGAAGTGTACAGGATACTGCTTTAGTTATCTCATTATCTTACAACCCCAAGCAACTTTTTGACATATTATATTGATTAAAGCAAAAGAAAGTTGGGCATTTCAGCATAATTTATGCAAACTCAAACCAGTAATTAGAACTGCTAATTAACTATTGGTATCTGATTTTATAATAATCTAGGAACTAAGATAACAGAAACTATACACACAAGTCTTGTTTAGTAATAAGGAGTTCGGTTTCTCTAGCCTAGCAGTGATCATTAATTTTGCTGTGTTTTGATGTAGTGTTTGTGTTAATATATTCCAGTATGTCTGAGGATATGAAAGTAACACCTGGTGTGCTCTGTGCAAATGTTTCTGTGCTTCAGGAGAAAAGCCAAAGGGGACACGCAGCTAAACCTAGAGCATCATTATAAACAATCTGGTGGGGATAAATGCCCATACTTTCTAAGGCTAAAAAAAAGCCAATGGAAATACGTGGTTCTGTTTATATATTTGCATATATGTAAAAAGAGTGCAGGGGGTAGTGCAGAAAGAGTATTTATGCTAAGAGGTTTGTTTGCTGCCTATTTGAACATTACAAGGGGTTCTACATGCAGGTTTTTGTTTACATCTACGTTCAGTCTATGTTTGCAATTTGTTAGTGGAGGCAGTAAGCCCAATTAAAAGAAAAACTCCCTGTGCTCAGAGTTTTAATTTTGCTAATATCCCAAGACTGTCAAAGGTAGAAATTCCACCTAGATTTGAGCGTGCCAGCACTGAGTTTTGCTGGCTGGAATGAAAATAAAGACACTTCACTGCCTTTTATTTCCTCAGCTTCAAAACAGTCTCTTCTCTCCCTGTGAACAATGCTCGTCTCCTTATGCAGAACTGAGGTCTAGTAACTTACATAGTTAGTTTATTACATAAAAAAACAAAGGCTCCAAGAATAACAGGCAGGGCCACTGACCCTGAGACACAAAAACAGAGCATTGTTCACACCAAGCCAAGCTGCTGGAGTGCGGGAGAAATGTGGCATAAACTCAGTCAATTTTAGCAAAGACAGAAGTATCTACTTTTTAATTTCAGTACATAAATACATCAATGCCCTTTGAAGATAGCTTTTATTCTATTATTTCTTTTCAAGAAGGGTTGGTAGCTGAATCAGACCCTTTATCAGATGGCATTTCCCATTGGTATCATACCTATAGATGAAAATATAATTAATCTGGCTCTATCATTCACTTCATTAAAGTCATCTTTAAAAGAGGAAACTGGAGCCTACCTTTATGTGACAGAAAGCCAGAAAGATTTGTTCAGAACTCCCATATATCTTACACTTTCTTCTTTCTTATGCCCAACCACCCCATGTGCATGTGCTTCCCACCCTTTTATACTTATATACATTATTATGCACCCTTACGAGCACTTCTAGCATTATTAGCACATGGAAACTGGAGGTTATTATATGCGGTGTATCTATACATTAGCATAACATCTCTGGCTCAACAAGATGTGGCGGAGCTTCAGCAGGAATTTTCTAGCCCATGAGGTGAATGTAGTGGTCAGTGGAGCTGAAAGGTTAGCTACATCAGCTAATTTACACACTGCCAAATGCATTTTTGGAGATGTTCTGGAAGAAAATGAAAATCCTACTCTCTAACAAGCCTTCCTGAAGGCAGTATGAGAAAATGATTACATGCACCACAAGCCCATGAAATCTCAAATCTCAGCTTTGGGCTGTTCAGACCTGGGATTTTGACTCATGCCGACCTCTACATAAAATCTGTAAATCTAAGAAGAGTTTGGCCTATAGCAGGAATACCTTCTATTTCTTGAACGGCAGCTTTTCAAAATGGATTCAAGCATGATCCTGTCTTATGACTTGGTCCCGTAACTCAACCTATTTGAAAGAGCCCCCTTGCCCATCCCATCCCCCCCTCCCCATATACATATATATACACACAAAAAGCAAAGCTAGTCAAAAGACAAATAGTATGAGAATGGCTGCAAAAAAAATCAGGTTTAAAGTCTGTCTTGACCAGTTAGCATGTCACCAACAGTGGCCAATGGCTGATGGCCAACAGAGATGAAAATGTTAGACAATGGTGAGTATATAGTGTCACTTCCCTAGCATAATTTTCCACTCTCCAGCAACCTGTAGGTCAGGGAACTCCTGAACCAAAGGAGTTTTCTTCCTTTTTGATGGGCCGTGATGTTGCCTATGAAGCACTTTTCTAAAAACTTCTTTAAGTCCAGAAACGTCCGCCACCCACAACAGCCTACGGCTCTGCATTTCATAGCTTAACTATGTGTCGTAAGAAAGATCTGATCTCACTGTGCTCATGCAATCTCAAGTCGCTTTGCACACATACACTGAAAGTCAGACTCCTGATCCTGCAGATGTGAGGAGCCCCGTTCATTCTTACAACACCCTGGCTAGGACACTGCATTGGTGAAGAATTCATAGCCATCATTGCTGCTGCAGGAGGCTTTTTGAGAAACAAAACTCCCAATAGTTAAAAGAAGGGAACCTTATGGGGATACTCAGCTGATTACCAGCCAGGTTACAATGACAGATGGATAACTGTGCTCCAAATTCACGTGATGCAAAAGCAGAAGGGTCACTTTGGGCATCTATCTTGCTTTGTACCTACCACCTAGGCAGAACTTCATAAGGTTCAGAGGGTAGGGGCACATGAAAGCTTGTCCGAAGCCCCCTACTCACACCTGTTTGAGTTCAAGTGGCTCTGGTGATGGCACATGGAGGGCAAAAAGGGAGAGACAGCTACTCCTGCACATTCTCCAAATGTTAGTCAGCACCACAGGAACGTGCCTGGGAAGAGTGTCGTAACTAAGGAGGCAACTAACTCATTTCCCCAAAGCCATTTCTAGCCCACACAGCCTCTGCAGAGGCTGGGACAGGAAATGCTACATAACCCCCAAGGAAATGCAGTAGTGGCATTTGGAAAGATTGTGGTTAATATCCACAGCTACAACTTCCAACATTTGAATTTCAGCTGCTGGCTGGGTCAGTGCCCATGTTTTTCTACAGGATGACCCAGGTTTATCTCAACTTTTGGGTTCAATAGATGGTGTTCAAGATGCCCCATACAGGCTTATAAAATGACAGAACACATTTTTAATTGTCTATATCTGTGTGCACAAGATGTTACATTTTGGACCGCATTCGGTGCCCTGGGGCTAAGGGGCAGGATGGGAGGAGAGAACTACTACAGACTCACTCCGCCTCTGTAGCTCCATGCACCTTTGCACCAATGATCATTGCCTGGAACACTCGGTGGCATCTCACCAAACAGCCAGCAACCCACAAACTTGTAAGAATTGTAATATACCAACCTTACTCTGGGGAAGCACAGGTCCATCATCATAACTATGAGTTGTGTGGTCCATATGTGCTCAGCTGTCATCAGCTGTGTGAGACCTGACTGCTAGGAATATATTGCATTTTTTTTGTGGAGGAAAAAAAAAAGACTTCCCATGAATGCTTGTGAAAGAGGACTACAACGAAGGTATTCAGTGTGATTGGATATATTTCCATTCCACTAAAATGTGTGTGCACTTTTATATCTCACAGTATTTGTTCAGCATTGGAAACAGCCAATCAAACCACAAATTTGGCTTTATTTTAAAAAGTGCAACCAAAGCCATAAAGCCAAACAAGACAGAATTACAAGTAAACCAGCCAGTTTCTCTCATCTGCTAAGGACCTTTGCAGCAAGCTGTTTTACAGTACCTATTCTTCCCCATAACTGCACCCTTTTTCTCCAGGGGATCATTTTAAGCTTTAGAAACTGCAGAAGACATCCTAAAGCCATTTTTCCTGAAGGGACTACTTAAATGGAAAAGAACCATCTTCTCTTGATTTAGAGTGTGTAAAATGTTATCCTGATCCTACCAGGCTGAAAGCTGCAGTCCTCATTCTTTCCCAAAACTCTTGCATCTGCAAAGAGACCCATTGAATGCAGAAAGGCGGTGCATGAGCTTAGCAGCATGCCCATGTGTTTTGCATTATAAGAAGGGGCCTAAGAAGCCATTTTCCTTGCACTTTCCAGAGAAACCTCCCTTTTATTAAAGAAAGCTTAATCTGTTGGGATGAAAATTACAACCAACTGAAAATCCACTCAGAATCTTGAGACAATCCCAAATTGAGCATTTTCAGACACTGAATCTTTTCAGTTACTTTAAAAGACTTCCCCCCCCCCCAGCCATGTATATTGCCCTGCCCTGTCTCCTGGTTCCTTCCCATAAAAAAACTCGGGATTGCCAGCATACCACAAGTGAGCCTGTGCTTCAAATATTTCCTGCCTGGTGGGAAGTAGTAAATATGATGAGAGAGAAAAATTGTTCCTGGGAGATTTTCAACCTAATTTTGTAGACTTAAGATATCTGATTGTCCTGGGAGCTCTGTGCTTGCAGCTCCCATTAATTTCAGTAGCAGGTGTCTAAATATTTCTCATGCCCGGAGGTTCACATATTTGTAGGAAGATGTAGATAAGGTTTGGATAAGCATATAGCAATTCTCAGGTTAAACAAAGCAGAACTCCTTGTGTCTTGCTGTTCACCTATTGCTACTTATTGTTGGATATTAAATGTGCAGGTGATGAGGATGTGCCAAGTTGATCTGAGAGAGAACCAGAGCATGGCTTCCATTTCCAAAAGCACAGAGCCCTCTGTGTAGGATGAGGGGTGTAATTTGTAAACTCTCTTTAGCGGATACACTGACATTTCTTCACTCAGCTTCTTAAATTTGGGGAGGAAAGAAAAAGGGAGCGAAGGTTATTGACCTCATCATCTGTTTTCAGAGATTTGTCCTCTTAATCTAAACCATTTTTCTCCTTCCCTCACCCTTTTTGGTCCCTGTAGGGAGGGGTATGCCCTATCCCAGGATAAACTTGTTGTGATTCAGAAGAAAGGAAGCCCACAAGTCTCAAAAAGTGCATGACTCACACTTCCAAGGAGACCTCTTGCTGCTAATGTAACACAGTGATGTTAAAACAACTATGATGAGTAGGATCATGGCACAAGTTTTCTCTGAAAGTTCAATTGCTGCTTTGCTGGTGACACACACACATTAAACAAAATTGCTTAGTTTGCATCTGGTGAGTTCCACTGAGCAAACGGTTGTGAAGTGACAAATCAGCCCTCAGTGCCTTAGCCCCACTGCAAGGAGATGCACGTATGTGTCACTTCCCCCTGCCCTGGGGTCGGGGACATCTGTCCCCACAGCTGGCTGCAGCCTCGCTCGGAGACCTGGCCTGTGGATTGCACACCCAAGTTGGGGAAAGGGTGTTTAGCTGCAGCCGCAGCGCCGCAGACATTCAATCTGAGATGACTATATTTAACTTAAGCAGTTGTCAGTGACAGTCTGTCCGAGTGGGATGATGAGGTCTTTTTTTGCTTTCTCTCCAGCAGTGAATAACACGTGATGCTCATGTCCATCTCCTCTATGACTTGTTCGGTTACAGCCTTTGGCATCCCAGGACGAAAGGGCACGTCCTTAACGTTTCTGAGAGCAAAACATTACAGCTTCTTTCCTACTGAGGATTAAATTGCAGCTTCAAAATTTGATTCATAAAGTGAGCATTACAGCCCTGCCTATATACCCAGATTAATCCAAGGGGACCCTGGTCATGTTGCAGCCATTTGTTTCTGACATGCTAAATGATCTGAGAAGGATTTTTTTTAATTGAGTTTGGTTCCTTTCTATTTAGTGAGTTGTTTTCCTTAAATCACTTAAGAAAGTCTTAAGAAGGACTATCATTAAAATACACTTTCTAACAATACTGGAGATGGTAAGGGGAAGTGGTGTGAGAAGATGGGTTTTGATAGATACAAAAGCTAATATTTCTATGTTTTTTTTATTAAAAAAAGTAATAATCCTTGCCTGAGGATAAAACTTGTCTGAGAGCTGGATATGTAAGAGCCACATTTTGACTCTTTGTTTTGATTTTTTTTTTTTTTTCCTGGTGATTTTCTTTCTTTTTTAACTTCTAAAAGTGTTGATACGTATTATTTATATATTAATGCATAACCAGATAGGCCAATTGGAATATTAAAATAGGATAATGCTGATGAGGTAAAATGCTTCAAAAAGAGACATTATTTTAATATTTGTGGGTTTGATCTGGATCTATGATAGTGTCTCTCCAGACTCCTTTTTTATCTATTCATTGCCTGACTTGCCTTCCCACTTCATTAAGACATTCTTTAATTTGCATTAAGTAACTAGAATCAGGCATTAAGGATCATCTAATAAAGGTGTCTTAAGAGTTGGGCAGTTCATGTTCTTGCCCATAAGTCTCACATTGCCAATTTTCTCTGAAGTCTGTGAGATAACTGTGAGATATTACTTAGTTTAAAATAAACAGAAAATCATAACATGGGCCATGCTTCTGTGGCTCTGAAAGACATGGATGAGATTTTTTGTGCTTTTCTGATATAAAAATGTTATTCTGATTTATTGCATTTTCTTGCCCTTTAACTTCAGATGTATCTTGAATGTCAAGCTTGATTTTTTTGTGTTTTAGTCATGTGCATTCATTTAGTGAGCTCAAATAATTTTCCTGCCTTTCTGGTTAAATTATGCCTTTTTAAAAGGTGTTCTGTAGACAAATAGCAGTCTCTGTTAACAAGAACCAAAATTTTACAGACAGTCTAGTATGGTTTTTCTCAGAAATTTGATTGCCATGCTCCTGACTTCTTTTGAGTTGGATTTTTAAAATTTTAAAAGAGGAAGTGTAGATACTGATAGTATATATAAGCTTGTTTTTTTGTAATGTTCTTATGATTAGTTGATGGACTACAAGTCGAAATCAATTGTACCTACAGCAGGTTTTGAGCTCTAGCGTTTTTACCCAGTGGCTAGATCTGTTGCAGATACTCTGTTCTACATTTCAGAGCAAAAAATATCATAATTCCCCTCTGTGAAGGATAAGTGAGAGCGAGTGAGCTTTCAAATACCAAGTTTGTGGTTTTGTTACAAGATGAAAAATGGCGAAGGGATATAAAATTAAGAGTAAGCTGGAAAGGAATGTTTTAATTAACGTGAAATGTTATCCTGATTTCATTTTACTTTGCTGAAAATAAGTAATAGTGATGGCTGTGACATTACGAACAATAGCAAGAATCTAGTGATCTGGAGTCCCCTTTGAAAAAGGATCCCTGGATGATGCACATCTGTTGAATCCCCTGCAGACCTGGCTTTACTGGTTGGACCACTACAGTCATTCGTCCACATTAACACTAGATCAAAAATCACGGTAGTATAAAATGTTGGATTGAGAAACACCAGGTAAGTGAGAAAAGGCTAAGGGTAGGGCAAGAACAGGTTGTTTTTACAGGGCAGGTAAAGAAAATCTTTGTTTCTAAATTGAGTTCTATTTTTTCAGCTGTTTCTGCCTACAAAAGTTTTAGTTCCTTGCCTCATGCCCTTGTCCTACCCCATAAACTGGATCTTTCACAAGACAATATCTTCTGCAATGCATACGGGGCACCTTTTTGAGCCAATATGGCATGAGGTTCACATGGCTACTGTATGTTTCTGAAAAAATAAACCCCTGGCTTCACAATCCATGCAGTAGTTTAGTATTGTCATCAAGAACAACAGAAGTATAAATCTGTGTTTCAATTGAATCCCACAAATGCTATTTTTTTTTGACAGCTTTTTCTGTATTTTTCTGAGAGTTGTAATTTTCAAGTTAGATTAAATATCAGTATTGTAAATGTATTTCAAAAATAATATATAACAGCTATTGATAAGGAAAGCAGCAATGAATCCTGGGTTTAGAACCACTGACACTACATTCATGCTTTTGCTGTACAATGTGTTATACCTCTTAGAAACACTCAGTTCTGCCCAAGGACAGTGCAGCAAAGAATTAAAATTCAAGCACTAGAGGCAGTCTTTTTCTTTCCTTCTGAATAAATGAAGGAAAACAGAGAAGAGGGAAAAATACAGAAAACAAAGCAATGGATGATTCTGCCAGGATTCATACCAAATATCGCCATACTTTTTGAATGCAGGTTTAACTAACAGTTTCCTGTTTGAAAATTGCAATGTGTATGAAAATACATGGTACAATATTCTAGTGCAGACCGGCAGTTACTATTGGCTTCACTGGGATTGCAGATCATGAGTCAGGGTGGAAGTGGGCCCAGACTCCGCATATTAGACATGCAAATGCATTTGGGGAACTTGTTATACATGGGAGGAAAAAATAAGCTTGCTAGTTTTTAGCCTTTGCATCACATTTGCAAAATAAATGCAGTTTGCTCAAAAATTTTCTAAAAAAAAGAAGGGAGAAAGAGTTTGGCTGCAATAAATGCAAGGAAACCTATGTGAGTACATATGACCAAAGCAGAGCAAACAAATCAATAGGTACAGTATTCCGCCAGGAAAGCGGAGTCAGCTGAAAGGTGACGCTACATGAGGGCTAAATCATTTCTCCCTGACCATGTGTGGGGACACCAGAGGAGGGACACGCAGGGACACCCCCGGGGGCAGCTGTGCAGGGGGGAGGTGAAAACCATCTCCCTGCACCCCAGCTGTGGGGAAGGGGTAGGAGGAAAGCATCCCGAAGGTGAAGGCAGGATTGCTGGAGTGCCGGGGGAGAGGCAGAGCTGGCACGGCTGCGCCTGGGGACCCTTGTGCCTTGCCTGTGCGCTGCAGCCGGGGTGCCGTGGCTTTGGAGGGGGGCCCTGAGCTCCCCTCCCTGAAACACCTCTGTCTCCTGCGAGGCGTGACCGGGCCTCAACTGTCCTGAGGCAGTGGTGTTTTCCTTGAAAAACACATCTTTATTACAAGTTCATTATAACAAGGGACTCGTGTTCAGACTGAAGGACACACTTATTATCGTCCTGTGGTTTTCAATTAATAAGTTCACAGCTAACAGTTTTTAAGTACAGTGAATCATGCAAATTTCCATATCACAGCAGCTAATTTATTTGTTTGTTGGGGAATAGCAGGCACCACATGAATCTGTTTTGAAATGAATTCCAAGAAACGCAGACGATTTTGGTCCGAGCCGTGGGAGGAGGGAGCAGGAGGGACCGGCGGGGTAATGTAATGAAGCCTCTGCGCAGTGCAGGGTGTCTAATGAGGGGTATGAACGTGAAATGAGCAGCAGCACAGTTCTAATATCCAGGGCACTGATCCTGAAGCCCAGCCCTCCCTAACCGGGGGATTTCTGGCCAGAACTAACATGACTGTATCTCCAGGTCAGAATGATAAAATCCAGGTGTTTTCGCTATATGATTGCCAATGACTTCATTCTGTCTTCCATGTACAGTTCCAGCTTTTGTTCCCCAGGCAGTTTTCACTGCTGGTTGCAAACACAAGGATCATTAAGTTACAAGCTGGATTTATTTACCGTTTGCAGCTAGATCTGAGAATAGTTGTCTGTTATACCAGATTTTAATTTCAAGCCTGTCTGATGGGTATATAAGATGTGTTCTTACCTGTTCTTGCAACTTCACACAATTATACTTTGGACTCAGTTCTGCCTGTAAGAGCCATAACAGAGCCCAGAGGAAGACTGAGGCAAGAAACTCAGTGGTTCCCAGGACACAGGGACATTGTGACTTGAGGTGTTGCTGTTGCAGAGCTCAGGCACGGGCACAACACCCACAGAAGCTAGATCTGCAGAAAATGAGTTAGGCTGTGGCCATCACTAGATATTTGCTGGACCCCAGTGGTTCAAAGGCCCTGCTCTGCATGGATGAATTTCACTCGTCATTCATACAGATAATCTGCAGCTCACGTGGACGCTCTCATATAGAAGCTGCTGCTTTGGTTTTGGCCTGGTCCTTATGGAGAATGAAACACCATAGATATTTTAGTGACCTTTTCTAAATTATCAACACCTTAGGCAAGGGGCTGATTTCCAGATCCATCTCGCTGAATTTTAGGCACATGAGGCTTTTAAGTGGGCTGTCCTAAGCTATATATCGTTGGTGAAGGGAGCTTCAGAGGTTATCTGTCAACTCAGATCTGGTGCCTTGGTTTCTAATTTGGCTATAGAGGCAGGCTAGGAAGACTGAGCTTCAAACGGTGAGGTGATTTGGTGAGATGCCAAAAGCAAGGGGGGCAGTTCTGCACCAGCAGCACCCTTCCTGCAGGTGGCAGGTCACTGACTCCCCTTTCTGAGCCCTCTTCCAAGACATTCTTTTCTTTTTTTTTTTTAATCGAGCTGAGGTATGGGCTAAACAAGTCTGCAACCTGTGCACTTTGGCTGCTTTATAAGACAGAAATATTCTGCCTTATTGTACTCATCTGTGCAAATGATAGCCCCTAAATGCTTGCACAATGAGGCTATAAATTAAACTATTATTTAAATGTAAAAGTGATGGGAGGCCTAAGGAGGCTATCCAAGGGAGAGACTGAATGATGTTCTTGATGTTTGAAAGGAGATGAAAGAGTCACTGATATGGAGAAGCCCATTCAAGATAATGGCAGCGGAAGAGGAAATGTTTCCTGCAACAGGAGAGATGAAAGTGAAAGAGGGAAACACTTACATAGCTGTGAGAAGGAATTTGTCCGGTTGTGACTGAAATGAAAAGATGCTGGGAAGAAATAATATCATGAAAGTAGCAAGGGGGGAAAGATGATGAACATTTTTTAATAGGGAAATAGACCTCCAGTCAGCAATAGGCAGGAATTAAACCAGAGTGTGATAGCACTGAAAAATTTCCCCATGTCTTTCTTCATGCAGGGTGGATATTCACATCAAGTGCTGGGATTTAATTAAAAACATATTAAACTGAATAACTCCTCTGACTGCCCTACATGTGTATTTTTTCATGTTTTTCATTTTGTTTAACCATCCAGAATAGGGAAAAGGCATAGTTCCTGAAATTCAAGGAACCTGACTTGAATTTGATGGTTCCTTTTACAACCCATAAAACTCATATGGTTAATAAAGAGCATTTCTGACCTTTCACATTAAGATCACTCTGACTGCTTCCCACATATTCAGTCCATCTGTCTTATTCTGGATCTGTACTTCTCTTCAGCAATGAAAAAAACCCTAACTGAAATAGGTAACAAAAAAATGAAACTATTTATTTAAACTGCAGAAGACAGGAAAATACTTAAATAGTGTCTTTAGAAGTGGTTTACATTTTTCTGTTTGATAGAATAAAACTCAGATGTCCCAGTCTTTTCACTCAGTGAAGACGAAGGGAGAGCATCATGGCAGACAGAATCTAGAATATCCCAGAAGCTAACATTAAAATGATTTTTTTCATGTTGAGAGCAACTACTGATTCACAAGCATGGAGTTGCTGTAGCACCATTTGCTCCAAGAAAGTCTATTCCTTTAAAATAGAAAGGATCTCTCAACCGCTTCTCAACTTGGACCATGTTTCTCCAACATAATTTCACATGTTTTTAATAAGAAATAAATAGGTAGCAGGAAAAAAATATTTGTTGTGACTTAAGTGACCCCTGTGTAGTACACTGAGTTCAAACTTTGGCCAGAAACACATTTAATATGTAAATAGTTCTGTTTGTAATCAAAGCCTTCAGAAACTCAGTTTCTGGAAGAAAACAAATCCTGCAAGCTACAGCACTCAGGCAGACCCACTGAAGTCAGTGGAGATATCTTCTTTGTCAAGGTGGACTTTGAATCTTGGTCTTACAATAGACAAAAATTATACACTGAAGTGCTGCTTAAATACCAACAGGCTCTCAGGGGAAAGGAGAGCATGAAAAAGAGCATCAAAAAGAGAGGAGAGTGAAATACCTAGAAGGGAGGAAGGGGAGAAAAAAGGCACAGACTGGAATTGATCTAGAGGATAAGTAAAGGTAAAGGGCATGTTTAATGCAGGGGAGAAGAAAATGACAGAAAAAGAGACAGAGGAAGAATGGCAGGGAGAAATAGTGGGGGAAAAACCCAATAATATAAAAATGAAGGCTTAAAATATGAGAGAATGCTGGGAATGCTGAAAAGAGATAGAAATAATGCTAAGAGGGAAAGAAGAAAAAGACTGGCATGAGGCCTCGGTGGCAGTGTGAGGAGAGAGGCTTGAAAGAAGCCTCAACGAAACAATAGCGGGATGCGAGACAGAGGCGCGAGGGGGGCAGCACAGATTAAATGAGAACCAAATGTAACCATAACAAAGGCTCTGAGATGTAGGCAATGAAAGCATGTTAACAAGGAAATGTTTTGTGTGTGTGTGCGTGTGTGCATGTGTGTTTTCACATACTGGAAAAGATTCTGTCCCTCCCCCACCCAAAAAACCCCACAGCTACCCAAGACAGCTCAGTCTTGAAAACAAAACCAAGACCACTCAATGTCATTCTGGACTTCAATTATTATTTGGGTTTTTTCTCCCTTCCATTTCTCAATTTTCAAACAAGCACCTCTACGGTTGCTGCCCCTTCTTCAAATCCATTTAAAAAATTCTCTCTTGCTGTGATGGCTGCAAAAGATGTGGCAATTGGCAGGCTGCTGCTGTGCTGAAACTAGTGTTTGTCGTGCTGACCAGTTTTCTAGCTGTTTCCTTGTAATTCCTAGGTAGCTCTTTGTACTTGCTTATTCTGTTTTCCCTTGGAGAGGAAGCACTTTAGGATGGGGCTGGCTCTGTGCTTGTGCAGCAGCCAGTGAAGAGGAATATTAGCAAAGATTCTCCCATGATTGCTATAAGTCACTTTTCAAAATTTCTGCCTGTGTCTGAGGGATTCAAAATTGGTTGAAAGGAGGTATTTAGCTGCAACACTGCATTCCTATTTACACATGCTACATCAGAGCTCACTGAAAAATCCTCCGGACCTAAAGGGAGGTTATAGCAGCACCTACACGGACTGATGGTTGTAGCTCCCGTTATGCTGGTGCAGCAAGGGTGGCCGAGGCTCTGTGGCACAGGCTTGTCATGCCAACACTTCAGGCTCCCTGCTCGCTTTCCCATGACCCGCTGTGGCAGGTGAGCATGCACAGTCCCTCAGGGCGGGTTTGTGTTGGCCCAGTCACCCAGAGAGCACAGCAAGAGCCAAGAGAACATGGGGAAGAGAAGTAAAGTGCTCAGGTTTGTCCTGTGCCTGGAGAAGTCGTGAATCCTGCTCCCTTTGTGCCCATGCTCCTGTGAAGGGTGCAGAGTGCAGGAGGGCTCCCCTGGACACGGACCAGCTCTGTCTGCAGAGGGGTGGATTTAACACCCTGATGTCCTGTCAGCCCCAGGTGGCTGCCCTGTCACACAGCATCAATCTGCTCTGCCCTGACCACCGTTTTGTTACCTGCTCAGCTTTCTACACCCATGTCTACCAGTCATCTCCTTTCCTGGTGCCTGGGACAGCAGATACACCATGACCATAGGACAGCAATGCAGCTGTACTGGGCAGTCTTCTGATGGGAAAGGTGGTTGTTGGTCCAGCTGGGGAATGAGTCCCTGGAGGGACCTCCTCTGAACCCCAGTCTCAGCTGCAACTCAGCACATCCTTTCCCTGGCTTTATGAACCTGTCTGCGGTGCAGTTGCTCAGTTCTCTTCTGCAAATCAGCACAGGAATACAGCAATACCTACTGCTACCTGCTGCTCAGACAAGTGGCACGAGAGAGCCCGTAAAATCTATGTGCTGTAGTACGGAATATCTGAAGATGTTCCTTAAATATTGACTGTCACTGATACTTTGTGTAGATTTTTCTTTTTCAGAAAAGAGCTACTGTGAGAATCAAACAAGTCGCTTGGGACAAGAAGGAGAATATGGGAGAGGAATAAAATGCAATTATTTACAGTGTAACTGAGCAGGTTTTACACAGAAAGTGACAGAAGCAACAAAAAATGAGGAATAGCTGCTAACTTGACAGAAGAACATCTTCCTGGTTCTGAGTTAGGTTTTTATTTTAATATTCTTTTCTAGCATGACCAGGGAAAAGAAACCCTTGAACTACTGAGTGCAACATATGGAGCGAAGAGGGGAGGTGCTGTGAGTACCATACAGTGCTTCAATGAGCTGGTGCTCCTAAAGGTACTGCTCAGGTACCATTCAATGCACAGATTGAAATAGGCTTAGGTTGTGAATTTGGATCAAAACCTGCAAAGAATTCCAAGCTTCCCTAAATCTATTTGTGGATACATTACTGGGAGGTTGCAAGGATGAAGTTTTGCAAGTGGATCTGAATTTCCCAAAGGTCTGGGCTGTACTTCCATGCCAAGAAATCCCCATTATTGAGTTTTTAAACATATGATCATTAATGATGATCTTAATGATCATTGACATTGTTCTTGTAGAAGAGCCAGGGAAATGTCACCCAGTGCAATCATTGCTGTTAAGGGGTTAAACACTTTCTTGGCTAAGACTGCTTGCTGACCTAGCTGAAAGACCTAGCTGAAAGAGAAAAAAGCTATAGGTCAGTGAGTGAGATTACCCTTCCTTTAGAACCGTCCAGGAAGATTACAATAAATATGTAGAAACTAAGCTGGGAATTAGAGACTAGCGAGTGCTGATTTCAGTTCTTTTATGTGCAGTCTTTGGACTGAAATCCAGTGAGCTGCATTGGCATAAACTATTCCAGTAACAGAGGGTACATTGTTAAGGCCCACCTAGCCCAGGGTCTTGCGCATCACCGTACCTCAGACTGCTGACACTTGGACAGAGAACTGGCAGAAGAAAAGATGGATTGGTCTGACCAGATAAGTGGAATCATGGCTAAATGATTATGCATGGTAAAATGGGATCTAGGGAAGAAGACGTTATTAATAATCTTTAGATTTCTCTCTGTAAGACTTTCTCTTGTTCTCCAGCAAAGAGAGAAAAGGTGGTGAAGGCAATGTTGAACATATATTCACAGATACGCTGTTGCATTTCAGTCAACACATGGGATAGGAGGTTGTATGAAAGAGGTCAAATTTGGCAAATGCAGGACATGATCTTACTGTTGGCCTATTAACATGCTTTGGAACCTTGGAAAACAGCAACAGAGAAGGTCCTCAATCTGCTATTGCCTTGGGTGGATCAGTAGCAGAACAAAGAAAATGCAGATGCTTAGCAGTTGTCAACAGTAGAGATTAGAACTGATATAACTAGAGATATAGAATTTACCAACAGCAATAGCTCCAATTTAGCATTCTGACTGTCTAGCGATGCTGGGCGGCCAATGGCAGCCAAGTTTACAACTGACAGCCAGTGTTTTCTTTTAACAATAATTTAATAACCTGGCTCTTTCTTTGAGCTTTCAAGTAGCCAGCACCCTGTGTCAGCTGGCTGGCACCTGTTCTCACAAAAGTAATAGAAGTAGTATATTACACTTTGGAACAGCAGTTGGCTCTTGACAATGTGACCATGAATAACACCACTTTCAGCTACAACCATGCTTCAGCTTTTGTAATCAAATAGTGGGAAATACCAACAGTGAATTCATCAACAGAGATTTGAGGAGGAGGAGAGATGAGTGGCTGTGCATTGGTTCAAAACTCAAGTCACAGATGGAAATGGGTAAGGCAGAGGCTTGGAAGCGTCTATAAGAAACTGAATGGTGAATCTGAAAGCAATTCCTTAAAGTTCTCCTGGATGAAGCAGAAGACAGGGTGCAAAGCACTAAGTAGAAATCTGGTGGGAAATCTTTCTGGAGAAAACCACCTGGAGGCAGATTGCTTTCAAATGCGGCCTTGAAAATCACTCTGAAATTAAGGGAGCTTGCCACAGGCATAGTGTATTGCCTTTAATGCACTGAGACAAAGACCATCTCCCCTCCGTGCTGACCTGTGCTCCAACGCAATTACCTCTCCAGCTGATTGTACAAGCCTCTTCCTCACAACTGGGAGCTGTTTTCATAGACCTCATTGTTTCAGACAGTTTTAGAAATGATGGTCTATTTCTAATGCAAGAGAGCCCTAACAGTGACTTCCCTGCTAATGGACTGTAATTACAGGATTGATCCCACATCCCTGGCAATATGAACCTTTCTGTGCTTTCTAAGGCAACAACAGCATAAATCAACGGTCTGGCACAACAAGTTTCAGAGGATTCAGGGTGAACAGACCTTGGCATATACACAGTAAGGCTTGCTAAATGGGGACAACACACACCTGATTAGCATAGTATCATTAACTTATCTCCATGGACATGTGAAGTATTGTCCTTGTACTGTACTTCATTTAACAGCTGGCAAGAAACTGATCATTTTCAAAATGGGTCTTTACATTTGAGAGTGGCCCTATCTGTTAGAGGCAACAGCAGGAACTGCAGAAGACATAGAACAGATGTTGAACAAGATTCTCCCCTTGGGGGAGAATGATCTCTTTCTTCCGTGAAGATATGGCACTGGCATGTTATTGGATAGGAGCAGGGAAACTATCACAGCATGGACATTGACTTTACAGTCTTTCATGGATAAAGTGTCTGCAAAATCATGTTAATAAAGAGAAACACTTGTCTGTGGAGCAATAAAGAGGATGCCTTTCAGTATATTCATGAAAAAGGATAGCTACTTCATATTTTTGTATTTGAAAGTGAGACATCTGTTATGTCACATTACCAAAACTAAACTTACCAAGAATAATAGATCTGATTCTTCTCTCCCTATATGTTTTGGCAGGAACTGTTAAACGTTGCACAAAAGCCTTGGTCCTTGTCTCAGCAATTTTTCAGCTATGCCTATGCCGGGCCATATACCCCACTGATGTGAGTTCTGACCCTGAAAGACAGACAGCCTCGTGGCCTGACTTCAGACCTGCCTCATCGCTTTAGACTTGTCTGGCAATCTTGACTCTAGGCTGAAGCCAGCTCCTGTCCCTGGACCTGCCTTGCTCATGTTGCTGGGGTGCTATGAGGCTGTGCTGGTGAGACCTGTGCCCTGCCTGCTTTGCTGCTGTGCTGAGCTCCTGGCTCAGCTTTCCTTACAGAGCAGTCCACTCCTTTTGCCTGTATGATCAGTTGTTTGTGTCCAGCAAAGACACCTAGATCCTCTAACTCTCATTTCACTGATAGCAGTGACATGACAGAGGCAGACATGGTGGGGTCTCGTAGCAAGCTTATGCAGAACACAAATATGTGTCTTTGACAGTCAGTCCCCCTCCTCAACAACTTAGGTGGATACAATAGTATCCAGTGTACCACAAGTCTTTGTCAGATTCAATTCTTCTGAATGTCCTAGAGAATGATGTCTAATTTCACAACAGAAAAGTGTTTACTTCTTATGAATCAAGAATCTGTGTACACTGTCACATCAATCAAACTGGTGAGTTAGAGCAGTGGTTCAATTAAACTCTGAGGGAAATGATCCAGTGATTTATCTGAACCTATTGCTGCAACCAGAAGATATTGTTGCTTATTAACAGTGAGAGTAGTTTCATCAGGTTTTTCTTTTTTTGGCATCCTGTATGGTCCACATCCAACAACAAAATATTGCCTGAGGGGACAGGAAAACAGCACCCCTGCCATCATGAAGTATACCCAGAAACTAAAAGGTTGGCTAAGAACTTTATGTGACTTTGCACAACATGATGTTCCTTGGGTCCAGACAGAGCAGGAACAAACAGAAAAGGAGCCAGATGAAGAAAATGTGAGTCTGGGACTGAGTCTTGGTGTTAGTGTCCAGCTGGCCTCATTATTAGCCAGATGGCAGGTTCAATATCAAGCCCTTGAAAGGGTCAGCCCAGCAAATTACGAGATCTGCCAACTGGATTTGGGAAAAGAGAAGAAAAGGGGGGAAAAAAAAGAAAAAAAAAAGCCAGATCTATCATGTCCATCTGCTGGGCTGATGGACAGCCAGAAAAGGATTTCTCATAGTCTCATGTAAGTATGATCCAGGGCTGGAGCTAAGTGATAGTTCCTCAGAGTACAGATTATATCAAGAAGATATCTAATCCTTGCACAATACAAAACAATAACTTGTTTTGTAAACATGTTCAAGGCAATCTTTTTCTAGTTCTATTGGATTAAATATGTCTTATCTTCTAGCACGTGTTTCCATACTCCCATTTGGATGTCTGATTGCCTTTGTGAGGGCACATGAGGAGTGGCAAAAGAAGTGTAGAAACGTGGAAGATGGGCACCATTTGTTACAAAGCATTTGACACAGTGTCATTGATCTTAATGCCAAGCTAGATCACCCTGGAAAGTTCTGCAATGGCCTCCCCAAGATGTGTCTTTGAATTAATTTGCTAGGCATGCTGTGTATAGGAAAAGCATGATACTGTTTCTTAAAATTAACCAAAGCTTTTGGTAGATATCCATTCCTCAAGCCCTTCTCTGAAAAGGCTTCCTTTTTCAATCAGTAGGTCTCTGAATTTAGGGCTGTCGTTGTCCATTTTGCAAAATACAGCAGCAACATTTCAATGAAAAAGTCTTACAACCTCACGGACATTGCATGGGACTTCAGATAATTGGCAAATTGGAAATATCATCTGCAGAAGACATCCCATTTGCAATTCTCCTTCAAAATTCTCTTTTAAGCAGTAGATCCCTCAAATACATGACTAGAGTAAAGGCAGCTATAGTACCAGCAATACCAGCTAGGACCATAAAATCATTGCAAACTTGCCGTTCAAGACTGCCCGATTTTTGTGGCCAAGTGAGAATTATGGTTCGGCTATAACATGGTATTTTATGCTGATGTTGCTGCACCTTTTGCAGAACTAACCTAGGACAGCTTTTGCTTGTGAATAAGTCCCAATGTGTTTTGGGCACAAAGATTTAGTACACTGAGCTTTGAGTCTTTACATGGCCCCTTTACAATCTAGACTGTCTTACATAGGATAGTACTGTCACAGGAACATGTGGAAAAAGGAATATCCAATGTCATATTCAAGCCTCAAGATCCAATGTGGCAATGAAGGTTACCTCCAATGTTCAAAGGTACATCAAGACTCTGAAATACTTTCTTTAACAGTAACATTTTGTTTTGTTTTATCTACCTTACACAGTAGCTTGATACAGTAGCACGCTTGCAATAATTTTATTTCATGGTGAAGTATTGTCCTGGGTGACAGAGGATATCTGTACCCTTTATTTTATTCAGGATAGGGTTGTGGGGAACTGGGAACCAATCAGGAAATTAGCTTCTAATACGTATGTCTGATCTGAACTAAAACACTGATGTGGATGCACCTGTAGCCAATTGATACAGCACAGTTCATGTCTACCTAACTTCTCTCTGTCTAACTCCCAGGCAGGGCAACTATATCTAAACTGTGAATTGAGGACAGTCTCTAGCCCATGCTGATCCCTGAGCCATGTCCACTACTTTTCTGGAAGAGCATTGGATTGCCTGGTCCAAAGACATGTCACATACCTCATTAATTGTTTTACAGTATGGATAGTGGTGTGCCAGTGCTTGGGACATGCCCTGACCTTACTCAGTTTACTGGCATAGTTGTAGCAGCAGAGTCCCAGGAAGGGTTCGGGGCATCAGGACAAGGAGCAGTAAACCAGATTCAATTACCACTTCCAGCAGATGTGCTGCTGAAGTCTACATAGACAAGTGGTTTATATTTCATGGCCCTAGAGACTGTTAATCCTGTGATAGATTATGGTCATCCTAGATTTAGCACCAAGGACTAGAAACAATAATTCTGGCATAGGTCTAGAGTAGTAACTGGAAATTGGAGTAGGAAAGTAATGGAGAGCCCCCATGACAAACCTCTTGCTCTCCTCTGCTCTTCCTGAGCTCCAAGAGGGAAAAAATTGACTAAGGCAGACTCTGAATGAGATACTTGGTACTTAAAGCTGCTTTCTGATCTGCACTGCATACTGCTGCATCTGCACTGCACAAAGCATACATTATGTGCACATTGCTGGTATGCACTTGCAAGGCACCTAAAGGTCAAAAACCTAACAAGGAGATGGGGGGAAAACCCAGCTTGTGAAGGAAACAGTGATGAACTGACAGGTTTTAAAATAGCCAGTGAAGTAAATGCATAATTTTCGAAGACTCCTGCAGGCATCATAGATATTGTGTCACAGCCTTCCACATTTTTTCAGATTAACTATGATTTCTTGACTTTTCTGAGAATTTTTGAGTTTGTCATGAAGTGAATGAAATTGGGGACAGTGGCTGGAATTTGGCATGTCATGTAGTCTGCAACAGAGTTTCTCAGCAAGGACAAGACACACATGGGTTGATGTGTGAGCATCACAGCAAGCTGAGGTAGACACCAACCAAATTAGGAGAAGCAGGGAGCTGGGGCTGTGCCTCCTGAGCAGGGGAAGAGTTGAAGACTTTTAGACAAAAGCAGCATTTCTAGTAAAGTGAATCACAAAGGATTCTCCCACTGCTTGAGTTAGCAAGAGCAATTTTAACTTGTCTCATCCAGAAGAAATTTTCATCACTCTTAGCTTAGTACGTGCAGTTGACTCAGTGCAATCCTTCAGGAGGCAATATTTATCCAGGCGATATCTTAGTGTCAGTAGGCAAAGCAGTAACACAGCAGCACCCATGTAATTGAAGCCACAGCATGCCATTGCATGGAATGAAACAGCTCTATACAAGGTTACCAAATCTGTGGAAGCGAGACCCATATGAGCTGTTGCGGCCATTAACTTTCTTTGTCTTTATCCTTTTCATTATGTTTGAGAGCTTGGTTCCAGGCTAGCAGCCTCTGGCAGCAGGCAGCAAAGACAAAGTTTTGCCGAGATGCAATCCCCAGAGAGAAAATATGTGACAAAATTGTACTCACTGGGTAATGTCCTGTTTATAGCTTGTGGTTGGGAATGGCCTTATCTGTATTCCTTTATACACTGAGAGAGTGATTAAAGCCTCATTTTCATTTCCTATTGTACCTTACTGTTATCATCCAGATAATTTCAGTGTTCTTAATCAACATTTGCAGGAGTAAACAATGCTATGCTAATAACAGTGTTGTGCCATAAACATTTCCTAAGTCATGAAATGTTACCACAAGGAGGGTAAATATTAGATTGTCCATTTTTAGAGATAGAAATATGGAAGAAAGGACTGGTAAAGTGAGTGGTCTGTGATTATATTAGTCAGTGTCAGACTGGGTATTCCAAGCTGTCCTGTATTTAAGCACCAGACAGTTTTTTGTCTCAGGTTTTGCAGCTCTGTATAACAATCATCTCCTATGTGAATTAGTCTATAGATTTTAACATGAAGAAAAAATAAAAACAAAACAAAACCAAACCCAAAAGCCAAAACACACAACTTAAGCAAAGATTTACTCTTATCCATTGAAGGACAACTGTTTCTGTAACAGGGTAGTGGATGACTAGAGAAAGAGATACACAAGTTACCACTCATTACCTGTTCTACAAGGAAAAAGCAAAGATGATGAACAAGCTTGTTAACAGATAGGACACCCCAAGCATCCATGAAGCACTTGCTGAAACAGTTGGGATTTTAGTGCCAAACATCTTGATCTTATCACTATCATATTACATGGCTAAATAATACAGAAGTGAATGTGATGTATTCTCTCCAGCAACGACGTTATCCCATAAATGGAAAAGTGTGGAAGATGGAATGTGCTATATAAGCATAAAATATAGATGTAAGCCTTAATTTCTACTAAAATCAATGAGCCTGGCTCGTGCTTTGCACTTGCATAGCACATTCCATCTTCCCTATGTTATTGCTTCACCACTTAGAAAAATTAAAAAGCCAAGATAGGGGCAACAGCTGCAACATCCAACAAACAACACAGAGTCCAGAACCTGAGGAAAATCAAGTATGTTTTTCATAAAAGGATAAATGATAGCAACCTGAAACATCTAAGACAATTCCATCATCTTTATGTCATATTCTTCCAGTTTACTTGTTGTTCAAGTGTCATGGCACTCCTGTCATATCCTCTGAGTTTGGATACCCTAAGATATAAGTTTACTTAAGAAGCTTGGTGAGAGATCTATTTTTGACCTCCTGTATTGTTATTATTTACCTTTCTAAATTACATTCCTGTTTTGCCTGAAGTGTTAATGACATGACTTTTTTTGTTGTTGTTGTTGAGTGCCACTGTGACTCAGCTTGCCTGTAATCACTAAACAGTGGGAACATACAGTTTCTGGCAGAGCCCATGAGACATTTTATCACTGTAACAGACACTCAAGAGGATCTGGTTGCAGGCGGAAAATATGCCTGGTCAAATTAATATATGGACCAGACAAGAAAAACTAGCATCAAACCGATATTTCAGATACCATGCAATAAAGTTTTACTATATGTACACACATGGACAGTAACAGGCGCTATCTTGAGCCACAGGAGCAGGATACAAAACAAGGAAGAGAGTGCATCTTCCACATAGCCAGGTGCCCTCCTCTACCCACCTGCAGGGAAGACATCCTGGACAGTACCAGTGCCTGGCCCATGCTTGCTGTTGTGCTGGTCCAAGCAGCACAAGGGAGCCGGTAGCAATGAGCAGAGGTGACAGTCACGGGCCAGGTCTTGATCCTATGCTCAGTGGCTATTAATTGCTCCAGTATAGACACAGCCAAATGTCCACACTGCCACGTAGATGTCAGTCCCAACCCACACCGAGCCTGCCCATTGAGGCTGTGCTGAGCCACTGGGGCTGCTCTGGCTAAGCCAGGCAGGTTTGGTGACTAGCAGGGTTCGTACTCATGTTCACATACTGGGTGCGTTGGATATGGGCAGGGCTGGACATGTCCAGTGCAGCCCAACAGCAGGGAGCCTGAACTCAACTCAGTGACTGGGTAGACCCACTGAGGCCAGTTGATAACCCAGTTAAAGCCAACAATCAGAAAGGAAAGAGCATAATCACGGTGCTTTTGTCTAGTTACCATTTCATTCTTCTGATAGAGCAGACATGGCCAAGACATCGCAGTGTCCCAGCTAGCATTTGGGATCTAGACATACAGACCTAGTGGAGGGGCAGTATTATTTCTATGCTCACCAGAACTTCTGTTTAGAGATCCTTCTTTCATAACCGTTTTCCTGAACTTCTACTGATCCTTGAGGGCATGTGGTTGTAATGCCAGATGAGATAATGTTGGGCCTAAACTACAAACTATATATTTTTGTGTGGATGGTTCTGAAAAAATATGGGTAAAATTTGTGTGAAAATGAAAATTATCTCTATACATATTATGGTCAGAATTAGGACCTAGCCAGTTGGAAGATATTTAGATGTTATTTTAACCTGGTGACCCACAAGAACTGTCAGAAAGCCTGTTCTCACAAGAAAAAAATCATGTAAATATTGCAGATAACTGAAAAGGGGAAACTTCATGGAGCAAATCAACTCCTGATTCAAAGCTCTGTTAAGACAAAAGTGGCCTCTATGAACTTTGAATAAACTTGAAAGCAGATCATGGGTATCATATTACTTCAAATACTTTATTTTCTGCATAAATCCTGCCTACAATGTCAATAAAGGAAAAAGACCTAATTATTATCTGGGAAATGACTGCCTGATGCACTGGGGAGAAATGCCACACATTCCTCCTGTTCTTTTCTGCTTTGATTCTTAGGAGACAAAATATTTGGTTTCATTTTTCTTTTAGTAGATAATATGCCAACATTAGCTGATATGAGGCTGTCACCTGCTCACTTTTTATAAGTAAATTACTACAAGCTTACTCTCTAATCTTGTTGATTGGCAAGTCTAAGAAATATATATCTGTAAAGGGACCTGCACTGTTAATCAGTGCACCAGCACCAGCATCAAATTAAAAAATGTTCTCTGTCATGCAGATGACCAGCTTGCTAAAGCAAATAAGACAAAAGTCCAAGAAGCTGCTGTGCCTTTCTCTGTGAAGTGAGCAAACGCTTTCATGTCAACTATTTCTATGCAACAAAATCCAAGCAGAACGCCCAGGGAAACCAGACAAGAAAGGCAGATGTTTGGACTGACTTCTACTCACTACAATTTGATTGACACATTGGTTGGCTTTGCTTAGTTGCTGAGGAGACCTGCATGTGAAGTTGGACCTTTCCCAAGAATTGCAAGGCCACCTGTGACTTTAACTCTTCCTTCTTCCTACAAGTTAAATGGCACTATGGGGATTCCTGTACTGGAATGCTGGTATGTCTGATCCCTCTGCTTGAGTTCAGGGAAATGGTATTAAATGGGTTAGTGATTGAGCTAATGCAGTAAATCACACACAAGAGGTTCTTGAATTATTTCATACAAATATTTACAGATCAATTACCCATATTCCTCCTTGAGTTCTGTAGCTGCTCAACCGCTTGCCACTTTGGGTTGCTATTGCTGGGCCAGGAGCCTGCAATATATTGACCAGTACGTGGGAGTTGGAATATTTTGAATAAATTAGGTCTAAAGAGAATAAAACATTGCAGACTGCTTTCTAGCTGAGACATTCCTAAAAGACATATTCAGGGAAGTGGTTATTCAAGAATAACTGGATAGGAAATTGCCCAATCACTGTAGTTTGATGTTTATGTATAATTTCACAATATACTATTATGCTAACCACTTGATTGGCATAGATTTGTATTGTTGTGGTTTCCAAGCACTCAGGAAACGTGGACCGAAGGAAGGGGTGATTTCTTTGGGAGAAGAAATAGTTGTCAAATACAAAGAATACTGATTGCTGCTCCACTTTGCTTACCTGTTTCTGCTGTCTTTAACAAGACAGATGAAATGGCAAAGCCCAGTGCAGCTGACAGGTCAGAGATGAAGAACAACATTTTCTGAACCCAAGGAAGTTCAGTGCCTTTATGTTTATGTTTTTTTGACCAAAGTGCTTCCAAAATCTGTTGCAAAAGCTCTCGGCCCTAACCTGCTTCCTGCACCACTGTACAGTGTGGAGCTGAGCCTATGCTGACTCTAGTAGGTCTGCACTTGTCTTTAGCTTCCGTTAAGCCTGTGCAATCATGCTGGCTCCTCACAAAGGAATGGTTTTCACTCCAAATAAGCAAACGAATATTTCATATTGGTCCTTGCTTATCACGGTTAGTCCTGTCCTTATAAATAACATTAATAGTTCAATAGCTTTTGTATTTTTGCCACACTACCACTTAGTCAGTTTCCATCAATCACATGCTGAAATAAATCTCTGATAGAATCAAATTAAGTGCTCTGTGAACAGTTTACATCACTTCCCGAGGTTGGTCCCTGAACAAGGACTCTCCAGTGCATATTGAATATTTACTTCATGCTACCCACTGCACAATACGCTCTATTGCTCTTATCCAGAATCCCCATCCTTAATGACTCTTTTAGCATGTAGAAAAGAGAGGTTTATAAATAACTACACTATCAGAAAACGCCCTCAAGCACTTCCTTTTACAGTATTTGCTAACAGCTTTTCTATGTTATTTTTTATTATTTATCTTGAGATTAAAATGAGACTTTATTGTGTCATGTTCAATATTCTACAGGAAAATATATATAGCAGATCTTGTCTCACCAACTGCCATTCACAAATTGCCTGCAACATGCAAAGCAAAGTGACATGTGGCCCAGAAAGTCATTATATGCTATGATAGATCCAATTGTGTGTGTCCCTAATGGATTCTTATATAAATTCTGCCCTTAAGGTTACTTCCACAAAAAGCAACATTCAAGAAGCTAGTCCCTATCCTGGAAATGGCTGCATTTCTCAATCTCTCAACAGGTGGTTCCTGTTCTTTGTCCCTGAATTCAAAGTAAGCTATACAGAGCAACTCTTTGCAGAATTTTGTGATAATTTGGAAAAGAGAATAATATCTCTGAACATATTCAGAATAAATGGATCTGAATGAGGCATTAGTAAGCTTATGTAGAAATGTTGCACTACTCTCCTTCTGCCTTTGATTATGAGCAGGACTTGGTGTTAAAGATCCCACCCTAGCCAAAACCTAGGGAACTGTCCATCATTCCAGAATAAATCCAAAACTGATTTAGAACAAAAGCTTATACCCTGCAATCCCTGTTCCTCCCCTGTTATGAAACCTATAGAATAAAGACATCCGTTAGGAAAGAGTTGCTGTCATTGTTGATGAATTTGTCTGTTCATATTTTTGAAGTAATCATCAAAGTAGTAAAAAACCTGCTTAGGTTTAGAGTGAACACTTGTATTTGCTTTCATGTTAAACAATATTCAATAGTCTTAAATAGAAAACAGTCTCTTCTGTCATTCTTCTAGCAGCATATACCTGTAGATTTGTTTGTATACCTGTGTTGGGTTTCTGTGGCAACGTTTTGGTTTTGGGGAGGCTGCAGGGTTTGCTTCTGTGAGAAGACACCAGAAGCTGCCTCCATGTCAGACAGATCCAGCTCCAGCCAGCTCTAAGACACACCTGCTGCTGGCCAAAGATGAGCCCACCAGTGATATTGGTATCACCGCTGTGATTGATAACATATTTCAGAAGGGGTAAAAAATGCTGCACAACAGCTGGGAGAGAGGAGTGAGAATATGTAAGAAAAAACAACCCTGCAGACCCCCAGGGCAGTGAAGAAGGAGGGGCAGGAGGTGCTCCAGACCCCAGAGCAGAGTTTCCCCTGCAGCCCCTGGAGAAGATTGTGATGATGCAGGTTGTCCTCCTACAGACCATGGAAGTCCACAGCAGAGCAGATATCCAAGCTGCAGCCTGTAGAGGACCCCACAAGAGAGCAGGTGGATATGCCCTGAAGGAAGCTTACAGAGAGCCCATGCAGGAGCAGGCTCCTGGCAGGAACTGTGGCCCACGGGGAGGAGCCCATGCAGAGCAAGTTTTCTGGCAGGACCTGTGACCCCACAGGGGACCCACACTGGAACAGTTGGTTCCTGAAGGACTGTACCCCATGGAAAGGACCCGTGCTGGAGCAGTTCTTGAAGAACTGCAGCCCATGGGAAGGACCCACGTTGGAGCAGTTTGTGAAGGACTGTATCCCATGGGAGGGAGGGGCCCCACACTGGAGCAGGGAAGAGCATGAGGAGGAAAGAGCAGCAGAGGTGAAACATTATGAACTGACTGCAACCTCCATTCCCTATCACCCTGCTCTGCTTGGGAGGGAGGATGTAGAATTGGGAGTGAAGTTGAGCCTGGGAAGAAGGGAGGGACTGGAAAAGGTGTTTTTAGATCTGTTCTTATTTCTCATTATCCTGCTCTGCTTAGTTGGCAATAAATTAAATTATTTTCCCTAAGTCGAGTGTGTTTTGCCCATGACAGTAATTGGTAAGTAAGTGATCTGCCCGTCCTTATCTCAACCCAATCTTGACACACAAGCTTTTCATCATAATTTTCTTCCACTGTCCTGTTGAGAAGGGAGAGTGATAAAGCAGCTTGGTGGGCACCTGGAAGCCAGCCAACATCAACCCACCACAAAATCTGAATACATCTACTCATTTAAGGGGGAACAAAGATCTGCTTCTGCTTCTTATATATATAAATTTCTTTTCCTTTTATTCATATTCCACAGGTTTCCATTAGATCAGAAGTGGGAAGAATGACTAGATTCATAGAATCCTGGTTATATACTTCTGTTGTTGTAGATGATACATGGCATTTGTTGTGTAAAACTCCTAACCATTTTCAGATTAATTGATTTTTTTTTCTTCTACTGCAAATAATTATGATAATAGTGAGAAATATGAAGATTATAAATGGAAAATCTTTCTCTTTATAAATAAAAGTCCTTGGCTTCTTGCGAAATTTGAAAGGAAAATCTGTGGTGGCTGTAGTATTGTGTACAAATGCATCTTTTATTTGTTTTTCAATTTTGTGAAGAAATATTTCACATTTTAAAACATTTCCCCTAGAAAGAGGACACCCTGAAGTGGAATTTTTCTGTGAATTTCCAGGAAGAACCTGACACAAAATTTTTGACACAAAATGAAGAGGTTTCATGGCTTTCCATTTGGGAAGCTTCCTCTATAAGTCACCCTTATTCTTCTCAGAAAATGTCTTAATGTTAATATGTAAAAGGACCTAATTCTTCACTTTTACAACACATTTTCAGGGAAATTGATTAATTTAAAAACAGGTACCTTTTGTGAAGAAACTCTTAGCTTTAAACTCTTTACACATATATGGATTTTTAAGGTTTTGTACAAATAAGGATCTTTAATGTAGTTTTATGTTTACTTGATATCATTCTGCACAGTTCTGCCTGAGAATTTGCCAAAACTAATCTCTAGATTAATTTTGTTTGATACAGTGGAGGATCTTCAGTTGCATATCAATTACTGCCATGTATGTATGATTCAGGTGTGCCTCTTTACTGTACAGTGTACCTTGCTAATTCACAGACATGTCACTACCTTCACATCACTACTTTTTCACACAGGCCCAGGAAATGTATAAATGATGAATGGGATAGGATGGTGGCACAAACTTTTTAAGGAAGTTCAAAGATTGTGATGAAGGTGGACCTAAGAGCTAACAAATTCCTTCTGTCAAAACCACTTGCATCACTGAAGAACATACACCTTGCTATTCCTCTGTAACTGCACAAAAGCCCACTAAGATGTCAAGTCAAAATGGTGGGAAGGTCCTTATTCTCCATTCCAATAGCTCTGAAGAAGCTATTGATTTTTTTTTTTTAAATAATAAGCCCAGTTGCAGGAAAACCATAAAAACCTCATGTTGCTCCTTCTGAAAGTGCTACCGTGTAATGTCAGTAGCTTTGGTTTTATTTAATTTTGTGATTAAAGTTTTTATTGATTTCCCTGCAGCGTAGAATATATCAATATCATTGGTTTCAAAGGAGCATTCAGTAGCACAGAAATAGAGAAGGACTTAACATAGAAGCAGGTGCTTTATTTTAAATTTATGAAACCTCCATAGAGAATCCCCTGAGCATGCTGCCAGCAATATCTTTCAATTGTGCAACTCGGCCTCAGTTGTCAAACCAAGTCCCTTCGGTGCCTCCCAGTTCACACGCTTGTGTTTTTTAACTAGAAAAAAGCTTGTTTAGGAGTCAGTCGGAACTAATATTATTATATATATAAAGCTTTTAAGCCATCAACTGAATTCCATTAAAAGTTACTGTAAATCATGTGTGCTTATCCTTTCTCTGCCATTGGCAGGCTATGGCATGCTGCCTGGGAGAGGAGGAGAGAGGTCTTTCCATTGGAGCCTATGAGGACAGGTATGCTTCACACTTCTGAAGAATTATAGCCTCCCTGGATTCAGTGTGGATGATGAAACCAAAGCCCTGGCCACTAGCAGACACACCTGTGACTTCTATGATGTCTAGAAGGACATGGACCTATTAGAGTGGGTCCAGAGGAGGGACACAAAAATTTTCAGAGGGCTGGAACACCTTTCCTATGAAGAAAGGCTGAGAGAGTTGGAGTTTTTCAGCCTGGAGAAGAGAAGGCTCCAGGGACACCTTATTGCAGCCTTTCAATACTTAAAGGAGCTCATAAGAAAGATGGAGAGAGGCTTTTTACTGGGGCCTGTAGTGATAGGACAAGGGGTAACAGTTTTAAAGTAAAAGAGGGTAGATTTAGGTTAGATATAAGGAAGAAATTTTTTACTGTGAGGGTGGTGAGACACTGCAACAGGATGCCCAGAGAAGTTGTGGATGCCCCACCCCTGGAAGTGCTCAAGGTGAGGTTGCATGGGGCTTTGAGCAACCTGATATCGTGAAAGATGTCCCTAGCCATGGCAGAGAGGGTTGGAACTAAATGATATTTAAAGGTCCCTTCCAACCCAAACCATTCTGTGATTCTATGATTGTATAAACCCATAATACAGATTCAGTTGGTTCATAGCTACAAGACTTCAAACAAAGCCACTCATCCCATTTACACACATGGTTTTCCCCCAGGGTTCTTGTATAGTAGCACATTTCAACAACAAACATATTGGCAGCCTTACATGGGGAAATTGTTACATCCCACTCAACCCTGAGTGCATGTCTATAATTCCTGGTATGTCATGAGGACACCAGGCCATGTAGGATTGGTGAATTAATAAATGACATAGGTAGAAAACCCTTTCACAGAAAATACAGCCCGAATCCCCTAGAGTAGTTGAAATCTTTTCTGAGTAAACAGAGAAAGAGCCAAAGACTAAACTGAATTCACAAAAGGAATCTCCATAGAAAAATGAAGCAAAATTTGTGTGAATGCATGTGCTAGTTTATTAATGTGGGTTTTTTTTCAGACAAGAAGGAGGTTGCCTAATAGCCTCTTTGACAAGGCCATCTGATCAGCTCCTGTTTCCACTTTAGAGAGAGATTCCACATCTAAGTGGTTTGTAAAGGGTCAATCAATTATTAATAATGTCTGAATACATAATAGGCACAAGGGGCTCTGCCAAAGCTGGATGTAAGCATGCCGATATGGTGTACTTCTGTTAGTGATGAACCATGGATAGAAGCAACCTGTTGATCCATTGGGCTGCTTACACCCCTTTTAAACATCTATGAACATGTTAACAAACCTTTGAATGCATTTTGTAAGTAAATCTTTAGTAGGAAGTGTAATCCTTTTTTCCTTTCATTTTATCAATCCATTTTGCTTTTAAACTTCAAAATGGCATCACAGCATAAGACAAGGTTGCAAAGGCGTAAGTGCAAAAACAACTGACAGAGTGGGATACTGCGTGTTTGCAGGAGGACCTAAGCAAGTGTGCTGTGTCGTGTGCCAGGAGAGCAGACAGGGTGAGGAGGCTTCTCCTCAGTAAAAACAACATGCCAAAAGAATTCTATAAACACAGATGAGCTTCATTTTTGCTACAAGGGTGGCCATTCCTCTTGACCCTATGAGCCACGTGCCCAAATCTTTGTGTGGCTGAGAGCCATGAGACACACACCTCAGAGACCCTAAAGGAAAGGGACCTCCAGGAGAGTTTCAGAGGCAGGAAACACTAACTGCTCCCCAGGGCACCATCATCACAGCTGAGGCTGGGGTGGTCTGCAGTGACCACTCTGCTCAGTTCCCCAGTGACATACCCCCCCCCATGGCAATTTCAGCCGCCTTGCCTGTTACCGCCAGAGCTTCATCTTGCACAGCGGAGTGGAGCTCCCACACCATCCTGCCTGCACAGCCCTATCACCTTATTTTGCCCAGGTTTAACCCCAGTAGGGGAGCCATATTTCAACTGCTTGCGAGCCTTGACCACTGCTATTCTACATGAACAAAAAGAAAAAATAAATTGGAGAAAGGGAAAAGTGTGATTACTTTGCTAACCATAGCTGTTATCTCATGTCATCTTTGTCAGTTTGTCCCATCTATCTATTTCTCATTGTGTGTAGATCAGGTGACCTCTTGGACAGGAATCCTGCTTTCACAATGTGGTCATTGACATTCCTAAGTAAATAGATAAAAATCTAACACGCATTCTTGTATCTAAGTAAACCTAGCAGGGAGCCACATCCACCTGACAGACCAGTGCCCCAGTCCTCTAGTCTTGGCAAAACCGTTAAACTCCTTGGGAATTTTTTCTCAGATGTTATGAGGTACTATTCCTATTATGGCTTTTAAACTGGGTTTGTTCCACTCTCAGTTCATGTTCAAACCACCAACGACTAGTTAATAATATTATTATTAAGGTCTTAAACAAGCATGTTTTAGTGCACAGATGCATGGTCCCTTTTTAAGTATGGGCAGAACCTTTCCATCCTGCCAAGCTTAGTTTCAGATATCTTAACCCCACAAAAACCTCACCACTCTTCACTGGAACACCACAAAAACCCCTAACAAGCAGACAGGGAAACATTTGTTCCTCCTTTCCACTTCCAGAATGTCTGATCATTCAGGACCCGCCATAAATATTTCCTGGCTGACTTTGCCTTACACATGAACTGTGCTCTGACGTTTTTTTCCCCTTCCCCTTTTTTCCCTTTTTTACAAGCATCGTTGCAATTTGTCGGCAAGCAACTTGGGCCAATCTCACAAATAGTTTAGTTAACAGCTTATGAAATGAAATGATGTAAGGGACCACTCCAAACAGGGTCAATTTAAACAGGCTGCCAAGTCTGTAACCTCAAGGGACTTGGATGGGGTTGAGGGGAGGCACCAAGCAGTGTGGGCTTGCAAAGATTGCTGCCAGGTGGGCTACAGATGTTCGGCTTCAGTCCACTTGCATGGCATTCACCTAGGGAGATGCTAATTTGGTCCTATGCATGTAGAAAATTAGCATGCATATACACATTCACCCTGCAAAGGCCCCCTCTCTGGCTCTGCTTTCTGAAGCTCTAAGGTTTATAGGTAAAATGGCTTCATAGGAAGCCACAGCACTGCCTGTATCAGCCCTGAGTTTGAATCCGTTTAGTCAGCTATCTCAGAAAAACAAAAACACAACATCCCTTACTATAGATGGAAGCTGTGTTTCACGGCACATGCAGCTGCAGTCACTGTCTTGCAGCTGTTAAATGAAGAAATACCATGTGAACACTTGGTCTGGTTTCAAAAGACCTAAAAACACTGGCCAAGAAAAATGGTACATCACGGTGCTGCTTGGCCGTTTGCCAAGACAAAGAAACTTGTAGATTTCTAGGGACAAGAGGCCATGTGAAAGGAATTTTCCTCCTTTCAAAGGCACATCAAAATATACTGGAGGGTTTATTTATTTATTTATTTAGTGTGTGCTCTTGGCAAAGGTTTGATTGATCACTAATGCAGTATCAGCATTAAACTCACATCACTTGAAAAACAAGCTAGAAAACAAGGCAAAGGGGGATATTTTAAAAGTGTAGGTCTGAGGTGCAACATAGAAGTTAAAGGCGGAATTATTTCACACAAAGAATAACAAGTAGATGGATAAGAGTCCCCAAAAGGCAATTAAAGATAAAAGTTTATAGGGAGGAAAGGATTATTCTGTGGCGAAGGCTCAAGAAAAAAAGCTATTGGAGCAAAATTCTTTATTTTTTTACTCAGGCTCAGACATTGGCCTGGGCATGTCCAGAGGGCAAAATGCTGTGCTGTGGAGCAGACGTTCACAAGTTCTCCCTGCAAGACCTACTTTAAATCCCCAAACAATATAGATGCAATACTCTGCTAATGGCCAATATTAATTCAGAGATGACAGTGCTCCACACAGGGCTTTCCTCACTACCCAAGCTAATGCATATGTCCCCCCAAGGAGCTGCAACTATAACCTCCTTTCACTACCTGCAAACGAGGGACAATTCCAGTGCATCTCATTTGCATCACGAATGATCACACGCATATCAGGAAACTGTCTTTAGAGTCAACTGAAATTTCATTAGAAATGCAGCACAAAATGGTAAGCTTTCTCATTGTTTTTGTTTGGCTGTTTCTCCAGGAGGATGGAAAGAGATGTTTAAAAAGCCAGGCAGAGGGACATAGGACACCCAAAAAGAGATCAAGTCCTTAGGGGACAATTACATTTTCTTCATTCTAAAGCATCTTCTGCAGTTAGCTGTGCAAAACGTCTGGCTTGGGTCAGCTCCTGGGCTTGTTTATGTACTGGAGACTAAGTGCCAAACTCTCCTAACAGGAAATGAGTGAGACTGCAAAGCGAGTATTTCGACAATACAAAGAAACTCATAAGTTTTGGTAACCATGTTATTTTATTGGTTTGTTTGTTTAATGTTGATACTATATTAAAGGTCAAAGGTACATTAGATGTTAGGGGAAATAAATATGCTGGTGAACAGATAAATGCTATGGAGCCCCCAGTAATTAACAAGGTCCATATGTATAGCTTGTTCATAAGAGAACAAACTTTTTTTCCTCCAATCTGAAAAGATAAATCCCTTTTTTGCTAAATCTACATGCAGGGTTTATGAGCCAAACCTTGCCGCCCTTTCTCAAGGGAAACTCCCACTGAGCTCAGGGGGAGTTTCCTCTGAATAAGACTTTGGCCTATTATTTTGGCCTTCTTTACCTTGCCCTTGAAAATCCCATTCAGCTTAAGGCACCATAAAATTCAGTGCTGGAGTCACCCCATACTGACCACACTTCTGTGAGCAGAGGATATGCTCCCAGCCCCTTTTGCCTGGTTCTCGGAAATAATATTTCCATTTCCACTCCATTTTCTTGCTCATGTTCCTGTGCATGTACAAAGTTAATGGAAGAAGTTAAACTTCCTGTATGCATTAGTCTTAAATAGCATCTGAGGACTGGAAGAAGTGGTTGTATTATGGACTTAGTCCAAAGCTCTAGGCAGTTGAGGGAAAGATTCTTGTGACATCACCAGGATGGTGGATTTAGGATCACTAGGATTATAGTCTATTTGCAATAGAGAACTTGAGAAATACGTTTGTCCTGCTCATAGTACACTAGCCAGATAGTCTTTGCTGAGAATGTCCCACAGATATTTGGTAGAAGAAAGAGGTTAAAATCAAAGCCATCAGAACACATGGTTAACTGCATTGCATCTTACATGAAATATGCTTAGGACTCACCATCAGGAGATTACTCTGGAGGCAAAATGCTATTTGGAATTGAAGCCAAATGCTGATTAAAGGAAACTGAATGCTTCATGCAGTGACCCCTCCCACAAACATATCCTGCATTTGCATTCCCTTTGTGCTCCAACAGTCCTCAGTGGCTGCATCATTATCCCATTCAATGTGTCCATCCCAGATGCTGAAGAATCAGGACCAGTTGATAGTCTCATTAGCTCCCCAAGATTCCCCAGAACACAAGTGAGCAGAGCTGGTATTCCAACCTTCAGCTGCTGGCCCTCCAGAGCCCTTTTAACCATGGCTCTGAACTTGTCTTGGAGAGATTGTTCAACATCTGAACTTACAAAAATAAGTTGAAGAGTCAAAATCAATATGACACCAAACATTTCTAGGACAGAAATTTAAGTATTGTTATTAGCCCCAATCTTATAAAACCCTTTAGACTTGTCGTGTTCTGTGAAGAACTTCAGAATGGTAAGCCCATGGGTTTTGAATAACATTCTTTGGTTACCCAAGGAACAAGTCACAGCCCTCACCAGAAGCATCATCAGGGTCTGTGCTGAGGCTGAGTGTTAATCCCCCCTCCTTGCCCCTTCCCTGTGAGCCGTTGCATCAGAAAGGCCACAGGGACAACTGGTGTCAGGGACTGGGAGGGGAAATGAGGGGGTGAGCCATGACTCCCGTGTTGAGAACTTTCTTTGAAGGGCTGCCAGTCCAGGATCTTTCACACAACACTTGTTTCCTAAAAAAATCCAAAGGTAACGAATTACAGGGAGTACAAGGTATTTTATGCTTTGTGGTGTGATGATCAAAAGATGTTATCATTCCACTTTACGTGTTTGCAGACAGTTGTTACTCCAGGTAAGTTACAGGCAGCTTTTGTTTCCCTTGAATGCTGAAACTTTATCTTCTTGTTAAAGGATGATCTGTGCGTGAGTGCACAAGGGAAAGGAGAAGACCCTCTTTGCCTTTCTGGGTCCTCTTTCTGTCTTGTCCAGGATCCAGCCTCAGGTTCTCCAATGGGAATACTGGCACTGAGGGCAACACCGGGAAATAGAAAGAACAGAGGCAAAAGTGCCAGATGCCTTTCTGGTTAGTATTTTCAGCATCCACTCAAGAAATTTTGCTGGACTATCCCAAGGGCTTAGGATGAGATGTGGCTCTGACTTCTCCAGAAAATAACAAGCATTTGTAAAGCATTTGTACAATGGAGGTCTGGGCTCCATTACTGGATTACCAGAGCAGTCCTCCTCCAAATCCTACATCCTGATAGACACTTTGGCTTAGCAGTCACCATAAAAGAGGCCAAACCTTTTTTCTTAATCTGAAATCATCAGAAATTTTTAATTTCAGGGTGCTTTGTTTTAGTTTTTATGTTGTTCTGTATTTCCAGGTTCCATCTGGTACCTGAAATGAAAATGCTGTGAGAAGCAATTCTGGTAATACAGCTGAGATGACAATGAAAAAAGTTAAATCCCAATAAAAAAGCCAGCCACATCTTAGACTGACTTTTAATCTTGATTAGATTTTTAGTATTTCTTTGCAAGTTTCCACTTTGCATCTCAGGAAATAATTCCTGCATTTTGTTGTTTAAATGCAAAAGCCATTGGATAAACTGAATCTTAAAACAAAAAAAAAGAAAGAAAAAGAAAAAAAAGATATATTTGTAACGCAACATCAAACAATTGTTCTATTGGCACACCTTCATAATAGTTTCTTTATGCAAACTTTATAGCCTTCGCGCAGTTTCCTGATTCTGTTGTTTCCAGTACATTTATTTCAATGAAAGCAGCTGTAAACCTTTTAAACAATTCTGGAGATTGGTCCTTATTCTCGTGATTTAGGTTGTGCAGTTATACAGACAGCTTGCATGAACTGCTACTGGGTAGTATAAATGGAGCATCCTCCTTTTCAAGATACACCATTTGCAAGCCCTCCGTAAATACATACTGTTTATGGTACACTTCAATACTTTTTTTTTAATTTCCTACAAAGACCTTTTTTTATGTTGTTAGATAGATGAAGAACAAAAAAAATGAGCCCTGGGCAAATTGCTTTGAATAAATAAGAACTGACCAGATCCTTTACCCAGGACTGAATAAAATCTAAACACTTTTACATGTTTACATAAAAGAGTTCACGTTCTTCTAATTTGTAGTTTAATTCAGTCCTGTGACAATTAATCTGTCAGTATACCAGCCAGCCAGTCACAACCTAGCAATACTGCAGCCTTTCAGGAGGCTCTATTGTGGCAGGAATTCTAGCCTAGTTTCTACTCCATATGTTCTAAATTTGCAGGCATTTCTTTGGACCTCCAAATCTCAATATATGAACAGAGGTAATCTGAGCTATGGACAAAATTGGCTGCTGAATCTCGCACTATGGCTTGAGTCCCATCTTTAGGTTTGAGGCTTGTTTGTCATCAAACCAGAATAGTGATAATATCATACAAAAGATTCTTCAACTTCTATCTCAGCAATTTCAGTACCATAGTATTTGTATAATAGCAAAATTTACATCGCTTTCTTGTCTTCTCTATGTCTTCAAAGCATGTGTGGGATTTATTATTATCATTATTCTTCTTTGGTATTTTATCTGTCTCCATCTTTGTTTTGCTGAGAATGAAAAAGTGAAGCAGATGCACTAAGTTTTGTTTCTGACTTTGAAAGTTATGAGATCTGCAATCACACTCACCTTTTTCAGAAGAGAACATTGTAATATTTGGCCATATGTTAAGAGGA
The DNA here is from genome assembly GCF_947461875.1 of Haliaeetus albicilla. NCBI lineage: Eukaryota > Metazoa > Chordata > Aves > Accipitriformes > Accipitridae > Haliaeetus > Haliaeetus albicilla. The sequence goes on along the minus strand of NC_091484.1, from coordinate 65,127,241 downwards.
TTCTGCGGCTTGCTGAACTTTAACAGAAATGTCAGCTTCCCTAATCAAAGTATGTGTCAGGGTTGCTCTTTCAAATGCTGGAGATACCATCTCAAACACTTCATTTATGGTGTCAGACTGCTGAAAAGGATTTGCTTAAGTTTGCTAAGGCCATTGAGAATCATATCCTTAATGTTGTGTGGTTGGTATTGTCCTATTTGTCTTAGTAACCTTCTCTCTTAGCAAAGTAGCTAGATGACAAAGATATTTTCTCTAAGGATATTTAACCTCTTGTGTTGCCGGTAAACTGTGCACAGAGAGCTTGCATAAAGTAAATTAAAAGATGTGGTTTCTCTTACCCTTTACACAGGCATTAGTCTAATATTGCTGAATGCTACCACTGTGAATGGGCTACTCTATGAATAGCTTCAAGAAAAGATTGGAAAGATATCAGGGTGGAAGCTTTATAGCTTTTTTCCCCGAAAAAGTGAACATTGGAGCTATCCCAGGGTCTCTTTGCATGATGTGGTTTAGCTCTACTAGCCAGCCCCTGGCAGTAGGATGCTAGCAACAGACACAGTCCCAGTTCCACATCCCATATAAAATGTCCTGAGCTGTGCTCAGAATATAAGCTGAAAAAGTTTTAAAACAGTGTATTTAAGGGCATGATGGTGTTTTCCCTGAGTATTTTCAATTTTTATTGAAATCAGTATGTGTGAAGGCTGTTCAGATCCTTAACAATTTCCTTTTGAATTTATTAGTTTGCATACTGAAAGCCGTTTTACATATATCTTCCTTTTAATTCGCATGGGAAAGATATTCACTAAACTATCTTATTTCTTTTTCTCGTGGGAGAGAGAGCTGCTGCACCCATCTGTACTTATGTTTTTGTTAACTCTTCAAAAATCCAAGCTTAGATCTTGCACCTTTCATTCAGGAAGAAATCCAAATGAGATATGGGTGAATTTAGCCTGACCAAAGAACGTAAGATTGGATTTTAAGATTTTAATGGAAATGCAACCTTGTCCTTTGAGGGAGATTTTTCCCACTCGGGACTAAAATAGAACTACAGTTTGCTGAGCACTTTTAAACAGAAGCATCTTTATTCAAATCTTCACCTGTTCCAGAATATGCCAGTTTCATTAAAACTGACATTAAGGAAATGTAAAAGTTTTCAATAACTTAATAACACTGCTCTTCCTTTTACATGTCTGGATTGTGGATTATAACACTTACAGAAACAAAATAAAAATAAGTCTTTGTAATAGTGATTATATGTAGCGGTTTGAACAAACCCTAAGAACTGTTAATGTTTTGCAATACGCCAAGCCAAATCCAGAAGGCTATTTTTGAAATATCATTCTAGAAAGGATTTTCATTCTTGGGCCCACTTTGCCTGTAGCCTTACCAGGCTCCTGATGGAGGCAATGGCCCTGGCCTGTCCATAACAGACCAAAGATCCTCCACTAGGTTTCTACACAGCAGTCACTGAGGTCCATGTAAACATGGATGAGCCAATTTCTGGAAGATTAATAGCCAGGTTATTTACTCAGCACACTGCAACACTACCCAGCACAGCCAGTTTAAAGCCTCGTCAGATACTCTAGCAGAGCTTGCAGTGTCGTCAGGCTAGGTGAGGACCCGACTGGATGTGCTCCTGAGTAACCTGCTCTTGATCTCCTAAGGTCCCTTCCCACCTCAGCCAATCCTGTGATTCGACAACGTACCATTACTCCTCTTCTCTTTTCCCCGGCTCTTCAAATATTTAAGTACTTCACCTCATTTCACGAAGCAGATAAATCTAATATCACCATGCAAAACTGCCAGCTACCCTTCCCAGGGCAATTCCCCCCCCCTCCATTCTTTGCTGCCCTTGGCTTGTAGCAAGGAGCCCTGACAGACCTGTGTTTTTTCCTCCTGCCTCCCTTGACGGTGGCACCCCCCCCCGCCTCACCCCAATGATGCGCAGAGCAAGAGCCATTTCCCAGTCTGCTGTGCTGCCAATGCGAAACGCACGGACGGGGGAACGGCTGGAGCCGGCTGAGTGGCACCAACATTCAGGCTGCCACTGCTCTTTCAGACAGTCCTTTTTCAGATAGTGTAATGGGGAATAAATTGGGACCTGAATGAATGCTCAATAGGAGAAGAGGGTAAGAAACCATTCCTCTCTCAGTGATGCTTTCGCCCGGCCCTCATTTCGATTGCCGAATCCATTTAAAGTTTATCTTTGCCCTGCGGTACTAGTAAGCAAGGCTGGCAATTCCCTCAGTCCGAGCGTTTCCTGTTAAAAGGATTCCATTTAATGCCCTGCAAATTATCTGGGGTGGTGCAGAGCGATTTATTTTGTAGGCCTTATGTTGTGGATTGAAATTGCTTTTCCTCATCTCAGCGCATGGCAGCGGGGAGCACAGCCCCCCTCCCCGTGCTGCACGGGGGGGTTGCAGCGGCCACCACAGCACTAAGCCACAGCGGCCACAGGCTCTGCTGGCACCCAGATGCAGGCTGTGTTTGCCAGCAGGTAAACCTGCTCCTGGCTCATTCCAGGGGGCAGAAGGCAAAAAAACCAAGCAGACTTCACACACATAAGCAGCTGTTTGAAGAGGCTCAGTTCTTGGAAGAAAACAAGGCTTCGATTTGCTTAACGCTGTCTGAGGGAGAGAAAAGGTTAGACCTGCTCTTCTCCCTGGGGGTTCATGCTGGTAAAGATGTCCAACTTGCAGTCCGAGGTGCAGGGTCAGTAAGTAATCAGGGGTCTGGGCACTGACCCTAGGTGCTTGCCCAGACCAAATGAAGGCAGAGCAAAGTCACACAGGGAGATAGTGGTGTCGTATGCTTCATCCACCCTGTTTTATAAACCGAAAAATATCAAATCCGGAGGAAAGGAATCCCCAAACTTCCTGTTTTTCTGAAAGCAAAGCTGCCTCAGTCATCTCAAATTAGAAAGAGGATACAAAAGAGCCGACTCATTTGTTTGATATAGTTTAGCAAAGAACTCCACTGCAAAATGCACAACTCAACATTTTCTTTCATGGCTAAATACTTGCCAGCATACAAAGGAAAGGAAGTTTAAAACTATATGAAAGCACTCTCTTTCCTCCCTCCCCTGCCCATTTGCTTCCCTACCACTATTTATCTTTATGCAAAAAACCAAAAATTCCAGCCACAATTATACCCCATAGCATAGATATAATTCAAACAGACAGTAAGAATCATCCAACAGAATGCACTCCCACATAATTTAGCAGCATTTAGAAGAGGATTTGGTATGGATATGAATAACAAGAGCAGCTTATAATAGCTAAAATAAATTTGTCCGGATAGAAAACTTCATGCTTCATGGTTTAGGTCAATCTCTAATTTCTAGGGATTAGAGAGAATCTTTCATAAGGGTAGATTATGCTACTGCTTCTTTCCCTGGAGTATCTTTTACTGTCTTATGAAGATCTGCTCTTAGTCACTGCCAGAGGGAAGGTATGGCGTTTGATGTGTTTCATTCCATAAGGCAGTTCCCACTTCTTGATGATTTGTATTCAAAATAGGCCAGAAAGGTTAAGAAAGGGAGAAATAAAGTAATATCATTCTTACTTTGCCCATGGAAAACCAAGGCTTAGACACTTTCGTGGCCTTTTTCAAGGGCATTTAAAGAATTTGTGGCAAAGTCAGACCTCTTCATTGTCTTATCCACAAGAACAACCTTACACTTAACCAGTATTTTTCTTTGATGGAGTAGCACCCTTGGCTTGGGTTTTCTTCTAGAATGAAAATCACAAAAAAGGCCTTATTGTGAGACTCCCAGAATTCATCAGAGTTTGGTTTTCAATTGGGATGCAGTAAAGTTAGCTCATTTGTTACTAGTATCACTTCCAGAACATGAATAACCATTCGAGTACCTGTTTAAAAACACAAAAGTTATGGAATCTGAGATTCATGTAATGGGCACAAGACATATGGAGTGCTGAGGAATAAAAATATGTTTGTGACTAATTCTTTAGAGAAACTCCTCATGGAAGACGTAGTTGATCATGATTTCCCTGTAGTGTTGTGAAAATTAGTTTCTGCCTGGGTTATACCCTGTAAATGAGAAGAGCTCAAGAGAAATGTTAGGTTCAGCCTTGCTTTTAAGAATGTGTAAATTTGGGGGGTCTGAATAGCATAACTTGCTTTGATCCTAGATCTTTCTCAGTGTTTCTGATCTTCAGGCAGAATTTGAACATAATTCCACACTGCCTGAGAGAAGGATATCTGCCCACAGATTCATCACAGCAGGGGAATAAATTCCACACCACCCATTTCATTAAGGTGGGCTCACTATTGCACTAATTAATTTTTTTCATTTTTCAAATTAAAGTAACATTTTTAAAGTTTTTTTTCCCCACTGGTTGTCATGTCATTTAAAACAACCTCTCTTGTCTCAGCTTTCTCAGCCTGTAAAATGCAGTTAACACAACTAATCTGGGAAGTACTGTGCCTAAAGCCCTCTCATAACATGACATGATAGGGTGGTACAATCCAAGTTGTACCAGGTGTCCAGAATAGGAAAATTTGTTCCATTTTAAGACCAAAAATAAAGATGAGCCCAGAAGAAAGAAAGAAGAAAGAACACATATATCTCTGTTTCTCTCCTTTTAATCTGAAGAGCGCTTAAAGGTGAAGTTGAAGTTGCCACAGTATTCTTGGAACAACTGAGATACGTAATGAAGGTCTCATAGGAGGGGTAAATACTTCCAGATAGTTGGGCAAATTTTAGTTTATAATGAAGGTTATAAATTTTTATTTAGAAACAGGAAAAAAAAATTGCTACCTGATTCATTCTTCAAAACTCTTTGGACTCCACAGTTCTCTTCACTTAGATCTGCCTGGTTCAAGCATGGGAAATGAGCTATTCAACCTTATTATCACCCAAAACCAGATGGAGTTTGACAGAAGGAAAACCTCCAAGTAAAGGAGGTTTCCAGTCCCTCCAATGTGTGAGAAAGGATGATCAGTGAGCATCCACCTTGCACAACACATGTTTGTCAGTGAACAAAGGCAAGGAAGTACATTTCCCCTCCCTAATTATGCATTGCACCAGCCTTGAGGTTTCAGAAACAAATTAAGTTCCTTTCCTTCTGGTCTTACTGTTGTATAGAGTGGTTGCATGCCGCTATGCAGCTGCCAATTACACTGCCTTACATGCTCAGGGTTTACTGAAGTGTCTGCCTGGTTTGGTTCTTTGGCTAGTATTTTACCAGGGTTAAGGGCTCACCAGTATTTTCCAAATTACATACAGGATATCTATCCACAAATAATGAAATACCTGCAAAGTGATAGATGCACAAGTGCGACAGCTTTTACCAGCATTTATCCTGAGCTGAGGGTCAAACACATGGGTCTGCTACAAGCTCATCCCTTTTCTCTGCTTTAAATCTCACAGTAGAATGACTTGAAAATTTTAGGGGCAAAATAAACAAAATAGACTGAACAGAATGGGAGAAAAGCAGCTTAAGAGGAGCCTGTCAGCACAACCTGCTCCCTTTTCTAACCTGGCAGCAATTCCCTCTGGGTTCCTGCCGTTCTCCTATGCATTTCCCTTCCAACCCTCATTTCCCTGTGGAGCTCCCTCAGCCCATCCGATTCTGAACATCTGCTGGCACTGAACTCCTGCAACTCTCAATCTGTTTCCCCTTGGCTTCCTTCTTCCTTCCAGTTCATCTTTCTTATTTTTGTCTTGGTGAGACTTCCCTCCTTTTTCTCTCTGTCTTCTTGCTGCTATCACCATTTTCATCTCTCTGCCTTTCGGGTGACACCAGACTGAATCTCACTAGTGAGGAGACCTGAGGGCGTGAGTCCCCATCCCCACCCCGTCCCCCCGAGGCAGCCGCATTTGTGTGCTAACCACCCAAGGGTCAGTACTCTTCTCCTCCAGGCTCCTGGCATCCTTCTGCTGCCCCTTCGGTTGTTCATTTGACCTGAAATAAGCTGGCTGCATGACCTTGAAAGTGGTGGGAAACTAAGCCAGCAGAAAAGAGTGAATAGTTTTCTGCCAGTTCAGTGAGTTAAACTGGCTGACTGAAGTAGGACGCTGCTGTAGGAGGACGTTTAGTTTTCTTGCCCTCTATACCTGTAGTCCATAGTGGCAAGGTCATATTGTAAAGAAACAACTGGGTGTACAGGTGAGAGGGGAGGTAATGGAAGAAAAGTATATGGATTCGGGGGAACCATTGAGCCTGCATCATCTTAAGCTTGACCAAATCTGTTCCACCATGTGGGATATATTCCATAGGCTGAGAAATGCTGCAATCTTGTACACATAGGGCCAATACATTGCTGCCTCAATGAAGGCCTTCCCACAGGAGAGTGCAGTTGCTCCTGCTCATTCCCACAGACAAGTCTGACCAGGCTGAATATAAGCCCAGGAGCATTACAGCAACCCAGGCCTCTGTCTGGAGGAATGAAGAGAGGACTTGGCTTCCCCCACCTTCAGCTGAGGGTTCTTGATAGGTAATTTTGTGCTTCATCTCATCAAAAGGCCACATAAACATAAATATCCATGTTAATTACCTTATAATTCAGCCTTAAAGAGGAAGAAGCTGAAACTGCAGAGGTTAAGTAAGTGACGTGCCTACAGAGGGAACAGTCTCAGATCAGCCCCTGTCTCCACTATTTGTCTAGAACCAGAATTTTAAATCCTTAGTTGGGAGAAATGCTATTAAAGTCAATTGGGTCTAATGGTTTAAGCATAAAGCCTAAGTTTGACTTTAAGCTCTTCCAATAACTCTCTGAGTAGCTTCACATAAGCAATTTACTTCTCTAATGTGAAACAATAAAGGACAATGGTACTCTGACAGGTACATCATTCTTATTCCAGTACAAATGGGAAACTTAATGTTGGGAAAAATTAAGCAGGGGAAATAGAAATTAATAGATAGAAATAGGGGACTGATCTTAAAAAGCATATACAGAGTAGTATAAGAGGAGTTTAGGGAAGTCAAATGTACATCTGTCCCAAGGGACACTTTTCAGGTCTGTTGTCTTCCCACAGATTTCCTGCACAGAAGCACAAGCTTGTAAGTGACCCATAAATAGGTAACATATTGATTTTCCTCCTACTTCTTCAAGTTTTGAAATACCGAAATTAGACTAAGCTGTTCCTGGTTCATGCAGTGTAAATGAGAGGAATTCAGCCCCGTTAGATATCTGACCTGAAAAACATTATGCAAGTTTCCAGTGCAGCAGTCTGCCTTATATTCCTTATGTCGTGTAATACCTTGTTGTACCAACAGGCAGGTAGGCAACTTGTTGGCAACAATGACAAACACACAAATGAGTTGTAAGAGTAAATTAGTTGTGCTTAATCCCCTTTTTTTTCCCTTGATTTTTTTGAAGAAACTTTTGTAGTCATCTTTTTCCACTCCTGTATGTCTGCAGTTAATAAATTATTTCTGTTCACTTTAATCCATTTTTTATTATTCTTCCAGATCTTTTTATTTTTCTGGTGTTGCTGAAAATAAATCTTTTCAAGAGCTCAGCAGTATGTTGAGAGGGATCTTTTGAACAGTATGGTGCTTCTTCTAGGAGTTAATGAATTAGAAAATAAGGAAATAGTGGTTTGAAAGTAGTTAATTGTCTTAACTTAAAAACCCCACGTATTAATGAATGCTGTTAACTAAATTGTCATGTATTGGTTTTGACATATTGCCCACTTAAGTTTTCATGCTGTCTCTTTGTTTCTATGCTAAGTGCATGAGCGGTGTCCTAATGCACCATGGATCTGCAGCCCCATTTCCTATGGAAACAAGGCTTCTGCAGGCAGCTCTTGGGCTTGTACTCCTGTAAATTTTGAACCTCTTGACTGATTTTGACAGAGAGGTGAAGTCCCAAAGATAACCACGTTCCTACAAGCTTCAATAAAACAAGTTGCCACATACAGAAAGATCTTCTAAGTGACTTGACTGAAGGAAAGGAACTTTATATATGCACATGTGTTTAGACTTCAGAGAATCCAAGCAGAAGAGAGACCATACAAAAATGTATCTATGATAGAAATAAGCTTTAGTCAAATCTCCTTAAAAACCAAAGTCAATTAGCCGAAAAACAGATCTTAGCAAATCAGACTTCATTAATTCTAGGGCTCACCAACGTAATTGTTTTCTTGTGCTAGCTCAACACATTCTCATTTTGTTTCCTTAGATGACCTTACATCTATAGGCAGTGTATTGTTATTACAGTTTATTCTCAAAGCAGATCCTCCTGCAGCTGTACTTTTTCCCCAGGCTCCTGCTGGTTTCACCTCTACTGCATTTCCAGGTAGTTATTTTGCTTACGATGAATCAAGCTCTATCTAGATTTTAACAGACTGGTAAGTCAACTGAATCAGCACTGTGTCTGTGAATAGGACCTATGGCTACATCTGTATTAGTAAATTAAGCATGCCCAGGAACATTTGCTGGCAGTGAGGCAAGCTGATGCAGAACAGCCTGCATCCGTACTATTGAATTAGCTTACCCTCCAGAACATGGTGGCTGAATGCAAACTGCCTACAGAGAAGGATTCCTTCTCTGTGCTGTTACTGGGAATTGCTTGGCAGCGTGTTAGATGGGGTGTTTGTGCCTTTGCCAAAAACATGCCAGGCATCATCCTAACAGTTTCATAGTATAAATAATCAAGCTCCAGTGCCTGGGAATGTTCCCTGGCCCTGTCCAATTAACTGTATAACATGACACTCCTACATCCTTATCTATGGGCAGTTTGTGCATGGCCATCTCTGCTTACAGTGTGCCAATTCACTGCTCATATGAGTTGGACATAACCTATAAGCTGAGTATATGAGCTGAACATCCCTAATCTGTTCAATTTAAAAAGGAATAAGCTCAGACCTTCCACTTAAATGAGTTCAGATTGTTTTGACCAAAACAGGGAAGGTGCATCTCATATAATAATCTCATCTGAAGACTATAAGGGATGGGATTTCCAATAGGGAGGCTGAAGAAGCAGGGCAAACCAAGGAAGACGTGAATAAAACTGATCTCACACAGCCTTAAAGTTCTGAGTTCTCAGTGGTCATCCTTTTTTTCTCATAAAAGTATACATTTCCTGGATTTTTCAGTGCAGTGATTTTAATATAAGGCCAACAGATGCTTAATTGTTTCTGCAGTGTACTATACAGCCTAATTTCTCTTTGGTCTCAGTCAGAAGTCTTATCATCTGCTAGGAAGCTCTCTCTGGATTTGTTGTTTTCTAACCTAAGCCAGTGTCATGGTTTAACCCCAGCCAGCAACTAAGCACCACGCAGCCACTCACTCACTCCCCCCCCATCCAGTGGGATGGGGGAGAAAATCAGGAAAAGAAGTAAAACTCCTGGGTTGAGATAAGAATGATTTAATAGAACAGAAAAGAAGAAACTAATAATGATAATGATAACACTAATAAAATGACAACAGTAGTAATAAAAGGATTGGAATGTACAAATGATGCGCAGGGCAATTGCTCACCACCCGCCGACTGACACCCAGCCAGTCCCCGAGCGGCGAATCCCTGCCCCCCACTTCCCAGTTCCTAAACTAGATGGGACGTCACATGGTATGGAATACACTGTTGGCCAGTTTGGGTCAGGTGCCCTGGCTGGGCATGAGAAGCTGAAAAATCCTTGACTATAGTCTAAACACTACTGAGCAACAACTGAAAACATCAGTGTTATCAACATTCTTCACATACCGAACTCAAAACATAGCACTGTACCAGCTACTAGGAAGACAGTTAACTACATCCCAGCTGAAACCAGGACAGCCAGGTTTCCTTCCTTTCTTCCTTCCTTCCTTCCTTCCTTCCTTCTTTCCTTCCTTCCTTCCTTTTACACCTTCCCACAATACAAAATACATAACTAATCCTTACACTTCTTTTAAAAGCCACACTCCAGAAAAGCACTAACCACATGCTAATCTCAAGTGAAGAGGCTACTCGTGCTCAAAGTTATGCAAGTACTTAAGCACTTTTGTAGATCAAAGTCTGGATTTACTGATGTGTATCTGAAGATCAGAGGCTGCTCCATTACTCCAGAACACCTTGGAAATAGTTTTTATGTTTGCTCCTTCTTCTCTGTTTGCATTCCTCTGAGACTTTGGTAACGAAGGGAACTATTTATTTTCTCACTACTAATGTTCTTGACTGGAAAGCAGAAATCCTATTTTTAGTAGTACATTATTCTGTCTCAAGAGGAAGAAGAAGAGAGAAGGATGGAAATCATTTATAAATATGATATACTTTGGATCAAGATATAAGGCTACTTTATCAAGGCTTGCTTTGTTACAGTTGTTAAAGGGACCTGCCAAGGATGAAAGGAATTAGAATGGAGGCTCATGGCATTGCAGTGCCTGTGCCTGCATCAGGGCTTCCACGCTTCCAGGCACGTTTTTCTCAGGGCTTTCCTTCTCGGTAGCAAAAGCCACTCACTCCTGAAGCTCATCAAGCAAAGCTCTGCTCAGGGAAGATTTTTTTCTTATTATTAATTTGTTTCCGTAACTTCTTGTTTAATTTATTCACATTTTAGAAGAAGTTTACATGCTTTAAATACTAAGTCACCTTTAATTTTATTCTTCAAAACCTGAGTTAATTAAAAAGAAAACTCAACTACAAAGCAAAGAATTCTTTCACAATCACTCAAGCCCATATCTCTCCTCTCTTCTGTGAGCAGCAACTCATAGAAAAGAAGTAGAACTGGCTGATCTGTGGGAGAGGTGAAAGCCAGAGAACCTGCTCCCTTAGAGACTTGCCTCTCACCTGGACACTATGGGAAGTTCTCAAGGAATAAACCATGGGACCAAAATTTTCCATAAGGCTTGGAGCCAGAGCAAACATTCCTTGTAAACCTTCTGACTTTCCTGTTGGAAATTGACTGGGGAATTAATGGAGATGTACCCCTGGAACACTGATTGTAGAAGAATGTCCTTATCTCTTCCTCAACTACTCAGGAGCTGACATTCATTTAAGAACAGGATGCCTTCTCTAGATGGATGCTGGTGTTTCAACATCTTAAAATGGGCTTCATAGTACTAATCTGCAAGTGATCTATTAATCTTCCTCTTCCTGGCCCTCTTCCTCCAGTGGCCACTTTCAATATGTACGCTAAGGCTCATGCCAGTCTACTGGGAACATGGCAATATCATTTGTCTAAAGGGAAAAAAAAAATCAATCCTTTTCAAGATGCCTTCATCCTGGTTGTTTGCTCTTGGCAGGTGACAGTCCTTTCTGGACTCTAGATCTGCTCTTGTGTTTAGCTTGTGACTTATTAGCATAGCGACGGCCATTTATCAGACTGTTGTAATGCCCGCAATTCTTGATGGAATCTATGTTTGCACAGATGCTGTATTTGAGAACAGGATGGTTATGCCTACACTGGGATCTAGGCATGGCTGGATAAAAGACCCAGGGCTTCATCCTCTAAACAGCCACCCATGCTGTAACAATCTTGGTAAGGTCTTGGTCAGTGCAGAGCCGGGCAGGTGGGCAGCACAGATGCTCTTGATCCCTGGAGGAGACCTTTCTTGCTTGTGCAAAAGAACAGCTCAAATCCAGTTTGAAGGGCATGCTGAAATCATCCCTTAAAGCTTGCAAGATCTTTTTCAATAAGTGGGGAAAAAGTCTTTAGATCAAGATACCTGATGTATGATGATACAACCCAGCCTATGAGGCAAAATACTTAATGAAATGGAGGCCAAAAGAGCCTCAAGGAAGAAAGCTCAAGGAGAATCCATCAGCACTTTCCAGCCATCAAAACCAAACATGCACAATGATAGCTGTTCATCAGAGTTGAATCTATTCTCACACAAGCAAATACATGGGTGGTGAAAGTAAATAGCTGCATTACCCTAAGTGCCTCATAATCATTCTTAATTATGAAGAACAACCATTATTACTATTATTATTACTATTAGACCTGTTAGACATAACACTGGCTTCAGAAGGATTTGAATTAGGCCTTAAAGTGTCCCATACTAATATGGCACTGGCCTATAATTTCCATCTCTATTTTCTGATGCTTTCTTTAGTTGTGCTTTACCATAGTAAAAATACAGCTATTCTAGTGGAAGAAATTTCATTTCTGCTTTTGCTCAATCACTAACAGAATTTTATTGTGTCTTAGTTTGGTTTTTCATTTCCATAGTATTTGCAATGGTCTACATATAAGACCCTGACAGATATAAACAGTTTCTATAAGAGCAAAGATTTCTCCCTAACATCATTATGCTAATGCTTCGTGAGCATAGCACCTATGGGAATTTCATGTTGTCAGGATTTTTTCTAAAAGGCATGTGTTATGCCAGTGTATAATATACACTGTCTCTGCTGCAACATTAAACCAAGTGAGAGACAAAAATTTAATCCAACTTGCAGAGCAGTTATTCAAACTAAATAGAGCAGTCACTTTCAGTAGAGATAAGAACAAACCAAAACTCTGATGCCAACCAAATTCCTGACATTTTATTTGACTCCCTTGCTTTCTTTTTCATCCCTATGCATGCTTGATCAGAGTAAATCTGGTCAGGTTGTCCCTTTCCCACTGCAGAATCTGGTTTCCTTGTTATGACAGACTTTGCCAAGAGGCATTAAATTACTTTCTGTTATGGACTGGGAACATCTTAATTATATGTCCTAGGTCCAGTTTTCCTTGTATACAACTGCCCACATTCCCAGTCTTCCTGAAGTTGATCCAAGTTACAAGTCCACCACTCCTTCAAAAGGAATTCCAGGAGTTAAAACTCAGGCAGTCATTTACTATGCAAAATCTGTGATTACAGTGCAAGTTGCTGTCTTCCTGAGAGCATAGTCCAGCTCTTTCATAATGGGGATTCTAAGTCAGAGTATTTTACTGGGAATGTAAGCACTTTAATAAGAAAAGGATTGATTTTGCAACTGACACAAGATTCTAATGATTGAAAATTACGTATTGATTTTTTTTTTTTTTAAATTAAAGCCATCTTTCTGTTCATAATGGAAGGTCCTGCCCTTCTTGAGATTTATCACCATAGGCCTTGGGTGAAGCTTGCAATTTTGCTCTTACACAGTGAACATAAGGGAGGAAACAGACTATTAAGATGGATGGCTTTTTTATTCTATTTATTTAAACCAGGTTAATATTAGCTTTTTATGTAGACCAAGAAATATCAGCAAGAAAGCCTTGGGAATTAGGTGTAAATAGATACACCAAAGGAAGTTCAAGCCTAGACTCTCTATCCCCCCGTACCCAGTGTACAGCAGGACTTGAAAGTAGTCCTTCAAGTCCTTCAAGACTGAGACTTCAACTTTCACCTGCCTGCCCACCGCTGTGAATGCCTGTTTGGAAAAGTAAGACTCAAGGCATAAACCTGAAACAAGTCACGCTGTGCCTGTGACCCGGGTGCATATTTGAAAGCACAAGAAGGAAGGAGGCAGAGCACTGAAATGCAGGTGTCTTGTATTGTTATAAATGTAGACTTGATACCTTCAACGTAAATTTGCTGATTTACACTGTTTTCATGGGTTTCTCTGGGCTAATGGGTTCACATGTGCAAGGCCTGAGGATTAAAGGACAAGTTGCCCAGCTGTGATGATGTTTTCTGACCCAGAATAATCCACAAGGAGATGGTATCCCTTTCCACTCTCCGTTGTTATTGTTGGTATACAGCATCAGGGGTTTTTTAAGCCAGCATTTTGTTATTATTATTATTCCATTTCCTATTGCTTGTTTTACTAATTTACAAGACCTACTGCCTAGTAACAAGTGGCTTTAATTTTTAAAAACTATAAATTAAAAAATTCCCATAAATTAACATGCCATTTCCAACAAGTTGTGGTACTAAAACTATCACTAACTTGTCACTAGCTGATGATTAAAGGTAGGGACAGAATACCAATCTGCCTAAAGCAATGCAGCAGCAAGAGCGATATGCACACTGTACACTGAAGAAGCTCCGTTCCTCCCTACAAATGGTGCCACATTGAGTCTAGGAGACAGGAAACCAACTATGGGAAGAGGAATCTGTCTTTCTGGCTCAGGAACAGTGGTTTCAAGTTTGTCCAGCCTATCTGTGTTATGCGGATGCTTTTCTTTATTCTGCATGCTGGCACAACTACCTAAAGTTACTTTGCATCTGACACCTGGTATAATCTGCATGGTGAGCACCCTGTGCCCAATGCTAAAAGCACCTAAACTGAAATCTTCCTGAGCAGTGAGCACGGGCCAGGTTTTCCCGGTGGTGTAGAGTAGCTCCATGGAGGTAGGGAATGAATAAAAGCCAGTCACTGGACAGCAATGGTGGAGCCTCAGAGTACCTTGCGGTTGTTTCTGTTCCAATGGTATTCACAGTCACTGTGCCAACAACCCACAGAGGTCTCCTATTTGCACTTTTGCCCATCTATAATTTAAAGGCTTGATCCAATGTTCACTAAAGCCAATGGAAAGCTTTCTGTTGGTTTCAATGGGGGTTGGCTCTCACAGCGCTTGTGCAAATCAGAATTGTTCAACCTACACTCTGCAAGCCTTGCGCAGGTTGCTAGGATAATTTATCTAGGTCCTGGCCTGCCCCAAACCTCCCTCTTCCCCTGGGAAAATGTTCCCTCACCGTCATGTGATGGTGATTTGGAAAGAGGGCAGCCAGGAGCAGGCAGGCTGGATTGCTACAGAGGAAGATGTGCCTGCCTAGCTTCCCACTTTTTGGGGGATGTCTGGTTCCTACCTGTGTTCCTCTACTCTACAATGTGTGCAAAGTCAGTCATGTAAGCATGAGCATATTAAAACCATGCATGTAGCAGCAAGCCCACAGGAGCCCCGTGAATAGCCTCTGCTCCATAGAACAAGTTATGTTCCCCTCCCTGTTGGAAGAGTTGGGTCCCACACGATCACAGTCATAATATCACATACCCAGACCATAGAGACAGTGTGCTGGGTTAGTCTGCGGTCAGAGGGAAGGAGGTGTGTAGCTTTTGCTGCTCCTGCTGTAACAGACTTTCCATTCTTTCATAATGTAAAATTCTCCCTGGGTTGCAGCCCAAGCCTTTCAGGAGGTAAAACCACTTGCTGAATGTCATGAAGAAAGCAAGTTGCTATGCTAAAATGCTGGCAGGAGTTCAAACCCAACAGAAAGTTTAGAGCAGTATGAAAACACAACACAGAAAAATCATGTGAGCAGCACCTTTTGTCTGCTGCAAATAGTCAGCGTGCATTTGGGCAATTTTTTTCTATTATACAACAAAATGTTTTTTAAGAAAAGGACAAGGAAAGTGAAAGAGCATTTTCTTAAAGGGAGACCACCTGGTATGAACATAGTCATGGTTGTTAGCCTTGGCACTAATTAAGAGGGGGCAGTTATTCAGTGGCCTCGGTTTGTTGGCAGTCTCTGCTCAGCGCCTATTGCTCTGGTGTTCATAATCACTGACCAAGGACACGCAGTGGGAAAATTAAGGGTTTGAATGGATTTGTAAAGGACTGACCTGTTTTGCTGTCTCTGGAGTGACTCTTTCTAACAAAGATACACTGAGTCTGCTTAACCCTGCAAAGTGCAGTTTACAGATACCTCCAACAAATTAGGGGTATTAGCCCGGTTAAATTAATTAAAGCAATGTTAACATGCACAGACTGCTTCTGAGGCTTGGCTAACTAGCTCAAAGCAAGCTCCTTGGGTTTATGCAGCTTAGACATACTTTCGCAGGGCTGCGTGGGACTTCATCACTGTCACACACTGAGCACTTCTTCTGTCTTCCAGTGCTAACACTTGCTGTCTTGTGCCAACACTAGCTAGTCCCTCTATAAAAACACTTCGTTGCACATTTTGTAGCTTCTGTAAGCCATGTTCTTGGCTTAGTCTCTAGAGGCTGCAATCTTCCCTGTCTCTCTCCTGACATGTCAACCTCCTGTTGATTTTTACTTCTCTAGTTGCCTGCAATGCCTCCTTCATGCCAGGGAGTTGATAAAGATTGAGTTTCCTTCCTCTTTATGCTGTTTTCTCCCTTGATTAGGGAACTTGTAGGCTCCCAGTTCATATTCTCTTCTGGACTCCCCCATCCCCTCTTCATGCTGTTTTTACTACATTTGCCTCAGTTATATTTCTTCTGCCCTTTTTCCTCCCATGGAAGTACAAGTTTCACTTTGACCCTGGTTCCCCCTCTTCTTTTCCTGCTCCCTGGCATGGTTTCCTTCATGTTTTAGGTCAGTTATCACAGTTATCACAAAAGAGAGCATTTATTTGGCTTTAAATTGCTGAGAGGTTTAATTTTTTTTCAAATGAGCTTTCTCTTTTGAGCAGGGGTGCCCTGCTAACCAGAGAGACATCAGCCAGTCCCAGGGGGTCTGTCAAGGTGGACAGCATCAGAAGTAACTGACTCCTGAGCTCAGCAGTTACCCAAATGCTGAATAAGGATATTCTTGGATGTGCAGCTGTAGGTTTTGCATGCGCAGTAAATACAAATTCCTTTCTGCAGCTTATCTTCTTTTGCTATGGTTGGCAAAAGGACGCTTGATTCTCTCTTCTCTTTTTTCCTTCTCCTGTGGAGTATCTTGGAGGCAGGTCTCAAAGTTTTAGTGATGCTTTAATGGAAACAAGATAACCAGCCTATGCAATGGGCAGTTTCCTGGCGGATTCCCTTTTCTTAAAAGTACTATCTGAGTTTAATGAGTTGAAACTCACAAGTATAATTAGTAAAGGGCTTAAGATACTACTCTCTGAACTTATTTGTATTTAATTTACAGTCTGAACAAATATATTTACATGTTGAAGCAAATATTTGCCTTTATTTTAAAGTATTCATCTCTTCTTATCTTCCAGGCCTTGGTGAGGCAAAAGTTCACTCATTAAGCTTTGTGGTACTAGGACATCTGACTTTACTTGGCTTGAAAATTGAATTTGTGAAACATGATCCCTGAACGTATTGTGAAAGGACTTAAGCTCTTTTAATGGATAAAATGTTATCAGCTTTTAAATTTACGTGCTTAAGCCTTAAAGGAATGCTGTGTAGTATTAGCACAGCAACCTGCAAGTTCACGAGAAAAAAGAAGGACTTACAGTAATTAAGCTGTGGACTGTGTCTGAAAGAAGTAGGGTTTTTTGTTGTGGGTTTTTTAAAATTTATTTATTTATTTTTATTTATTTCAGATTAATTTCTAAGCTTATTGCTATGGAAGGCTCTGTTGTTTTAAGGTATGTTCATTTTACTCTGTCACTATGGGACTCCATTAAGAGAGCTTTCAAATTATATCTGTATAAGACACAGGACACTTTGTTTTTCTCTGGCATCTCCCAATACACAGGTATTGCAGTTAGCCAAGAACATCATGCTTTACGGATCTGAGCACCTTGGGCAGAAATTCTCCTTTGCCAGCCAGAAGTCATGAAACCAAAGACAGAAATCAGCATGAGGAGACCAGGCACCTGACTGTTTGCAGTGTTAATCTTCAGAGCCCGTTAAGGTAAATAAAAGCTCCTTCTGTTCTGTTCTGGACTTGGAGAGAAAATTCAGCAACTCAGCAACAGTTGGAGACTTTCTTTGAAGCAACAAGAAGCCCACTATTCATCAGAATATGAAGTGTTGGAAAGCCATAGATGGCAATATCCTGCAGTAGCAGGTGCAGGGGCTGAAGTTAGACTGAGTAGAGGAAGATGGAAGAGGTGAGAAAAACATCAGCCTCTGAGCAGCAGAGTGGCTCATGGTGCAGGCTGGTGGAGAAGGACACGCTGAACAGGTTTTCTGCTGTCCTCCCTGCACTCCTATATCAATATTTTCTCTGCTGTCCTCCCTGCACTCCTATATCAATATTTTTGGAGAGAAAATGCTTCTCGAGAAAACCAGTTAGAGAGAACTGAGTGCAAAGGCAACACAGTTATGCAGTTACAGGGTGTGCAAAGGCAACCAGAAGACAGGTTTTACTGTCAGATATTCCAGTTTGGTACTGCTTTGGCAAACAGCAGAAAAATAGGATCTAAGCCAAATAGTAAAGACTATATTCTGACTCTGACTTTTTCTCCTGCCAAAGCTGTAAATGGAGTCTTACAGCTTCTTCTTACAGCATATAGGCTACTGGACCTCACAGGTCACCTGGCCGTATTTCTTGCTGTCTCTTGGTCTTCAGAGCTAGGAGAGAGTCTATGTCCTTTTCCTGAGTGTCTTGGGTAGAAATATCAGTATGAACGTTCATGATTTCAAATTTGATAGTGGTCAGAAGTCCAAACAGGAATCATTAAACTATCAAACCAGGCACTTTACAAGGTACCCAGCGTTTGTCTCCAGTAATCTTAGGGCAAGGTAAAAGTAAGGTATTATGGATGGAAGGAATATCTCTGCACGTTTCCATGCTGCAACACACCTAGACAGAGGTATGCCAGGTGCCTTTAGACTAGCCAGGCTGAGAGCAGCTGGCACAGTGGCTGCAGCAGCAGCAGCAGCAGCACAGGGCCACCTCTTGGAGTGGAATTTGCTGACTAAAAGCACTAGAACTCATTTAAAATTTCATCCAGGTATGTCTGCAGGACCTGCAGCAACTTTAAGGTGTTGCCTGAGTATATGCCTGGAGCAAGTCCACACTGTATTACGTAGTTAAAACTACAAAATCCAGGTCCAAATGAAAGCCAATTTTGTCTGTGGTGAGTGAAAGTGCTGTGATTTCTGTCAGCGTCCATGGGATTTGCTTGGCTGTGTCAATGGCTGACCAGGCCTGCAAACGTTCCTACATTAAGTTGTCTCCTTTGATCATGACATCTATATGAAAACTAACTGGGGAGAAGCCCACAGACTTTAGCTCCATGGTTCCACACAGCTAACATCGTAAATGCTGTTGCCTTTTATTACACTAACTATTAACATCAACATATACAAAAACGCTTATTTTAATTTGACAGCTCTTTCCAAATAGGTGTGCATGGGAAAAGGCCTAGTTCACTGTGTGGGGTCGACTGCGACATTGGCCTTTTGGGAAACCATTTGGCTTCTGGACCTTTGTGCAGCTGTTCTTCTGCAAGTGCTGGACTTGCTGTGTGGGAGTCCTGCTGTCCCCTTTTGCAGTCACGGTGTTGCACGGTGGAATTTGCTCTGGGCTTTGTGAAACCTTTCTTAGGGCTGTAAGTCTCCTACCAGCGCACATGGCTTCCTCCCTCTCTTCTCATTTCAAACCCAGGAACATATTCGCAAGTTTTTCAAGCTTCTCAGCCCTGTTGAAATGGAGGGGAAGCACACTGGCCCGGTGCATTTGGTCACAAACACACACAGTGTCCCGGGATGCTGAGGAGAGTTATTTGGGTACGAGGAGGAAGGATAAGGCCCTCGCACCTTCTTTTCTCTCACACCCACACACCTGCTCATGTGCATAAGGATGAAGCTCTGATCCCATGCCTGTGGCTACCCTGCTTCCTCTTGAATCACACCACCCACAGAGAAACGAGGCTTTAAAACTTGGCATTAAGAAAAACAGAAGTAGATTTTCCTGCTGGTAAATTAATCTGCCAAGGCAAACCCATCCCTTATAACATGAAACTTTAACAAGCCCTTGCATTGAGATGCCCTAATTTGAACAAGGAAAAGTTTTCAGAGAACAGAAACCTGACTTTTCACTCAGAGATAAGGCTATATACCTCTCTGCCTGCAAGCCCATGGGTATTTAAAGAAAAACCACAAAACAAAACAGAATGTCTTTACATATTTAAATAAATTAAAATGAACCTTCTCTAGATGGAACATTCAATTCAATTCCTTAACTGAGTTTCTAAAGGGTGAGTTCCACTACAAAAGAAACTTATTAAAGAATAATGAAGACTGTCAAAAAACATATACTTAAAAGCTAGTAAATAACAAAGTAAGGCTTTTAGTCATCTTGACTGGACAAGGTGAGGTCAGAAAGAAACAACAACACATCCAGCACCATGGCAATGGGCTTTTCATGCTTCTTGTCTTCAACAATTGCTTTTTTAGAAAGAGGTCTTGCTTTTCTTTCTTTGGTCATACATTCTCTTCTGTTAATCACTGTCTTTACCCTGACCCTCTGATATAGAAATTCTCTTTTATGCAGTATTTTTACTTGAAGTGGTGTGTTTCTTTTTTCTTTCTTTTTTTAACTGAAGCTATGTTTCCCTCACTTGGAAGCACAGACAACAGCATAACATATTCTAAGCCATTGGTGAAATGCTTTTTCAAACAACTATATGTTGGATGGATCCTGGGGCTGTCATTATTTTCTTGACATTCATTTATACTGAATCAGTTAATAAGTCAAATCCTATGTCATGTTAAACATTTTTTGCTTGTTTATTTCCTCTGCATTAATAGCCATATTGTAATTGTACACAATGCCCTGAGCAAAATTTAATTCACTGGCACTGATTTACAACTGTAGAACATGTTCTGATGGGGATGGCTGTTGAAGAAAAATCACTTTAAAATGCAGGCATAAAGAACTGATCAGTTGACATCTAGTTTTTGCTTTGTGGGAATGAAGTAGTTGTTAATTATTTTACTTTTGCTGTTGTTGTTCATTCCTTAGCATATTCTCTTTTCTTTTTTATAAGCAGGCAAATGATCAATGGTGGTCAGGTGCTGTTTCATCTTAAATACTGTTTGACAGCCTCAGGGTTAACAGAAATCTCACTGCAAAATGTTCATAAACTTCTGGTGACAAAAGCGGAGGCTTGGAGTACTGTGCTCAATCGTGTAAGAATGCATCTGAAATTGAACTTAGAAGCCAATAGTATCTGAACCATCAACACTGCATATGTTACACTTTTTTTGAGTAAAGCAAATGGTTCTCCAGTGGGACCTTGATGTGTAAACAAGAGGTAATTAATGAGAGCATTGGTGCAATTTCATGGAACATGAACTTCCCCCTCCAAAATCTAAGTAATGAGAATCAAAGTATATTTTGTTATTTTTGATGCCCATAGCATTTAAAAAAAAAAAAAAAAGTCTGAAGTTACAAAGCCAGGATATGATGGCCAGAGGACTCTGGAGGGAGTATAAGGTAAGGTTGTTAATAAGAGATAATGTTAATTCCTGTCCCTCGGAATAACATGGTGATCCATTTCTACTCCTCTCTTTTTCCAACTCTATTACAGCAGCCAAGCAAATAATAAAATACTTTTATCCTTACCTTACTATCCTATGTCTAAACTAGTAAACAGAATGCATCATTCACAATGAGAAGCTATTCTAAAACTAAAAGCTTTGTTTAAGTCTAATTCTGACACAGCTGAAGATTTTTGATATAAATCTCATGCATAATAAAAAAAAGCATTTTTAACATAGGCCATCTGTAATTTCTGTGTCAGTAGTGAGCTACATAACTGTTTTGAAAATATACATCATTCATTATATATGAATACTTATATAACGGAAAAAAGACATCATATAAATCATTTCAACAAAAGGGACCAACCCAGTTTTGACCCTAGTGAGTGTGTGAGGTACTCGTTTCCAAAATATAAAGTATATTTTAAAAAAAACAAGTGAATTTATTAAATGTTCTCTAAAGCAGATTTAATGTTGCATACTTAGGATGACAGAAGTGTTTAAGTTTCCTTTCCAGTTGCCTTACCCTAAAAGCTTGTGAGGCATCCTGCCATGAAAAAAGAAAAAGGGGAAAAAGCAAGAAGGCTAAGGGAGGGAGAGCAGGGGGAAGGGAGAGAAGAAGAGAACAGGAAGGAAGGGAGGAAGAGAGGGGCACACATGGATGAAACTTGTGCCTCAGTACATAGAAAAGTATTTCATTTGTATCATCATTGTCAAACAAGGATTCCTAAGTCTTATTGTACATAATTATCTCTTCCTGCAAATTTAAGTCCCCAAACTAATTGTTAAGCATCACAGGTAACATTGACAAGCAAGTGCAGTGATCTGTAGCATCTACTTAGTCTGTGTCATTTGAAAGTCAAACTGTGCTTGTGAAGCAGGACACAAGTTTGAAGGTCTCATAAGTACAGTTTAATCTCCCTCTGTTGATAGTCTAGTGGTAGCTACCTTGCCTGCTGAAATCTTATTTGTCTCAAATTTTTGCACTGAAAAGCTAACAAATTTATGCAAATTTTGTTTGTTTTTTTTCCCCCCAAAATAATTACTATTTCTAATAGGATTTGTACACTTTATCATTGGATGTGATCAAGATTTGGAAATCCACCTTTAATGGGTTTTTGAGATCTTGATTGTTTTTAATTTCAAATCAGAAGAATAGCAAATGTTCTGCAAAACAGAATTCCAAAACAATTGTACTCTGAAAAAAAAAAATTTTACTTTATTTTAATATTCTTTGATTATATCTACTTAGTTTATGGTGTCATAGTACAGCATATCATCATTTCTCAGTATGTTATTTTAAAAATAAGTAAGAAAGAGCTGTACTGGCATTCATTATACTTAAACATCTTTTCCAGATTAGAATCTCCTGTTTATCTTATAATGAAATGGCTAACCAAAAACCAGTTTCATTTAGAGAATAAGGCAAACAGTATACAAATTAGGGATTTTGTTACATTTTCAATATCCTTTCACTGCATAGTTTCATATTAATAAAAGTTCTGTTGCTCTAATTCATATCTTAAGTAATTTCTCTCCTAGACTAGACTGTGTGTTGTAATGAAACCTGAAGTGCCAAGTACTCCCGTTACAACACACATGGGTGACACCGTGTTCCTGAAAAGGTGATGCATTTCAATTAGAACTGATTAATGGCTCTTTATAGTTATTTTAAAAATTATGTGAAATGAAGTCATTTGCTCTGTTTTCATATGATGTACCATAATTCTACACTGCTACTGCTAACATTTCATGCAAAATTGTAAACAAATAAAAATGAAGACAAGGGAAAACCTTGTCGAACTCGTGCTGACCTGACAGGCAGGTTTACATGTCAATAGAATGGTGGTAGCTATCAAATTTGTGCTTCATTATTCACTTTGTTTACATGTCTGCATAAGTGGCTGGACGACCTTGGCCTTTTCACTGTAATGCACAAGTTAAGACACCCAAGCATGAAAAACTATGATCAGCATTAAAAAGAACCAATAAAAGGGAAATTGCAGTTCGTAAAACTATGGATCAGGTGCATGTAGGCACTTACGTTTAGCTTAGAGATGAGCACCAGTCATCAAGTGAGAAAGAGCCCTCCTGAAATCTCAGTCCAAATTGGAACAAAACATTATGTAATTCTGAAAATTTTAAGTGCTTTAGCACTTAGACTTGCTGGCCAAGTGCAGAAGGTAGGCATGCCAGCAGGCTGTGAAGAAGGCTATTCCTGCAATATTTATGACTGCAACTAGAGAGGAAAACATTTTCATGCGAGATTCTCATCTGAGTTTTGCAAACTCAGAGATAAACACCCTGTCTCAGTTCAAAATTTGAGCCTGATGTGCCTGCACAAATAACAGAAACCTCAGCAGCAGAAAGACTTATGTCGTGGTTTAACCGCAGCCAGGAACTAAGCACCACACAGCCACTCACTCACTCCCATACCACCCAGTGGGATGGGCGAGAGAATCGAAAAAAAAGTAAACCTCATGGGATGAGATAAGAACAGTTTAATAGAACAGAAAGGAAGAAACAAATAATGATAATAGTAAAAGGCTTAGAATACAAAAAAAGTGATGCACAATGCAATTGCTCACCACTCGCTAACTGATGCCCAGTTAGTTCCCGAGCAGTGATCCCCCCAGGCCACCTCCCCCAGTTTATACACTGGGCATGACGTCCCATGGTATGGAATACCCCTTTGGCCAGTTTGGGCCAGCTGTCCTGCCTGTGTCCCCTCCTAACTTCCTGTGCCCCTCCAGCCTTCTTGCTGGCTGGGCACGAGAAGCTGAAAAATCCTTGACTTAGTCTAAACACTACTTAGCAACAACTGAAAACATCAGTGTGTTATCGACATTATTCTCATGCTAAATGCAAAACATAGCACTATACCAGCTACTAGAAAGAAAATTAACTCTCTGCCAGTGAAAACTGGGACAACATATTATCTATAACTTGGCAAAAAGAAGCCACTTTCTATGGGATCTCTCAATATTCCTTTGTTATTTCTTTCCTTGTTTACTGCACTGCTGTAGATCATTTCTCTTGTTCTGTCTCTCATTGTTCTTGGTTAGTGGCACTTGCCTGAAATTAGTTTCTAATTGGGATAAATGAACTGCATGTATTCATGGGGCCTGGGCAGTTGTTTTTGGCTTCCAGCAAAAAGCAGTGAACAAGCAGATTCTGGTGGCTGCTGACAGCTGCTTCACATAGGCTTGTGTTATCAGGGCAAACACATGTAAAGGATATGAATAAATAACATGCAAATATTTATAAATTTAGTGAATTTAACTTTATCAGATTATCCCCAAGCTAGTTTTAGACTGAATATAGTGGCATTAAATCCTTTAGCAAGTACCACAGATGAATGCTTCCTATTAACACAGTGAAAGTATGGCACCTTTACTTTTTAACTTTCAACTTGATACCTATGGTGCAGGAATTTCTAGTTCAAGACAAAGCAAGGGCAGCAACTGGTGTGTGCCAGCCATCCCGGGTGTGTACTCACTGGAGCAGTTCACTATCTCATCCTGCCAACAAGCTCACCAAACCCAATACATACAGAGGTATATTCTTATTTTCTAGCCAAAAACATTGCTAGTTTTCGCTTTCGGATGTTGGCATCTACAAAATACTGTACAAAGAAACATCTAATGTGAACTGTAAATCATAGTAGGTGTTAAACAGTGACTCAGTTTACCTGGATAGCAAGAATGGATTGGGAAATTGGAGACAGAATCCTTCACTCATTTCCCCCCCCTTTTTTTTTTAATTAGAAATTTACTGCAAAAGAAAGATTCATCCACAGTAAGTGATATTCATCCTCTGTGTCCCAAACAGAATCACTGCAAGAAGCAACGAAACATACTTAGAAAACAATTAAGGTCTAAGCTAATATTCCTGCGACAACTACCTCCACTGAACTATGGTGAACGCTTACCCTTCTTTGGGTGGTATCCACTCTTACAGCTCTCCATCACTTTTCTGTAAAATTACTTAACATCACTGTGATGGATTTTCAAATTATACAACATTCTTTTTAGACCTGACATTTACACTGTGACACCTTCAACTGAGCTCTAAGTTGGCAATGTATGGTGTTGTTGCATAGTGATAGGCTTGTTTAACTAGACAGTTTACTTAACAATTTCCACTTTCTGTTTCTGCTGGGGTCTGCTTTTGTCTCTGTTTTATTTATGTCCAATTGCTGGTTGCTCTTTAATATGTTAAATTGCTATTTTATTGCTTCTGCTAAATATGTTTTTATCCGTAATCCTATAGTGGCTAAATTCATCTGTATAGTTAATACCATTGATTCGATTACACTCTGAATGAATATTGCATATTGAATTCTAGCCTTCTTTTTTTGTTTAATATACATGGGAACTAACCACATAGGATTTCGATGTAAATCAAGAACTAAAATATTAGAGATGTGTAAATATTTTTATCTCCAAAAGTCCTTGGAGATTTACTAAAGATGTATGCTTGTAGCAGAATGGAGTTACACTGAGATTCAAAGCAGAATCCCAAACAAGTCTGAGTTTAAATTCAGATCAACAAAACTTCCTTTCAGTCATAGTATAAAAATATTGCATGGTCACTTGATTATTTTTTTTTACTAAAGATTTTGGATTCTGGTAGTTGGTAGTCGTTACAGTAGCTGTTTCCATTGCATACTAAAAATGTATTTCATTTCTAGCTAACATTTCCTGGCCTTTGGTCCTTTTTTATTGGCACTTCATCTGCTGAATTTAAGAATTTACTATACATAGCCTCTCCCTTTTAGACCAAGTTACCTCTTAACTTTTTACTTGATTAACAGATTAGACTGTTCTTTCTAGATTTGAAACCAATTTAACACAGTATCTGTTCACATAATGTCTTGCCTATGGACTGGAACCTGGTTTGTTCTCTTCCTCCTTATGAAATTAGGAGGAATGCAGGTATTAACATGCTGTACTTTTCACACCCTTCCTTCCTCCTTTCTTTTCCTGTTTGCATTCTCTCTGCTTTTACAAAATTCTGATCACACCTGCTTTGAGAATAATGGTGTCATTGGTTTTTCCTTCTGAGAGGGCTTTTTCTTACCAGGAGTACAGTTTGATGCTTAAATGACCTTGGGAGTTAATCACTTCTTCCCCACTGGGCTTTAGATTTGGAACAAAGTAATTCTGTGAAAAAGATCTGGCAGATGAAATTATTTTCTTTCTTTTTCTGGCTGAAGGGAGAGGCTGCCGTGCAGACCTCAGACTGCAGAAAGTGCCTAGACCTTTCTCCTAGGGCAGGGACAGGCAGCATTCCTGCCTGCAGAAGGTGTGCCCAGGTGGAGGACCTCCTGCAGTAGGTGACTGAGCTGCAGGAGGCGGTCAGAAGGCTGTGTAGCATTGGGGAGGCTGAGAAGGAGTTAGATAGCTGGTTCCAAGTGCAGTCTGCAGTGGACCCACAGCCCACGGCCAAACAGCCAAGAACTCCCCCATCAGCACACAGGGAAGGGACGGGGGCCAGTAGTGCAGAAGAATGGAAGCTGGCAATGGCTAGGACCTGTGAGAGAAAGAGACTTCCCCCAAAGCCTGCGGTGCCCTTGCAGAACCGCTTCACCGCTCTGCAGACTGAAGAGGAAAGACCCGTCACATCAGAAGAGACGCTGGAGCTGAGTCAGGCAGCCCGATCTGCTCCCCTATAACAACAGCGCAACTAAGAAAAGGTGGCGGGTGACAGTAGTAGGCGACTCTCTTCTGGGAGGTGCGGAGGCACCCATTTACTGACCTGACGCACTCTCTTGAGAGGTGTGCTGCTTACCGGGGGCTCGGATCAGGGCTGTCACTGAGAGACTACCACTCCTCGTACAGTCCACCAACTATTACCCGCTGCTGTTGTTTCCCGCAGGCACCAGTGGTACAGCCGGAGGCAGCTTTCTGAGGAGTATCAAGAAGGATTACAGAGCCCTGGGAGCGGCAGTAAGGGACTCTGGAGCACAGGTAGTTTCTTCACCAATCTTCCTGGTCAAAGGGAAGGGGTTTGAAAGGGCCAGTTGAATCTGGCAAATCAACAGAATCTTACAGGACTGGAGCCACAGCCAGGGGTTCGGCTACTTAGACCATGGGACTTGCTTTGAGAAACGTGGTCTACTGGGGGCTGATGGGGTTCATCTGTCACAGAAGGGGAAGAGCTTCTTCAGTCATAGGCTTGCCAAGCTGGTGAAGAGAGATTTAAACTAAAATTGCCAGGGGATGAGAACCTCAATCCATCCCACTCCTACCAGTTTGATGCCAGTGCCAGCAATAGATGCTCAGAGCCTGGAGAGGTCAGCAGGAGAGCAATGAAGAGCAGCACAAAGGAATTCCAGCCACTCCAGCCAGTAAATCAGCTTCTTTGGGGGCCCAAATTAAATGTCTCTATGCAAACATATAAAGAAGAGGAGCTAGAGACATGTGCACACTTGCAGGGCTATGATCTCATAGGCATCATGGAGATGTGGTGGGATGGCTCCTATGACTGGAGTGTTGGAATGGAAGGATACAGGCTCTTTAGGAAGGAGAGGTAGGGAAGACAAGGGAGCCGTGTCACCCTTTATGTCAATGACCAGCTGGAGTGCATGGAGCTCTGCCTGGGGATGGAGGAGGAACCAGCCTATAGGTCAGGATTAAAGAGAGGGCAGGGACAGGTGACATCGTAGTGGGGGTCTGCTACAGGCCACCTGACCAGGAAGACTGAGTGTCTGAGGCCGTCTGTAGACAGACAGGAGCAGCCTCACGTTCAAAAGCCCTGGTCCTCATGGGGGACTTCAACCACCCTGATATCTGTTGGAGGGACAACACAGCAGGGCATAAGCAATCCAGGAGGTTCCTGGAATGTGCTAATGATAACTTCCTTCTCCAGTAATAGAGAAACCAACGAGGAGAGGTGCCATGCTGGACTTTATTCTCAGCAACAAGGAGGGCCTGATGGGGAATGCGAAGCTCAAGGGCAGCCTTGGCTGCAGTGACCATGAAATGGTGGAGTTCAAGATCCTTAGGGTAGCGAGGAGGGCATGCAACAAGCTCTCCACCCTGGACTTCAGGAGAGCAGACTTTGGCCTCTTCAGGGACCTGCTTGGTAGAGTACCATGGGATAAAGCCCTGGAGGGAAGAGGGGCCCAAGAAAGCTGATTAATATTGAAGGATCACTTCATCCAAGCTCAGGAGCGATGTGTCCCAATAAGGAGGAAGTCAGACAAAAACACCAGGAGGCCTGCATGGATCAACAAGGAGCTCAAGGACAAACTCAAACACAAAAAGGAGGCCTATAGAGGGTGGAAGCAAGGACAGGTAGCCTGGGAGGAATACAGAGAAATTGCCTGAGCATCTAGGGATCAGGTTAGGAAAGCTAAAGCCCTGATAGAATTAAATCTGGCCAGGGACATCAAGGACAACAAGAAAAGCTTCTATAGGTATGTCAGTGATAAAAGGAAGACTAGGGAAAATGTGGGCCCTCTCCAGAAGGAAATGGGAGACTTGTTTACCCGGAACATGGAGAAGGCTGAGGTACTCAACAACTTTTTTGCCTCAGTCTTCACCAGCAAGTGCTCCAGCCACACCGCCCAAGTTGCAGAAGGCAAATGGAGGGACTGGGAGAATGAAGAACCTCCCGCCGTAGGAGAAGATCAGGTTCAAGACCGTCTAAGGAACCTGAAGGTGTGCGGGTCCATGGGAACTGATGAGATGTATACCCACATCCTGAGGGGACTGGCAGGTGAAGTGGCTAAGCCACTATCCATCATATTTGAGAAGTTGTGGCAGTCTGGGGAGGTTCCCACTGACTGGAAAAGGGGAAGCATAACCCCCACTTTTAAAAAGGGAAAAAAGCAAGACTTGGGGAACTACAGGCCAGTCAGTCTCACCTCTGTGCCCGGCAAGATCATGGAGCGGATCCTTCCGGAAACTATGCTAAGGCCCACGGAAAATAAGGAGGCGATTGATGACAGCCAACATGGCTTCACTAAGGGCAAATTGTGCCTGACAAATCTGGTGGCCTTCTACAATGGGGTTACAACATTGGTAGACAAGGGAAGAACAACTGATGTCAGCTACCTGGACTTGTGCAAAGCATTCGACAGTGCCCCGCGTGACATCCTTGCCTCTAAATTGGAGAGACATGGATTTGACGGATGGACCACTTGGTGGATAAGGAATTGGCTGGATGGTCACACTCAAAGAGTTGTTGTCAACGGCTCAATGTCCAAGTGGAGACCAGTGATGAGTGGCATTCTTCAGCCGTCAGTATTGGGACCGGTGTTGTTTAACATCTTTGTCAGCAACATGGACAGTGGGATTGAGTGCACCCTCAGCAAGTTTGCCGATGACACCAAGCTGTGTGGTGTGGTTGACACACTGGAGGGAAGGGATGCTATCCAGAGGGATCTTGACAGGTTTGAGAGGTGGGCCTGTGCGAACCTCATGAAGTTCAACAAGGCCAAGTGCAAGATCCTGCACATGGGTCAGGGCAATCCCAAGCACAAGCACAGGCTGGGTGGGGAATGGATTGAAAGCAGCCCTGCGGAGAAGCACTTGGGGGTATTGGTGGATGAAAAACTGAGTATGAGCCAGTAATGTGCACTGGCAGCCCAGAAAGCCAGTCGCATCCTGAGCTATATCAAAAGAAGCATGACCAGCAGGTCAAGGGAGGTGATTCTTTCCCTCTCCTCTGCTCTCATGAGACCCCAGCTGCAGTACCGTGTTCAGCTCTGGGGCCCCCAACATAAGAAGGACATGGACCTGCTCAAGCAGGTCCAGAGGAGGGCCACAAAGTGATCAAAGGTCTGGAGGAGCTCTCCTATGAAGACAGGCTGAGAGAGTTGGGGTTGTTCGGCCTGGAGAAGAGAAGGTGCCAGGGACACCTTATAGCAGCCTTCCAGCATCTAAAGGGAGCCTACAAGAAAGATGGGGAGGGACTCTTTAGCAGGGCATGTAGTAACAGGACCATGGGTAAAGGCTTTAAACTGAAAGAGGGTAGATTTAGATCACATGTGAGGAAGAAGTTCTTCACTGTGTGGGTGGTGAGGCACTGGAAGAGGTTGCCCAGAGAGGTTGTGGATGCCCCATCCCTGGAAGTGTTCAAGGCCAGGTTGGATGGGGCTTTGAGCGAGCTGGTCTAGTGGAAGGTGTCCCTGCCTGTGGCAAGGGGATTGGAACTAGCTGATCTTTAAGGTCCGTTCCATTCCAAACCATTCCATGATTGTATGCTTCTGTGATATTGTCAAGGTACATTTACCTGTGATAAAAGCACCAAATGAAACTCTTCAAAAATAAAGTCTGCTAGAGTAAAGTTTCTTTCTTGCTGTTCAGCTTCCTAAGTGTTATGCACAGTTGCATGTTCATTTATGTGCTCAGAGATTAAAAAAAAATAATAATAGTCTTCACTCCTAAGGAAAAAATTATAAATAAATGATCCCTCTCAGAATAATCTGTATTTAACAATTTTTGCAGAGGACATCTTGTTGGATATCAAGAAAATCAGATCTTGGGAGAAGACTGGTACAGCCTTCAACATGTTATTAGATAAAAAATAGATAATTATTCTTTTCATGAAAGGAACTCATTTGTTGGTCACACTGAGGCACAGATATGATTTCTGCATGGTACCACAATGTATCGATGATGAGGAGGTAATTCTTGCATTCCTGTGGAGCACCTGTGAGGGAGTTCTGTGCCCAAATCATGTTGGCACAGCCCTTGTGCCTGAAGCCCTGAGCCTGCAATGCAAGCATCAGCGGATGCTGTCTTCTGTTTCTACATTCATTGGTAACAATAATCCTTATCAACAATCTGGAAAAAACAGACGCTTCTGAAAAGTATATGTGTTATATTAGCCGTATTGAAGTCAAAATGCCATTATGGAGACACCAGAACTTTGGGTAACATAGTCACAAATATCATTGCACTTGCATATGCCTCAAAGTAGAGATTCAACTCCAGCTAAAAAGCACCATGTAACAGAGGTAGCAGATGTTTAATGGCTGCACCATTGACAATGTGTTTAACTGTTATTAATATTTATAATTCAGTAATGATAACCATGGCTCCAAAGTGCACTGAATGCACTATCGTTATTGCTTTAAGTTAAACCTTTGTCTCAGTTAATTGGCTATGTGTCCCACTCCTGTGTAGCCCATATGGCAAGGCCAGGAAATAATAATATTGTTATACTGGAAAAAAATGAGTGACTGCTCTCAAGTGACTTTTTGGCCTCCAGACAATTATTGAACTGGCTTAAGCAGTGGTCATGCTAAACAACCATCACTCAGCCTTAAGGAAAGGAGTAATTAAACTACATTTAGCGAGATTCCTAGAAACAACAGAAGCCATTGCCCAAGGCAGTGGGTCACACAGCAAGGCTTAATCAAAAGCTACTACCTGTGGCTTGAGGTTGACTGGTTATAACTGCAGGGGTATAAGGCTGGCATGGCAAGCTATGGACATGTATTGCAGCAGCAGAAGTGAGTATAAAGCCATCAGAGTGAGAGAAGTAGTTACGGGCATGGCCAAAGAAAATAGAGAAAACATCGCTTTGCCATGGAACTTGGTAGAAAGAAAGGCTGGGGATTTCTTAGCAGTAGCTAGTGAGCTCCAGGAAAGACCCTATGATGTGTCATCTTTCAAAATGAAGAAGATACACCAAAGAATGTACCCAAGAAGTTTTCCTTCCCTTTCTTCAGAAAGCAAGGCTACTGACATTTGGCTAAGTGGTTGTGCCAAAAGGGGTAACAACCATGCAACTTCGATCTTATATAATCCTTTAACTGATAGTCTTAAACTAATCAACAGATCATGACAGCAGTACTGTATTTCATACTTATGTATAAATTATTTTTTTTAATGTTTGTATATTTAGTTAGGCTCCATGCCTTCCTTTCATATAATTAGAGAAAATATTTATCTCCCACACAAGATTGGATCTGACCAAAGGCAAATGAGGACTGAAACATTGGATGAGGGATTGAAATAGCAGACTGCGGTTTTGCTTATACCACTATTACCTACACAACATCCAGTTATATTTAGCATAGAGAGACCCTTTCACTCACATCCTGGGGATCTCAAGAGAGGGGACTGAGTTTGCTCAAGCTGTCCATGGCAGTTTCCCTTACCAAGGTCTTCTCCTCCTCGTTGCAAATCCTTCCATGTATACTGGTCCTAGCCATCACTTGATGTCATAAAGCTTATTTCCATGTCTGTTAGATTTCTGGGCTGGACTTTGCATGTCTTACTTCACTGCAACCTTTTGGTTTTGGGGGGGGCATTGCCCTTATTCTGCATAAAAATGAATGCTAGTTGCTAATGCTGCAGTAAAGAAAAAGAAAGAAGCGAAAAAAGGTGAAAAGGACAATGCTACATCTTCCACAGAACTTGTTTCTCAGCCTTTGCAAATACCAATGACAGGATGCCCTGGCTAATTTTTGCTGACTGATCCCATTAGGGAATAGGTCAGAAGGTACCTTGCAGGTCTGGCTGGCTGATCCCCAGATGGACTCAAAGGGCTTATAAGCCCAAGTCCCTTTCTGTCTTTGCCCAGCCTGCTTTTGTCCAAGAATCCACCTCCTTGACGAGGTGTATGTGCATGAGGGAGTTAGAGGCAATGATGCAGAGGGATGCACAAGAGGTGGAGGGGCAGTCCCTACCTGTACTACACCTGAAACAGCCAAAACATCCTCCTGGCCACTGGGTCAAGGCATTAAGTACATTGGCATTCTGGATCCAAACCATGGAGAAATGTTAGAAAACTAACTAACCATCACCAGTTTTTCTTTATAGCTAACTTTTCTCCTGCAAAACTAATACCTGTAGCATTAATAATCAGTTAGTTATTAAATCTCACTGCACCAGGATGTATTTATAAATATGTGACAACTTCATGTCTAAAGACATAAAGAAGAAATGAACAGAAAAAAACCAAGAAATTAGAAACAATATTAAAACTGGTTGTTAGTCAAAAATCTTCTTTCATGAAGCTCCTGCAATCTGGAACTGTTTTCTTCTACCTCATCAAATCTCAATTTAAAACATGTTCCCTGTCTCTGCTCATTTCCTCTATTCCATTTTGGTACATATGAAGAAGCCATGTCCTGTTATTGGTTGAAAAACATCATGTACTAGTTTCATACATCGGTACTTTAACAATATATTTAGAATATTGGTTGGAAATAATAATGAATCACATCTACACATTCGTAAATACGGATAAATGCACTTTAGCCAGTATGTTCAACATTTCTTTACCCATGGAAGTCCTGAGTCTTGAATATTATGCTAGTAAAATGGAGAGTATAATTGCTGATATTTCTGACATATATTACTCATAGTTCCAGGATCTTTTGGAAGCTGCCAGGTATTCAGGGAAATGTTTGAGTCCTAAAAGTTACATGAATTATGTATTTCTTGTATGAAATTTCAGATGATCCAATATTTGTTATACCCTATTTGCTATTCATCATTTGCTATTCATTATACTTGTATTTATAAGTTTCAGTTACCCAATCAGGGAGTGCAGACAATAGTATGTGATTTGGTTGACCAGTCAAACACTTCAAATAGTGAATAGATGACACTAACAATTTGAGAACAAAAAAAATAGGCTGAAATCTGTTCACATAAAACTGTGCAGTGAATACTTACAAATAACAAATGTGTTTGTAGAAATCAGGATTGTTTCCAGAATGATTCATGAACTGCAAAACGGCCAAATTAGCAACAAACACTATTTGCAATGGATAATTCAATCAATCATAGATAAAAGAGAATTCAGCAGAATCTGTGATTCTCCTCTCAGGAAATGTAGAGTAGCATTTTCTTTCTCTGTTCCACCATCAAAGCTGACTGGAAAACATGCTCTTTTCTTGCAAACTTCAGTTTGTGTAAGATGCTAAGCAATGCTTTTAATCTTAACAGCATTTTGCAAACTGTTGCCTTCCCTTTCTTGAGTCCCCAGGTATTTTTTAGCCACATTGATTGGCAATAAACTGAGGCATGACTGCATTTATTAAACCTGAAAGTCCATGCCTGTTTAAATACCTAAATAATCAATCAATTTTGATACTTAACTTAAGAAAGCTGTCTTAACTACTTTTGCGCAGCCCCAGAAAGATGGTGTCGGCACTGGATCCTCTCCCCTTTCAATGTTTGTGGATTATCTGTGAGAGCCGCAACAAGACCACAGAAGTTCGTGACTGCCCCTTGTCTGTTCAGGCTATCGAACTAGTGGTATAACCCTGGTCGGCTGGGATGAATGATGGCTGAGCTGTATTGTATAGATACAAACTATTGCATAGATTTGGCAACTCTTTTTTAATAATATTCTAGCAGAGAGTGCAATTGACATTCATTACCTTTAGCCATGTCAGGGACTACTCTACTTAGTCATCTAGGTTCCTTCAATGGAAAGAGGGAAAATTCATCCAGACTAGCTCATCTGGGACAGGAGAGATGACCGACAGTGGTACGACACTGGATGATGAACCTTTAGCAGACACATGAGCAGGGGGTTCGTAGGGTGGTGTTAGAAACCCCCAGTATCACGTGTGGCCTCCAGAGGCCTCTCCAGAAAGCTGTGGGTCTCACCTAGGTCCTGTGCGATACCTGCACTGGTGTCCTGCATACCCTGAGTTGCATAAAACTGCACTAGATGTCTCTACACAAGTAAGTAAATTGCTCTAACTTTTACATTACATAGGAAGCATTTTACCAACGTTATTGAATAGCTACTCTTACATGTGTTTTGGTCAGATGCTCAATGCCACTTAGATGCCATGTTCTACATTTCCCTTGTTTTTATTTAAAACCCACAACACATCTTAGGAAATGTTATAGACTGTATTTAGCTTTTATGTACTATAACAAATAACCCAGAATAATATGGAAATATAACACAGTTTCAGAGTATGAGGTGGTGAATCTTCTTCTTTCACTTTAATGACATTTACACCGTTGCCTCTTTATGTGTGTGCACCACCTGGTTCACAAAGCCCAGGGACAGAGGCTGGCAGGGAAGTCAGGAGAAAATGCATTTGCAGCCTGTATAAGAGCTGTGAATCAAACGCATGGTCCCACCATGGCTCCCTGCCTGCTCCGTCCTCTTTGGAGTGCAGGAAAAACAAGGATGTGAGACTACCTGTCTCCCACCTGACCACAGCTTTTGGGACAGGCAAGTTATGGGAGGCACTCAGGTTACTTTTTATTCCTCTCTCACTTGTTTTTCTACATAAATTGAGTGTTTCTTTTCCTCACCAGCTCCCTGTGCCAAGCTACAATGCAATCAGCAGTAAAGCAACCATGCAAAGTGAGGAAAAGTGTCACAATGAGCTAATTGATCAAATATTTCTCAATTTATTCATATACTGTGTACAGTACCTACTTCCATTTCCTCATAAACTACTCCATCATCACTTTTATATGTGGCATCAAGCTGCAAAAACTGTATTAATTGCCCTGCTTCTTAAACTGTGAGAATGGTTTCTCCTGCTATACACAGTTTAGATACATACGATTGGAAGAAAAATCTGCTGTATATTTCTAAATGTTCTCTTTGATGTGTGTAACTATGTTTGTTAAGTAACAGAATGAAGCACATCAGGACAATACTGAAAAATTGTTCATTTTAGCTTACAGCACTTGTCACAACGAAATTTCATCTTGAAATTCATGTTTGCATTTGTTTATTTATTATTTTAATCCTAAAAGGCTTTAATCTTCAGTCCTGGAATTAAGGATAAATTTAACATTAATGATTTGCTCACCTACTTGATTGTTTGTTTTTGTTTTTTAAATATATCTGCAGTCTATATCCTAACCATGCAGCTATCTTTTTTTTTTTTTTTTTAACAGGAACATGTTGCTGTTTTACAAGCCTTGAAGGGGTTTTTTTTTCCAGATTAATTAAAAAAGGCTTACCAGGCTTGTACTAGAAAAAAACAGATGGGATGACTCTACAGACGACTCTACTCTCTAAGTAGAGTCATTCATTTACATCAGAGCTTGAAATGAGTGGGGCTACTCAAGTGCATCGAGTTACATAAGTAAAGCACAGTTTGGACAGTAAAATAGACTATTATAGCTAATCAAATGTTAATACTGGGAGTCCAAGAATGACCTTAGGTTACCAAATCTGGCAAGATGCTTTTACCCACCTTGAGTTGAAAAGTGTCACAGAGGAAAGCCTGAATGTTCACTGGAGAAACTCCTTAAAATAGAAGCATCATAACGTCTTTGAGTCACAGAGCTTTACAGAATGCAAAAAGGTCACAGTGTGGTCATCCCCTTGAGGAAATCTGAGTAATATAAAAATTTTCTGCCCTCTGACTTGACTGCATGGGTGGCTGAGCTATTTTACCACTCAGGAAGTCTTGAACAGCAAAAATGCTGATCAGAGGACAAAAGTTGCAGTACTGTTTTCCTTCCCCATTCAGTTTCTTTCACGTTTATTTTGATATTGGGGGTTTTAAATTGCATGGAATGATTTGCCTGATTATTTTTCCCAAAATGTCCTGGAAAGAAAATCCTAGAAGACTTGTAAAACAGAAAAGTTTTTTGCTTTAAAAAAAGTATGTGAAGGAAGCAGAAGGTAAATTAAATTTTAGAGAAAGGAAAGAAAATAGAAAATAGGATAGTTCAGCCATATGTAGGAAGACATGAGTGCTCACACATGTATGTTCTTTGTCAGTGTAAAAATAATGCCTAAATATATGCAAACAGAACAACTCACGCAGACATTCGTGTAGTCATACAGGGATACTAGCACAGGCATACATTTTTGCATTCCTTGTTCATCATATGAAATTATATATAATCTGGCACACACCATATCATATTCATATTCATTGATCTAACTAGAAAACATTTAGTCTAGCATCACTGGTTTTTAATCATTTCCACAGTTTATTTCTGCCACAATATAGTGTTTCTGAGAATAATACAGAAAGAGTCTTACTGGGTAATTGGAGGTGGTGTCTCTCCTGAAAGTGGTCATATTTGCTTTTAGTTAGAGTGCTTTTCCATCTCAGTGCACTCCCAAACTTATCAACAATCTTCTTGAAGTATGAAATTCTTTATATGGATGTTTAAGAATGAAGTAAAAAACTTAGAAGTGATAAATTAATTAAGAGCTTCTCAACAAAACACAGTTATAGATACACTCTAATACCTAATTATCTTCTGGCTCCTATTCACACATTTATACATGGTAAAGCTAGAGTGTGGAAAAACTTGCTGAACTGGTTCCTTGGTTAAACTTCTTCCCATCTACCCCTACACAGGTTTCATTTTGCCATTAAGATAAAATTTTGGGGATAAGGACTTGTCCTGGTTTCAGCTGGGATAGAGTTAATTTTCTTTCTAGTAGCTGGTATAGTGCTATGTTTTGGGTTCAGTATGAGAATAATGTTGATAACACACTGATGTTTTCAGTTGTTGCCAAGTAGTGTTTCGACTAAGCCAAAGATTTTTCAGCTTCTGATGCCCAGCCAGAAGGCTGGAGGAGCACAAGAAGTTGGGAGGGGACACAGGCAGGACAGCTGGCCCAAACTGGCCAAAGGGGTATTCCATACCATGTGCTGTCATGTCCAGTATATAAACTGGGGGGAGCTGGCCCAGGGGGCAGATTGCTGCTCAGGAACTAACTGGGCATTTGTCGGCGAGTGGTGAGCAATTGCATTGTGCATCACTTGTTTTGTATATTCCGATCCTTTTATTACTATTGTCTTCTTCTTATTGTTATTATTATCATTATTTGTTTCTTCCTTTCTGTTCTATTAAACTGTTCTTACCTCAACCCACAAGTTTTACTTTTTTTTTTTCCTGATTTTCTTCCCCTTCCCACTGGGTGGAGGAGAGTGAGTGAGTAGCTGTATGGTACTTAGTTACCAGCTGGGGTTCAACCACGACAGGACTATCTCTTGACTCCATATTTGTATGGCAGCCAGCACAGTGACTACTGCAAAACACAGCAAAAGGGGAAATTCCTACTCACAAGGCCATAGTTAGATGAATGCAAAACCAGCTGTTCTGGTTTAGTCCAACAGTCCATCTAGCTGAGTATCTTGTGTCCATCAGTATCCACAGGTAAAAATCCAAGGAAGAGCAAGCATATGTAATGCTTTGCATATTCAGACTGAAACTATTTTCAGCTCAAGGATTTCCTCATCTTGATGAGATTTTCCGATTTAGTATTCTCCAGAGGGCAATTCTTGCAAGTATTTGTCCAGCTGCCTATTGATAGGCCAATTTTATGCACAACTCCCTCTGGCAAGCTGTCCCACAGGTCCATCACCCGCCACATGGAGAACCACCCTCTTTAGTTTGTTCTGAACCTGGCCCTTATGTGTGCACGATGGCCCCAGTTCTTGTTTTTGGCAAAGAAAGAGAGCTGTCTATCTTCACGTCACCCATAATTATACTGATCTCTACCAAATCCTCCCTAAGTTTCTTTTCCAGGCTGTGGAGCTCCAGTCTATGCAGTTGCTGTTTGTGCAGAAACCGTTTCAGAAAAAAAGAGATCATCTTCTTGCCCTTCTCTGGACCTTTTCAAATCCTAATACACCTCAGAGACAATTTTATAAGTAGAGCTGGGACTGCTTTTCCTTATGTGCATCACTTTACATATATCTACATTGCATTTCATCTATCATTTTATTGCCCAGTCACTCAGTCTTTGTAATACTTCACAGTCTGCCCTTGTCCTACAAGTCTGAATAACTTTGTATCATCAGCATATTTTCTTACCTTACTGCCTTCTTTCTTTTTCAGGTCATTTTTGACACCTCCCTCTGAGGCACTGCCAGTTTAACCAGCTTGTACCCGCTGCACACGTTCAGCATGGCTGGAATAGCTGTCTGTGACCTGGACTGGGGTGAGACAGTGACCTGGAACAGAAAAGTGACCTGCAATTTTTTTGCTGGGCTATTTTTAAACGGGGAGGCAGGAAGAGCATAAGCTGATACTGCTGTTAAACATGGAAGCTTATTCTTCCACTGCCCCAATGGTGAGGTGAATCAGCAAGCTTAACCTTGAAATCATTGACTTTCACTGCAACACTCACACATTTAAACCTTCACGGCCACTATATGTAGTACCCAGCTGACAAATAAGACAAAGGATAAGGAAAAGAAGAACAGATATGCATATTCCTGTTTGGACTAAACATTGTCATATGTGTTTCATTAGAGATTCCAGTTTAAAAAAAAAAAAAGCAGAGGACTAACTGAACTCTGTAAAAATGTTAACTTAGGGATCTTACAAGGATGAAGATGGAAGAAATGTGGATCAAAATGAATATCGGTTGGACTATGTCTCTAAACTTTAGGCATCTTAATGTAGACACCTATGCTCTTCATTCCAATCTCCCTTTAGCTAGCAAAAATGGGTATTTTTAGGAAGCAATTCATGCAACCTCTTTTGCATGTCTACATTAGAATGGATTCCAGTGACCCTATTGTTTACATCACCACTGACTGTAAAGAAGCTTGGGACAATTAGTTCAGAAGTAGACATCTTCCGATGTTCTGAACCTCACCTTATGTCTTCCCACCTTGCTCGTGGCTAGAAAAAGTTAAATAATTTATAAGCTGATAGCCCATGCATTGGTACTAAAGTTTAACCCCGTGGTTAAACCTTTCAGCAATTTCTCAGGATGACTCCCTAGGTCATCTCAGTCATCTTAGGACATCCAAGATAGACATCATGGATGATACCTGCAATTTTTCTTCACTTATCACACTTGTCCCGAGATATTTTCTGAAAAATCTGCTCAGCATTTCTAGCATGAGATACTTATATGCTCCAAGCTTCAAAACCCAAAAATCTACTTCAAAATGTCTACAGCAATCTCAATGGCAGCTGTTTACCCACAACTATTTGAGTAGCAGAGCCATTTGAAAACAGTGACCAAACCTGTTTAGTAATAAAGAAAAATATAGGGGTTAGTTTAGTTTGGGGTTTTTTTTTCATCTCTTTCCCTTATTCAGAATCAATAAGTGAAAGCTTTAGAAAGTTGAGAACTACTAAAAACAAAGGACTTGAATGGAAATCATTATACAAAATTAATTATAGTGATCACTGTTACCATGATTGTGATTTACAACACATATCTCTTCTTGCAAAAGAAAGAAATAAAACAGGATATGAAATTAGAGAGCAATACTATTTTTCTGTATGTTTTCCTGAGTACCAGATTTCTAAAAATTCCCTGACTGTGACCAGTTTCCTTCTGTGTCACAATGATATTACAGGTGACTTTATGTCCCAATGTGAAAGGCAGTAGATAGCACAAGTGTGTCAAAATATAAGGTTAGCTAGCCTTCCTTAAGGCAAGCAAGGGAAGCAGAGTAGGATGCTGAAAAGTGGAACAACCTTAAAGCTGTGGGACATCTGGCTGCCCTGTACGAGATGGAATAGAGCAGCTGCTGAACTGTCACACTAATGCTCCACAAAGGCACACAGGAATTGTCGTTCCAGATCAAACTAATGGTACCAGTACCAGATGCTTCAGAGGAAGACGTAAAACGTCCATAATAGGCAATTATGCAACAACATGTTGGTGAGGGAGGTTTCTCCTTTAAGTCTCAGACATTTAGCATATGATTTATATCCTGAAGAATGTGGATTGATTTATGTCCTGGAGAAACCACAGTTATCCTTATAATTCATATAATGGCTAATCCTTTCTTTTGAGACATCTACATTCTTTTTCTACATGTTATGGTAGTTGTGTACTATTAGGAACCAAATATGAAGAAATACTGCAACCGACTGAAACTCAAGGAAGAACGTAGAGGAAGAATGCAATGATGTAAATTAGAACACGGCCAAAAAGACAGGAATAATCTCAAAAAATGTGACACACATGTTTTCTCTTTTAACCACATGACAGCATTAAGAATGGCAGAAGTATAGCTAACAAAGCCCAGGTTAGAGCATCCAGGTGTGAAGCTGTCTGGATGGGGGGAGGTGGGAATGAGCACTGCCAGTTGGCTGGATGAGGCACCCTTTCCTTCCCTGTGTCAGAGCTGCGCCACCACAGTGGAGAAGCACCAACAAAAAGGCTCTCGAATCCAGTTTCCTCAGTCATTAAAATATATGTACACTTCTATGATTCTATGGCTAAAATAGACTCTTTGACCCCATTCTTCTCAGAGATAGAGATTGCAAACTCCCATCACATGGCACGCAGTCTGGTATTACCTTTGGGCAGCTTGTAGTCCAAACTTTGACCAGGCCATTGAGCTGCTTCTGAGAGCTGTTAAATGATAGACTAAGCCAGCAGAGTTGTGTCATTGAGATGGATTTTCTAAAGAGGGCATTAAATCCCCATTGGTCAGGGTTACTACAGTAGACTGAGCAATTTTTTTCTCTCTCAGAGCATGTACTCTAAACTATTTATGTTAAGAAAATGCATGCCAGGATCTGAATGTTTGCTAGGGGTATGACATGACAGGCACACATGCTACAGCTGTGTACATCCTGCTGCTGCCAGAGACTGTATTTCATTTTGAACTACTTCAAGGGGTAGTTTAAGTTTTATGGCAACCCACAAAATGCACCAGCATATAAACACATTCTCATCTGGGAGAGGGGTTTTGGTCCATGCTACCACTTTTGAGCCAGCACAAAATAGTAAAGATACAAATGGCAGATATCCATTTAAACATAAGCAGACTGAATAGTTAAGTCACCCCAGTGTTTCTTAGATTATAAAACTGTGAGGAACCACCGTGCTAATCTAATCCAATCTTTCTGAAAGTCATCCTGTTCCGAGTTACAGATTTTCAGAGACAAAGGTTTTGCCATAATTCTTTTTAAATTGTTCCAGAGGTTAATCACCTTCTTCATAAAACTAATGCCTTTAAAACTGAATTTTTTCCAGCTTCTGTGTCCACCTACTGCATCTTGTTTTGTCTCTGTCTGTTGAACTCAAGAACCTCTAATTATCAAATGTATTTTCTCCATGGAGATACTTATAAACTGTGATTATGTCATCTCTTAACTTTTGCTTTGATAAACTAAACAGATTGAACTAATTGAGTTTACAATCCTTGTTTTCTTGCCTTTAACCATTCCTGTACTTCTCCCCCAAATTGCTCCTGTCCCCTCCCTAGTTTGCAGACAATTTTATAAGACAGTGAACTCCAGAACTGGACCCATTAATGTAGTCACAGCCATACAGATACAAAATACAAAGAAGATAGAGCAGGCCACAGATACAAAATACAAAGAAGATAGAGCAGGCCAGCTCCTCCTCACTCTTCCAAGGATCACAAAAACCATATATGTTCAGTTATGATTCACTGTTTACATTTTGAGACCTACCAGTTAGCCAGTTCTAATAAACTCAATGTGTGCTGTGTTGATTTTTGGTCATTACAGTTTCTTAAAGAAATGTTTGCTGGGCGCTCAGATGAATGCCTGACATAAATCTATGTATATTGTACCAATTTTATTTACCTTTATTAACCCAGTTTATAATCCCATCAGAGAAAGACATTTGGTTGGTTTGACAAGAACTATTTTCATAAACTCATGTTGATTGACATTTAATATATTATGCTCTTTTCGAAGTTACAGTATCCCAATTGATATAATTTCATAAGGAATTATTCTGCCAGCTGCTGAAAGACTATATTCTGTCCCTGTGGAAATTCTGTGGGTCATTTTGTATTAAGTTGATTCTAACTTATATTAAGCCTATCTCAGACTTTTGTCATATACTGTAATGCAACCATCACTGTGAAGAGGCTGCCTTACACAAGTGAAATGACTGGGGTAAGAGTGCAAACATTTCACTACAAATTAAACTAAGCAGTTAGTCATATTTAAGCCTCAGGCTTCCAGAAAATCAATCTTCCTGTGTAAGTAAAACTCATTGATCTACAGCCTATATGACTGTGTTTATTTAAAAAAATATGTTAAATACATTATGATAACATAGGTCAGTATATAAAAGGATGCATTAAACCTGAAACACTTATATTTCTCCAAAGCCTATGTCCCAGTAGTAATACTATACTAGTAGATAAAGAAAATTCCCATCATTTATTATAAAATGCTTTACCCCCAAAACCTCATAAAGACAACGGAAATAACAATCAGTATTTCAGACCTGAACTGCAATGGAAGTGTAATAACATGAAATGTAATCAAAATGCCCAAAGTTCACCTAGAATAGGTTTGGAAATTTGTAGTGGACCCTAGGGCGTAACATCTGAGACCATATGATCACATTCAAAATAAATTGATGGAAAGCTACTACCTAGGTTTTACTGGTATTTTGTAATCCTAAGATTAGGTCAATAAAAACATTGCACTTTAGAGCACCATAGCATCTAGTCTTTAAGTTATGCATCCAGGTTTACTATGTACCCAAAGCATTGAGATAGAGAATCCTGTAGGAAGTTCTACCTAAAACAGCATGGTCTGCTGAACTGGAGTTTCTTAAATTAGGTAGTAAGAAATGACAATAAAACATGAGTTCCACATCTTCCCTTCTTGATCCCCAGGGTGTGGGCACACATTGCTCCCATTGCTGTGCTGATTTCTCTCTGAAAGCTAGGTAAAAACCTGTTTCTATAATGGGTTCTTTCAAAAACCAGCTAGAGAAGGAAATGCTATTATTCCTCACCCCTATTTTCCAGAACTTCCAGAGGCTGGGGCACTCATCTAGAATATGGGGTTCTGGGTTCAATTCCCTTCTCTGTCTAATGAATTTAAGCCCTGTTCTCCTGACTCTCTAAGACACCATAGCCATTAAGAAGAGTTTTAGGGGGCTTGTGAAGGATTGTTCTTGTTCCTGCATACTGAAGTTCTTCCACTTTATGTGACCCATTTAAACAATGAAATAGAAAAGAGATAGAGATTATTCTAAATCCCAGGGTTTAAATCACTTGCAGGAATGTGTAATAGTAAAACGTTATAATAAATGAGAGAGTTCCCTAGCTCAACCTCTGTTACTTTGTACTTGCTTGCTTTCTTTCTCAGTGAATATTTAATTTGGCCATATAAAGCAGAAGAGCCTCAGAATGGGAGAATGAGGGTGTCCACACTTCCCACTCAGGTTAGTGATAAAGACGCATTCCAGAAGACAGGAGATAAAGGCTCAAATCCACCTAGACCTAGGAAGAAGCTGAACTTCTGTCCTGGACTGGTGTTCTATCCATTGATGAAAAAAGTTACTCACTGCATTCCTGTTTCCTGGCTTTATTAGAGGCAGATTAGCTGCTTGGTTTGCTCTAGGAGGCACTGATACTTGTAGTAGAATCCATGTGAGTTATGGCAAGATTTAGGCTATGGACAGTTTGTGAACTGTTTTGAGTGTCTGCCTAGAGTGGGAATTTAAGACAACCAGGGAGGATTAATCTCACCAAACTTGAGCTGACTAACATGTATCATGTTTAGTCTAAGTTGTTTTAGGTTCACTCTGTAATGGATGTGAAGAAATAGATGCTGTGGGAAAGCAAGTCACTCCAGCTATCTTATAAACAACACCTTGCACACATACCTGTTTTGT
Source organism: Haliaeetus albicilla (assembly GCF_947461875.1). Lineage (NCBI taxonomy): Eukaryota > Metazoa > Chordata > Aves > Accipitriformes > Accipitridae > Haliaeetus > Haliaeetus albicilla. The sequence continues at coordinate 65,082,748 of NC_091484.1, read as the reverse complement.
TCCAGTGACTATAGAAGGAAGTTAAACAATCTACTCAGATTAGACATCTTCTTTTTAATGGCTCAATTAAGGCAAGATAAACCCTACTCTTGAAATCACAGCTATACCTCAGGTTTAAGGGACAACTACTGAAAGAGCTGTGGAGCTAATTTGTGGATCTGAGTACCTGAGATGACCAATCACATCTAATACTCCTCTTGGTTATGGCCCTATCTTTTATGGTTGGACTGAATTAAAAAAAAAAACAAACCACAAAACTTTGCTTATTTCTTTCACAGAAATTCAAAATCATCCCTTTGGAATTCACCTTGTAAGTCCACAGTATATGAAGTGTGGCTCCTGTTTTCTGTCACACAGAGCTTCCCTGTCCTCTTCCCTTGACTGCACCAGCATAATTCCAAGAAAACATTCTTTTCAGGGCTTAACTCCATCGATGAGGTGTGCTTAGTTGTGCCAGACCCAATATACTTTATTAAGCTCCAATTCAGTTATCAACATAGTTGACACAAAGTTGACCTGAAGGTGTAAGATAAGGTCCAAGACTACCTGGCTAGAAGCAACCAAAATTTCTTTGTATTAAAGTAAAGATAGCCACTTATTAACTGAATTTTCTGTATCGTTGTCTTATCTCAGTGATCATCAGAAATGTATCTGCTCTGACTGCTGGCCACTGACTGGTAAATTGATTCCTTACATCGCTTGTGACAAGTGACCGCAGAGAGTGACTGCACAGAAGAGAGATAACTGGAATTTCCATTCTCCAGATCTCCTGAGTTCTGAGAGAACCCATGATTATTTTGTTTTTCTGGGGGGGAGGGGGATAAAACTGAAATGAACATTTTTGATTTTATGGAAATTGAATTTTCTATTTAATAAATTATTCTGACAAAAGATTCCCAAATAATGTCTATTTCTTTAATACAAGAGACCATTTTTTTGTTCTCTAATAATGACACAGTGTGGCCAAGGCTGTCAAAATGGTAAAACCTGGAGCAGAAAGGACTCATGCATATATTCCACCATGTTGTTGAGATTTGTTCTGTGAGATGGTAAAAAAATATCTGAGCTGGCTACAGTAGCACTTGTATCATTGCTCTCAATAGTTACAAGACTGTCTAGTAAATACCATGCATATATGGCCAGAGCCAGTGATAAAAAGAAAGAAATAGGGTGGGATCAACTTCTAGAAAACCTGAAAGATTCTTCCAGCACTTTTTTTTTCTAAGTGTCATTGCCAAAGACTATAATTATACACATTAGATACTTGCACCTGGGTTAATGGCATAACCCAGTCTGACAGCCAAGACAAAATTGTCATGTAGCATAGACTTGGTTGCAAATCACAGATACCCTGAATCAAATAGTTGCAAGAACTTTCTTTGCTAACTATCCAGGAGCCTAGCTTGACCCCCATCAGCCTTCCAGTATGTTATAGCTAAAAAATGAAAAATGCAGAGCTTGAAATGGAATGTAGAGAGAACTGATTCAGCTGTCATTTTCTGATGCTGATAAAATCAGATACAGTACATAGGAAATGCTTCATCTTCTTTCTTCCACCCCCTACTTCAATTTTTAAGGAAAGAAACTCACGTTTCCCCATATACAGAAAAAAAGGCGACTCATTTTCCAACTAAAACAAATATTTTTCTTAAACCAACTTTTATTTTCCCAAATATTTGACAGGACCAGACTGTACAGTTCTGAAGAAGTTTAGTCAGCTGTGCAGATTGACTTTTGAAGTGTAAAATAAACCTTTACTTAACAGATGTCAAAAATATGACTTTGTGAGATAATGACAGGTTTTGTAATAGGTTGGTGGTGGTTCTTTCTAAGTGGAATGAATGAAGTTTTGGTGCCAACTCTTTAAAAAAAATGACAACATGATTATTAACAATTGACTGGAATCAGGAAAGAAAAATCAACAACAAAACTGACTGTACTTCTTTTTTGTGTGTTTGTAAGGCACAAATTGCTCACTAAATTGCATGGAAGTACAATTATCTTTAATGGGTACACTCTTTCTTCATTTGGGAGCTGCAATGGAACTGAAATCCACTGCCCAGGAAGACAACCTTAGACCTAGTCTTGAGACATCAGCCAAAGCTGCCACCTTCCTTAGGCCTATCTTCTTCTACAGGACCTGGATATCCTGATTCCACACTCATTTGATGACAATTTCAAGAGACGACTCATTCCTCATCCAGTCAAAAAACAGTTCACTGCCCCATCAGTTCACACAACTTCTACTTTTGGGGAGAGAAAGGGGAATCCACTACAAGAATCATGGCTTCTAGCATCTTCCCAGGAAACAGCGCTGCTTCTGCAGTCAGCACAGTCAACAGCGGGAGAAGGAGATTAACACCCCCATTAAATATTTCACACAGAGACAACCCTTTGCTGTGCAAAACACCAGCAGGGAAGACTTGGAAAAGTTGATGCACCTGAGGTGAGTGGCACTAACTTTCCCTGCTGGCTGAGCCCATCAGTATTTGGTATAGATTCCAGCAAAGTTTCTCATCCTCCAAAAATAGCCCTGTGGACTGTCACGGTGCCATCTGGTTGGCTGCAATTGTTCTGTACTGTCAGCCGGAGTATATCATCCCGAGCTGGAAACAGAAATGTGGATTTGGAGAAAAGATGAGGGACACTTCTATCTCTGGTGTCCCCACATTGAACTTGCTTGACAGCAATCAGGAGCTGCTCTAGGCAGACCTGAGAGTGTGAGTTTTCACAGAGGCTGCATCCCATTAGACGGAGGTACTAACATGGGCATGTGTGCTGACTCTTTTCTTACTTCCTGGCCTTGTGCCTGAGAGCCAGACCTGCTTCTATATATATCAAAATTTTTGAAGTCCCTTGGGAACAGCTATGCTTTTCCAGTGAAACCACATGTTGCTCATCCCCCTGACAGTGTTATATTGCCAGCTCCCAGCCTTGCCAGCTGACACATTGCTGAGGCCAGCAGTGGAGAAGATGGCCAGCCAGCCCCACTTGCCTGTTGGGTCACCCAGGGACCAGTGCTCATCCCCTCTCCTGCTTTCTCATCAGCATCCTTCAGACTGGCCCCTCCAGTACTTCTCCTGCTGCTCCAGCTCATCTCTCTGTCTGTCCATTTTTATTTGGAATCATCTTCTTCCTGTCAGCTCCTCACTGCTGTGTTGAAAAGACATATTTTCTTTCCTCTCATGTTCTCTTTATTGTAATTTTATCTGTTGTTTCTCAGATTCCCCTTACAACCTTCAGGTTTCCATGAATCCTCCGCAGCCAGCTTTATAGCTCTCCTCCACACATTACTTCACCTTTCCTTCCATCCTATCAATACATACCTGACAGTCCTCTCCACTCTGTTGCTCATGATTTCCCAGTCTACTATATCCCTGAATGTTCTGCACAGGGATGTGAGGAGGAGACAGATGAGGTAGAATCACCCAAAACCTTTGTACACGGGTACAAATGCCACTGCAAGTCCAAGGTTTGAGAGGCCAGGTTATTAAAAAATGACCATTAATATCCAGGCCAAATGTTATTTCAAAGCATCTCCTTCCCTCCCTCTCTGAATTGCTATATTTACTTTCCAACAGAAGCTAATGAAGAAGAAGAAAATACTTTGCTCTGCATAGGGAATTAATGCAGCAGGCCTGCAGTGGCTCTTCTGGAGCCCTCCTCATCTACAGTGAAAATCCATGTAAGTCCCCTGTAAATACACACCCTCAGCATTTCTGCTAAATTCATGCTATTTACACAATAGCCCATTACAACAGCCCATCTGTCAACCCTCTTTCATGGCCACAGGTGGAGGATGAAAAATTCTTTTGAACAGAGCACTGAGGGTCTTTGGAAGAAAGCTTGTTTGCTGCTGTATAGCCGGGCCTCCCACAGAGCCAAGATCTGCAACCTTCTGGGGCTCCCAGCCATGGCTAGCCTTCAGTCAAACGGTGCCCAGGGCAAGCCAGAATTTCATGCCTTTCCAAGACACTAATTGATTGGGGATAAACATTAACCCAGAATTTCAGTCGTGCACTCTAGTCTTAAACATGCTGGGCAGCTGCCCAGCTAACCCACCCCTCGGGCTAACCCTACTTCAAGGGTCTTTGTATAAGACCCAGAAGGTCACAGAAGTTTAGTTCATTTTATGGTACAGACAACTACAAAGCATCTAAATGTTTTTATTTTTAAGAGCTTCCCTTTAATTCAGAAAATGTGAAAATATGGTGGATAGAAGCAGGGCATGTCCCAGGCTCTTGAGATGGACTCCCTGGTTCAGAGACCAGAGCAATGAACTAGCCCCTCAGCCCAGACTGCAAACTGAAGCCAAGCAATTATTTAGATCACATACAGTGACAGATAATCCACCCGTTCCCTGAACTCTGAGAGATGTCTTGCCCTTCCAAAAATGTCATCACAGGTTCTCAGCAGATCTGGCAAAGAGTATGTGCAGTTTGAATACCACTGGCCAGAGTCCAACACAGAGCATGTAAGTCCTGGGCTCTCGCCCCATCACTAGTGTGGGAATAAAGTTTCTAAGAGGCGGCTAGAAATCAAAGAAAGAATGACAGAGATTTTTGTGAGACTCTAAAACTATTTGCTGAGAGCTGTAAGGTTGCTAGCCTCCCTATTTTTTTCCCAGAATGATTCAATTGATTAAAAAAGAAACAACCCACACTGACAAACAATTCAAGCTGAAAAAAAAAAGCCAGCATGTGGCAGACTGTCCTTAAAGCCAGGTTGCCCCTTGTCTTGGCCATATGGAATGTTGTATTATTTTTTCCATTATCTTTTTTTTCTTATTCTGCTCATCTCAACATTTGTTTATAATTCTGCAACACCCTTGCTCTTCCTTTCTTTTATTTTTCTCTTTTTTTCTTTTTTTTTTTCTATTGGAAATGATTCTTTCTGAACCTTCCACCCCAGTTTCATCCTCATAGAACATGAAACCAGTAACACTGAAGGTAAACTTTTGAACCCAAAGTGTTTGAATTAGTTCAAAATTAGGTAAAACCACCCAGAGACCAAAGGTCCTCCTTATGCTGAAAGAAGAAATGGGAAGATAAGACATAGAGAAAGTGGTACAGATAAACCTCTCATTCTCTGCAGCATCACCAGCTGAGGTCATGTCCACACCTTTCATTGCAATACTACACCTTTGGCTGTTGCCCAAATCCACTGTAAGCAAAAGCACCCTGATACTGACATCCTAGCTCAGGTCCTGGAGGCAGAAGAACTATATTTACATGGCACAGGACCCTAACAAAATAACTCTGCCTCTCAGCACGGCTAATTACCAAAGACACAACATTGTCCTGAAATCAGATGAGAAGCTGGCTTGGGAATATCTATAGTATGCTGTATGGTACAATATAGATATGCCAAATCAAAGCTACTGTTCAGTACAATCCTTTCTGTGAATGCTACTCCCACAAATGTCAGTCAGAATCATATTTCTGACATGAAGTGCCCAATGACAGCAACTGTGAAGTGTTTGGGAGTGTGCTGCCTTCCAACTTTAAAGTCTTTTATGTATTTAAGATGTATAGCTGTCAAAAATAGAAGGTTTTCCATTATTCTTTGTCCTTTCAATCTTCTACTTTGCAACTAGGCATATTCTATCCCATCTGCCTTCTCTCCTACTGATAGTTAAGATTTCTGCCTGTGGTGCATAAATGCAAAGTAATGGGTTATGTGGGCAGGGATGGAGGGTCCATTAGACAACAGAAGTTCTGTGAAAAAGTGCAACCATGGAATATTCACTTTCATCAACATAATCGCCCCATCAGAGTCCTAATTGGCCTGTCAATGGCCCATTTCAAACTCCAGAAGTGATGAGATCTGAGCAGTTGGAGAGGAAAGTGTTTAAAATCTGCCCCAGTAATATCTTATAGGGGACTTAACAGCAGATCCATGTGCTTTTCCCAGCAGATTTCCCTCTGTAACTATTCTCAGAGGAATAATGTTATAGCTCATAGAATATATGTCCTGGCTATTTCATATGGTCTTGACTATGGATCAGTTCTAACTATATATGCAATTTTGTGCTGCTCAGAGTAGGCTGGTGAGCTGTGGTACAGAATGTTGTAATTCTTTTATTCCGGGTCTCCAGTGTCTGCCTGTCTTATTTGTAGCTGATGGCTAAATTTCTATCTGATACAATTGCTGAAATAGCTTTGAAATGGGAACTGCCTGTAACTGATGTAGTGATGTCTACCAGCATTTGCAGAATCTAAATGACAAGCTCCAAACACTAGCCTCGTCTGGAGTAACACGTCAACTTCTGTTTATCCTTGTTCCAAAAGTCATATTAAAATTGGTGCACACCAGGAAAATTACCCCCAGTTTGGCATGGGGTATGGGGTTTGCATGGCAAGGTTTTGGTAGCAGTAGAGCGACAGGGGTGGCTTCTGTGAGAAGTTGCTAGAAGCTTCCCATGTCCAACAGAGTCAATGCCAGCTGGCTTCAAGACAGTCCCACCACTGGCCAAGGCTGAGCCCATCAGCAACGGTCGTAGTGCCTCTGGGATAACAGATTTAAGAAGGGAAGAAGTTGCTTCACAACAGCAACTGCAGCCAGAGAGAGGAGTGAGAACATGTAAAAGAAAAAACCCTGCAGACCCCAAGGTCAGTGAAGAAGGAGGGAGAGGAGGTGCTCCAGGTGCTGGAGCAGAGATTCCCCTGCAGCCCATGGTGGGGAAGACCATGGTGAGGCAGGCTGTCCCCCTGCAGCCCATGGAGGTCCATGGTGGAGCAGATCTCCACCTGCAGCCCGTGGAGGACCCCACATGGAGCAGGTGGACACCCGAAGGAGGCTGTGACCCTGTGGGAAGCACGTGCTGGAGCAGGCTCCTGGCAGGACCTGTGGACCCATGGACAGACAGGACCCCACGCTGGAGCAGGTTTTCTGGCAGGACTTGTGACCTTGCAGGGGACCCATGCTGGAGCAGTCTGTGCCTGAAGGACTGCAGCCCATGGAATGGACGGACCCAAGCTGAAGTAGTTTGTGAAGAACTGTAGCTTGTGGGAAGGACCCACACTGGAGAAGTTCATGGAGAGCTGTCTCCCATGGGATGGGCTCCACGTTGGAGCAGGGGAAGAGTGTGAGGAGTCCTGCCCCTGAGGATGAGGAGGAGGAAGAAGAGACAGAAACAACATGTGATGAACTGACCACAACCCCCATTCCCCATCCCCCTGCATCACTGAGGGAGGAGGAGGTAGAGAATTTGGGAGTAAAGATGAGCCCAGGAAGAAGGGAGGGGTGGGGGAAGGTGTTTTAAGATTTGTTTTTATTTTCTCATTACCCTACTCTGATTTGATTGATAATAAATTAAACTAATTTCCCCACATTGAGTCTTTTGGTAATCAGTGAGTGATCTCTCCCTGTCCTTATCTCAACCCACGAGCCTTTTGTTACATTTTCTCTCCCCTGTCCAGCTGAGCAGTGGGAGTGGTAGAGCAGCTTTGGTGGGCAGCTGGCATCCAGCCAGGGTCAACCCACCACACATGGAGAATAGATTTTGTTTCAGAAGAGACTGACAACAAGACTAAGTGAGAGGAAAGAGACAGACTTAAGCTCTCCTTAGAGTATAATAGGCAGATCACAGCACTTGACTTCCATATCACAGCTGGATCACATATGGCCCATTCAGAGCATGGCAAGGGTGATCTTGGTTTGTCTGTATCCACATACGGATGCATGTGGCTTCTTTAGCCTCAGAAAGCAGAAGGTGTGTTTACATCAGTGTTTTGATTCAGATCAATTTTGAAGCAGATCTCCTAATCTGATTGCTTCACCTTGCAGAATGGTTTTAGAGGGCACCAGATGGATTTCTTTCAAATGAAATTAATCTGGAATATGTGCTAAAAGTTATTTGGTGAGCTCCAGCCCTTAATGGGAGTTCAATCCGCAGGATCAGACTCAACCAAGCAGAGGAGGTAAAATCCCCAAAATATTTGCAATGTGGATGTGGACTCCTCAGCACCAAGTTTCATTCTACAGATTTGGTCATAGGAAACCACACTTCTTGCTAATGTAGACACAGCTAAATAATATGGCTACTTGCTGAGAAGAAAACTAAGAGAGCCCATGCTGGGCACCTCTGCCCACCTAGATTGTTTCAAAGACTCCTTGTTTAAAATTAGCTCAAGCATTTTCACACTGCTAAATTAACAATAGTGACTGCAGTGAAGAAATTAAAGAGAACCATTAGAGTTATGAAGTTCTGGACAATCTTTTTAGCTAGACCAAAAAAAAGATAAGGACTCTTAAAAAGGTTTTAACTTTATGGAAAGGATTACACAATCTGACTGCCTGTGTTAAACACGGGATGGAGAGGACTTCATCATTCCAAGAGGTTTCTCCCACTTCTGCCTACTTAGGAGGTGTCACTTCCTACATTTATTTCAATATGTGCTAGGGACGAACTAAAAAATAGTATTACAAGTAGCAATGAAACAAAAAAGGATTTATTTGAAAAAGAGCTTCAAGTTTTTCCCCTCCATGTAGTAACTACCAAGAAGCCAAGACAAGGTCTCTATCACCATGCAGGGAAAACCTGCATCAAAAGGCCCTGAAGAACTGTCACATGTGACTAAGCAAAATGAATTTTGGGACACCCAAGAAATGCATCTTTGTTCTTAGACCTGAACTGAATTCAAGGGAACCCAGAAAAAATGTAGGACCATATATGGAATGTCTTTGGAATATAGATAAGTCTTGTCACATGTAGATGGTTCTTCTTTCATAGGCTATAGACTTACTTCCTTTTCAGTCAGGAGAGAGGCATAAGGGAGTTTCTTATGACCCCCTAATTCTTTGCCTGTGTTTACAAAGAAAATTAAAGCAGCTTGAAGGTTGCTGTAAATTTTATGAACTGGTTCCCAGGGGATCATATCCTTTGTGGCTTGTCAAAATGTACTCAGCTCTGGTGCTTCTGTAATCACTGGAGCGCACACAGTCTACCTGGTACCTATGCCCAGCAAGAAAATTAGTACTAGTGCCCAGGTCCTTCAATGTTAACAGATCTTTACCTCTCCCAGGTGCATGTCCCAGGCTGTTGCCAAAGGGAAGAAGACCTGATGCTGTGACAAATGTCTGTCAGGGATCCACCCAGGAGGAACATACCTCTTGCATTTCCTAAGACTAAAGTGAAAAATTCAATTCTGGCCCTTTCACTGTTCACCTTAAAACTTTGTTAGATTATGCTTGCTACACAGGGAATTCTGCAGAAAGAACAATGTACAGAGATGCCTCTGAACAGCCGGTTCCCCAGCAGCAATGGAAAAATCTCTGAGGTATGCAGAAGACATGCAGTTTTGTGATTAGTGAGCAGGACACAGAGGTCAGGAGCGCTGGGCTTCTCATCTCTGCCACTGGTTTCCTCTGTGTCCTTGGGAATATCACTTAAACTTCTATGTCTCAGAGCCAACGTCTCTGAAATGGAGACCATGAAACCTACCTACTCATTGTGATCTGATCATCTTTGTAAAGTCACTTCATATCCTCAAATGGCAGCACGTTACAGGTCCTAAGAACCATTAGTGTGGGCTGAGATATACAAAGTAAATAGCTAGAGTTCCAGTATAAGAGTTATTTAAGGAAAGTGTGGGTGTAAGCCTAATTTAAGTCACGTTCAAGAAACACACTTTCTTTGTTTCATTATTCATTTCCCACTTGGCATTCAGAATATTTAGAGACTAGTAGTTTTTAACACTTGTGTATGTTTTTTCCTGTGACTGAGGATGCAGCAGTTCATAAAATTTGGACAAGTTTTGAAAAAGCAAAGTAAAAAACTGTGAACTTTGGAAATTTGAGCACAAATTAGTATACTCTTTAAGGGGAGATTTTATTTTTTTTTCTTACTGGCTGTGCTTGTAACGAATTTAAAATAGCATGACAATTCATTTTGCAAGAAATGAGGAACTCCAAAAATATCAGTATGACTGTTACTTAATTCTGTACATTTTTTTAAATAACATTGTTTTGAATGACCTTCTTAAAATGAATGACACTAAAGCATATATCAGTAACAGTTTCAGGGAATCGCATCAAGCACCATGTGTTGGCTTTGCCTGCTGTGTCTGCCCATCTCTTTTAGTGCTGCAGCTGTTTAGTGTTTGTTCATAATCAGAATATCTATATGATTCCAACAAGAAGTAGTAAATCAAGTATCATAATCAGTTATCTTGAACATCTAGCAGGATTCACCAAACCCTCTGAATGTTCTGCTACCCAGCATTTATCCTACTTGTATGAAGGTTAAAGGCTGACATTAGGTCAAATGATGGATAGTCAGATGATGTTCAAACTGGAGTGGATACGGAGAGAAGATTTGAGACTGAAACCAAGACTCAGGTGGTTCCAGGATTAGTATTTTGGGACTGGCCTGTACAACATTCTGGGTGAATTTTAATTTCATGGAGATATAATCTGTACAAGCAACAGTATGAGGAGAATTTAAGCCAACACACAGATATGCAAATATAACTATCGTTTCATATGAACTTTAAGTCAGTATCAGTCACAACTCATGCCAACAAAAGTGATCTTGCACCTACCGCTGTAGGCTGCTTGTTCCTGCCTTTATGTCACCATTTCTCTGATCAAGTTCATAAGAGAGTTCACATGAATGGTTTTGCCAGCATTACAGAAATAGCAGTGGGATGATAGTGATGAACAGCAGATACAAAAGGATGCTGGGACCTTTTAGTGACATCACTGACTTGTGTCACTGTAAAATTGCAGCCTATGTCTGCAGGAGAAAAAAACCCTGTTTTCACAAAGGTGTAGTTCGTGTAACATGTACGACTACAAGACTTTTATCTTTTTATCTGTTCCTGTACAGTTTGTGGCCATGGGGAAAGTCAGCAATGGGCTTCCAACAGTCTGATGACTTGACAACAACTTACAGTCTTCAATGTGATTTTCATAAGGGCTTTTTTTCTTGAAAAGAACTGGAAGAAAAATAGAATTTTATTTTTTTTTTGCATTTCTGAAATCCAAGGAGGTTTCAGTTGTATTGACCTGGTAGAAATCTCATATGCAAGACAAGGTCAAGTTTGCATTTCAATTGTTCTTTACGGCACCTGATTTTGATCTGGAAAATGTGCTCCTTCTGGTTTGAATTCAACCCAAAGCTAAACCACAGGGAAAGCTGAGGTCCAGAACTTGGACCAAAAACCCACTAAAAGGGCATAAGTGCCGCTGCTGAGGAATTTCTTCTACAAGTCACATTTGGTTACATCTCAGTAAATTGCCAGATCAAATGCCTGCCAGTCACTGTGCAAGTTAGATTCAAAACAATATTCTGGTCACTTTGAGTTAAGGACAAGCAAGGACAAGTTGGGGAAGAGTATGCAGACCAGGCAAGGGTCACACACTGAGAGCAAACCCCACACACTCAATTCCAAAAATGTACACAGACAGACTCCTTCCATCCCCACAGCACTCCAAAGCCACTCTTCTGTTCTGTGAGCCAGGTGCTAAACCCAACTGGACAGCCGAATCTATGATCATCTCTGTTCAGCACAAAGGTGGGATAGATCAGCAAAGAGGGTGAATTTCTCAGCTGAGCCCAACACCACAGCATGAGGCTGACTGCTCATGAGACCTAAAGCTCTACAGCTCACCCACTGGGGGAGAAAGTCTTGCAGAGCTCTTAGAGTCCTTGTCTCATGCATATGTCTGCAATGGGCACTGAATGTTGCCCAAAATGAGTCAACCCAGCCAAGACAGAGCCAAGGAGGTATTCAGGGAGAACCACTGACTTTTCTGAAAAAATACGTGTTCTGTGCTTCCCTGCTTGCCATGAGGCTGTGAAAGGGATCACCTCAGGCACAGTCACTGCTTAAGATGTCCCTTGAGCAGCCTTCTGCAGCTCCCAGTGTCTCTTCATTTTACAGAGACACTTGATATAGTTGTTGTCCATGCTGACGCATTCTCCTTGTTTTGTTAGCAACATTTGTGAAAGCGCCTCAAAGTATTTTAGTGTATTCAGTCAGGATTTATGAATGGGCTTTAAAGCAGAAAACCTGCTGTTGAATATCCATGCTCAGTCACACTTTGATAACCAGTCACTTAGATGGTTAAAATATAACTTCTGTGAGATGGGTTTCCTCCCACTTGGGCAATTACTACAAAAAGAGTTTGCAGACAGGGCTGTCTCACAACAGAGCCCTTCTTCCTGCTTCTCTGTCCTATGGCTTCATAAATCTCTGCTTGTGACATCATAATCTGTTGCTGTGGGAATCCTGCTGGTATCACAAACAGGGGATTACGACCTCAAAGCAGGAGCAAACAGAAAGAAGAGATTGGTTCCGTGAGAAACAAAACATCCTCAGGGAAGATGAATAGATCATCCTCCCAGACCTTTCAAGATCAGGCTTATGCACGTCCTGGAAACCTGAGATCAGATTCCAGATTGCTGTGTCTTAGTAACCTCGTCTGCAGTGTCAAGAACCTACTGAAGACTCCCTTCACATCCCCCCACAAAAAAACTGGATAGAGATGCAAGGCAGATTGGCTTTTAGAACAGGATCTAAGATAGATACAACAACAAGATAGAAAAAGATCTCTTTTGTGATGACAGTGTAAAACACGTTCCTACCAGATTGGGTAAACTAGCTATAATCAAATACACTTATAAACTGAGTTTATACAAAGAAAGTTCAGTTCAACCTCTATCGTCTGCCCATTTAATGACTTTATTTTCATAATTTCTGCTTTGAAGAACATGTCACAAGTTTTTTTGTCCATATCACTGTGGACACCTATGAGAAAGGTCCCCCACAGGAAAGGAAGAGCTGCAGGAGACACTCTGGCTGAGCAGGGCACTTACATCTGAGCAGCTCAGGGACCCAGGTGTCAGAGGTATCATGCTCCTTACACTTGCTTCAGTAAGAGGGAGGAGAGTGCCTCAAGATATTCAGTGCACCCACGCTATGGCTGACTGAGAGCCCTGAGAGTCACTGCAGCTTTGGACCTGATGCCAGGGCTCTCAGGAGTACTGCAGCTGGAAAAGGACAAGGGGTTTGGTGCTCTCCTTCATAATTTCTGCACAGGGCTCTTCCAATGTTTATCCTTTACTACTAATCTATTAGAATAGAATTTGAAGGAAATGCAAGATCAGTAAAGGCATACGCAAATATAACTTTTTTCTTGTAGGTCATTGCCATAGAAACTATTGCTACAGGATCTAGAGAGACGTGGCCAGATCATTAGGGCACAGAACTGAGGGTCTCAGCCTCTTGGGTCCAGTAACATTAATACTTATGAAGGTTTACTCCATTTTTTTAGACAAATTTTTTATGTTCTTTTTCTTAGTTTTCCTACCTGCTAACTGGGAATAAAAATCCCAATTCGTCTCACTGGAGTCCTAGGAGGAAGCCTTATCTTGTGTGGACAGGCAACTGGAGAAGGCAATGCAAGTGCTTTTGGGAGTGACTTTTCAATGATGTTCAATCTCTGTTCCAGACTCAGGCCTAAGGAGTCTTTGCATAGCCCCAGCCTAGGGACCTTCCCCTGCTTGTGTCTCAGGGCAATAACTGAGTGTCACCCAGCAGACCCTTACTCTTCACTAAGTCTTGGATCTGACTAGAGTCAGTCTGCAATACTCTGTTTTGTATCCTACATCATGTGCAATACCTCTTCACTATGGGCAGTGCGTGGGGGAAGGAGGGAGATCACTGCAATTGCTCTTGCAGCAATGTTACTGTCAACTGTCCATGTTGTTACCCCAGGACCCCTCTAGGCTCAGCTTGTCTATTTAGTAAAATTAAAAATGCATTCCTTCAAAATAAACCACTCTATCCGAGGGTGTAGTTTTTCAGTGAGCAATCTTAGACCACACTGTAGCCTAAAGCAGTCTTCCCCCTACGCTTCCTGCCTTATGTTCTTGATGCATCTCTTGTGCTGGCAGTAGGAATTGCATAGCCTCACAACACAGAAAACGAATCTCTTTTTTTCTTTATGTTTTTCAGACAAATCAGCTTGTTCATATGGTTGATGATATGACAGCTAGTGCTGCCCCAAGGGAAGGTAATGTGTGGTCAGAGGCATGGGTGCAGAGCTGAACCACTGCTTTTCACAGAAGCCCACATTCAGACTGGGCTAAACTGTTGAGGAAATAGTTTCCTTACCTACCTATTTTGTCGTCATCCTCTTGCTTTCTTTTACCATCATCAGTCTCATTCCTCTGTGTAGTTACTGAAGGACTCCACTTAAACTTTGTTTCATTACAGTTACTTCCCAAATTTTCCTGGGCAGATCAACATACAGGTAATTTGGAAGTCTATATTATACCTTGAGAGCATAGTGGAGTGGACGGTACTTGGGAAGGCTGAAATAGTTGTTGAAAGCTATTTGCTGTCTGGTTTCTAGGAGACAGCATGACTCATTGCATCTTTCCTTGCAGTCTGCACCTCTCAACCATTTATCAACTAACACACTTGATCAAGACTGATAAAAAATCTTTTAGAAAAATTATAGAGAGCTGCACTGTAGAATGGGAACACTAAAGTGTGGAAATAAAATGATTGCTGAAGATAAGGTCTGTTCCACTAGCATTGAAGAATGTAGGCTCACATTCATCCCAAGGGATTTATTGATGGAACTCCCACTAGTGCAAGTAATAAATGCATGCATAAATCCCTTTGTATCTTGACAATTTTCCCCTAACCATGCTTTGAACAAACTTCACAGTCAGCAGTCTTTCTTGGGGGGGGTGGGGCGGGTGTCTTTAAATTATTATTGCCATTATTTCATTCAGCACTACCTAAATATATCAAAACTAGAAAAGAGTCTTAATTATAGTTGAAAAGTATCATTTACATATGCACACCATTAGAAGAACAATAAATAACAGTAGTAGCAATAATAACAGTAATGGTCCAAAACATGATTTCAGAACCACAAAAAAGCAGATGTGGATTTGGTGCAGTAATCATAAATAAGTAATAGCTGGCAATTAACACATTGCATTTCAAGCTCTGAAAGGAAAATGGCACTAGTGTGATAAGGCTGTTTTCTGCAGCTCATTTAGAATAAAGGTGTAAATGGCATATATGACATTTCATAACTGTATATGCCCAGAGATCAGAATGCAGGAAGGAAGGCAAAGACATCATACATAGGTTACAAAGGAAAGTTCAGCTACTGCTGTAGAATGTAGAGATTTGGTCTTATAAAAACAGTGCTCTGAATGCCTTTTCTGACAAGCAAGAAAATGTTGTCAAACATTTGATTCATTAAATGTTATCTTCACTACACAAGAAAAGTATTCTAAGCCCTGACAAAGCCCAGGAAGCAGAAAATGAAATAAAACAGAACAACTTTGCTGCCCATCCAGAAAAAAATCATAAAAATGACCACTGAAAATGAAAAATTCCTTTTTATGCAAATACAGGGCTTCCATTTTGAGGTTGATGAGGTAAAAGGCTCCATTCATGTCAAATTTTAAAAGGCACAGCTGAAGAATATGGGGGACATTTTCCACAGTATGTACCTGCTTTAGAACTGTAAAAGTTTTTGAGTGGTTTAGATACCTATGAGTGACACGTTCAGGATGGACACGCTGAAAGTCACGGATGTGTGCCAGAGAGTGCAGTTTCAGATCAACAAGGTCTCCTCCCGAACTCAAGTGGAATCCAGGTAAGGGGGGTTGTATGAATGAAAAAAATGAAGAACAAAACTCTGGCTGAGGTTACTACCCTCAGAAACCCGCTCCATCTCGAGTCCACGGGCAGCAGCTCTGCTTGTAAATCAGGGCTCGACACTGCGGTGTCACTAAGCTAACTGGAACCAGAGACAGCTTCCTCCCGACCACGGGCTCCGCTGTGCCGCGGACGGGCAGCCAGATCCGAAAGGGAGCAGCCATCCATGCAGGGCAGTCTGGCAGAGAGCTGGGGGCAGCGGCAGCCTGGTCCCACCCATGCCCTCCGTGCTTGGACCTGCCGCTTGTGACTCACGGTGAAGCTTGGCCTTCTTTCCCAAAAGTGTTCTTCTTTCACTAGAAAGGCTGGAGAATGAAATGCTTTATCCAGCTCAAAACTTTACAGTTTTGTTTCGGTAGAATTTCTACACCCATGCACACAAAGGCTACACTTAAGTATTTTTAAAATACGTGTTAATTTAACCAGCAAAATGACTACACAATGAACTATGCAGCCTGCCTCCTAAACCTCTCTGCCACATTCCTGGTAAATCTTAGGTTTACCTTGGATATTTCCAATTCAAATTATTTAAAATTAATACATGACCCATTTTGCTGGCCGAAGCTTAAATTCCTGTGTGTCTCTATCATGACTATTTATTGCTAAGGCACGAAATATACAGAAGCAGGGAAAAAAAAAGGCTGGCACCCGGGTGATCTGTTCTCCACTAGCATGTGGGAGAAACAGGTTCTCTTCCAACCCTCTTGTTCCCCAGGCTGTCATGGGCACCGAGTGCTGCAGAGATAGCAGCAGCAGCTTCTCCAGCTGATTAACCAGAGACAGTGACAGACTTTAACAGGAGTGCTACCCAGCACTCCAGAGCCAGAAGAATAGTTGCCTCAAAATAGAAGCAGATGGGTCTGAGCAAAACGATGGGACTTTGGAATTGAAAAAAGTGTGTTAGTGGGGAGGGTAAGAAGGAATTGTGTTTCTCATTTTAAAAGGAATATGTACACTCTGTCTCTTACTATCTTTTCCAGCAGGAAGATAAGGAGGTCAGGCTGCGTTACAATATAATGAGCTGTGGTAAACTGTGATTTTAAAATATGTTGAAATCTTTAATAGCAACAGTAGAAGACATTTACAAAAGTACCATGTTATAGATCATTTATACAGGGATAATTATCCTGGTAATAAATCTTAATAGGAACAAACATGCTTTTTCTTTCATATTTTGGACAAGTCAAGTGGACTATGTGGAAAACAGAGAAACATCCTATTTTACAAATCAGGTCCAAGCATGGAGCTGAATTTGAAATTTGTCATTGAGATCTCCTGAGTCTGAAAGACATTTGCTGGTGTAAGGATCAAACTCTGAAGTCGGTAGGCCTGAGTCTCCAGCAGCTTTTACACCAGGGTAACTCCGTAGACTTCAGTGAAATTGCTCTAGATCTCTGTTTGGGTAACTGAAAACAGAATTGTCCTCAAAGGATGGCTTCCCATTCACTGTAGAAAACCCAGGACCATTGGACTTTAATTTATTGATCTAATCCCAATATAGCAAATCTGCTTCCTAAGGGTATGTTGCAGGTCTTTAGGATAGCCTTATACTGCCCTGAGGTGGAAGTCACTTGTTCCCCCATTATATCACAGGTGTGCTGTAGTGTCCTCCAAAACACTGAAAATTACACTTACTGTAGGATTAGGCTCATCTTTGGTTACAGACCTCTAAAAGTTCACACTATATTAGAAAATAACACTGGACTGGACCTATTTTCCAACTCTGGACTAACTTTTTCACATCCACATGATTAAACTCTCTCAGCCCTGAAAGCAGACTGACCGCATTTAATATGCTTATTGAGGATGTGTCAGGCCCATGCTGAGCCCTGAACTGTGTGTAGGCACTGTCTGGGAGAGTGCTGGGATGCTGCTGACGGTGCGCACAATTTGACCATATGGATGGTCAGGCACCGGTGCACAGGGCTGTGCAATAGCCTGGCTCAGTTTAGTAGTATAAAAATAGTCTTAGTGTCTAAGCCTGTCTCCTGTCTCTTAAATGCCCTTCTTAGATAAACTGACACCTAGAGATCCCCATTTCTCCTCACTGAGTTTAGAAAACATCTATGGTGACTAACTCAGACCTAGATTTTAACTTTCTCATGCCTAAACTGAAGTGAAGTGTCTGCTAACCGGAGTGTTTCAGGGACACCATATACATCAATGAAGAAAGAAAGAGGAGGGCAGATTTCTTACCGCGTATGACTGGATTTAGTATCTGGTAAAGCTGAATCTTTGTGTAAAGAAGTAAAGAGTGAAAATAAGGCAGTCTCTGCCACATGTAGATCGATGCAGAAGCAAGCACTCACTGAGCCAGGCGAGGTGCTGACACCATGCTTTTCTCCTGTCTGCTCTGTAAGCAGTATAAACAGTAATAGATGTTGTATCATTTTGAATTGCCTCGTTGAACCTAATGCTGATTTTAGACTTGGTTTCAGCCTCCTAGCTACCATGAAGCAGAGAATATTTACTCTCATCTTAGAAGATTTTATCTGGCGAGACAGAACGAACAGCAGTCAATACCTTCAGGGTGAGCAAGACCCTTCTGCACTCCCAGCAATTCTTCAGGGCATCGTCCCCGCAGAGCCCTGTGGGATCTCAGAATCAAGTGGAGTAATGGGCGTGTCAGTGCAGAGTGATTAATCATCAGTCAAGTTAGAATTTGGGGGACACACAGACACTTATCCTAATGTAAGGAGAGTAAGCCCCCAATTACTGCCCTTGTTACCTAATGCTTGACATGGCCTCAGTACTCCCTCAGACCTGGCAGAGACCCAGAGAGAGATGCTGATATTCAAAGCTGCAGTTGCTGATTCTTTGAGTGTCCCTTGATGCATCTGATTAAAGCGAATGATCGATACTAAACTTTGAGAAAAACTACTGTGGGGATGTTACGGATGACAGCCCATGAATAAATAACTCCGATAATGGCATTTGTCTTACAATAAAGCTCATTCATAATTTAGCAAGAATAATGCCCATTAAAGAACACCTAGAATGATCACTGCCAAAATAAAGAGTTAATTGGTTTCTATCTTCTGGGAACTCTCTCATAATAAGCTCAGTATGGAAAACTGGCTACGAACTCTATATAGTGATCATAAAAGTATCTACTCTCCAGGTTACCTCCCCCTCATTTAGTCTTTCTTCAGCACTTTTTGGATGTCTGCTTTTGACACATGTTCTCTAACTTGGAAAGGAAAAATGTTGAGAGAGGTCCCATCTCTTTTTCACAAAAATAAGGAAGAATTTGACCCAATCTCCACTGAAGTCATCAGAAACTGATTTGGGTCCCAAAATAAATATCATGGGACCCTTAAAGTAAATATTGCTCCTTATTAAGCAAATCAGTGTTGCTGTATGCTACATTTAGAGGAAGGAATAACCCAGTTATGTCAGAGGAGTTATGTACTTTAATAAAATGTAGCTTGAATATTCATACCGTACAGTCATGTAACGCCTATAAAATGTTTCCTGCCCCACCACCACAAAAACCGTTTGCAGATGTCTTTTAATCTAGAAATACTGTCTGTCTAAGGCAAGGGGAGGATGCCAATACCCAAGCCTTGCTCTAACAAAATACAAGTGGTTTGTATTTTCACATAAGGATTGTGCATATGCATTGGCACATCTGTTCACTACGCAGTCCTGCAGCCTGGAATGGATAACACTGACTTCGGGGATTAATGCCAGCCTCACTTGAATAACAAACACTTGTACTTTAACAGTCTTTGGAGCACTAAAACAGGATACGCGTCTTTGGACATCGTGTCAAAATGCAAAGTACCATCCGATCCTGCCCTCACTGGGTGACCACCTGTTTCTATTTAATGTCTTCTATTTAACAAGTGTAGTATGATGGTGATGGAGCCAGAGTGTTTCAGAAGCATCCTGGAACAATACTCCATGTGGAAAATTTTGGTGTCCTGTAGTGCTTCACATCTACCTCAACTATATTAAACACTACATAAAACAATCCAAATTCCAGACGTTCTCTCTAGATATTGTAAGTATGCTACACCAGTATTTATGAGATCAAAAACATGCCAAGGCTTTAAATCCATGATTCTAAATAGAAACTTTGGGTTTCACGCAAGGCTGAGGTCTCAGCATACTGTCCCCTCCCCTGAACGTGCCATAGCCTCAACCTCAAATGTGACCACAAATGTCACCACTGTCACTTCTCTTGAGGGGAAATCTCAGCATTATAAGGGATGATAGTGCAAGGGGATAGCAGTGCAAACCCTGGGCGTTGTTTGAGATCTTTGTAAACCTTGCTGCCAGTGACCCTGAGGGGAGCTGGGCTGCCTCCTCTCCCCTCTCACACATTATCCTAGCCTCTTCCATCAGGCCTGTGAAACCGTTTCTGTTAGTGCCCTGATTGCTAAAAAAGTGCAATTAGCAATGGCTGTTTTCTGATGTTGACCCACACACGTGAGAGGCAGAAGAGGCATTGCCAGGGTCTGGGTGCAGAGGCATCAGATGAGCTGATCTGTAGGAAGTCACTGGATTTCAACACCTGAACTGCTTGGTCTCTAAAAGCAAAGCTCTGGAGTGCACTGTTATATATACCTTCTGGCTTTTCTATATTGCTGAGATTTCCCCTTCTTCTTCCAGGCCATTTCAGCCTCTTCTACCGGCTTACGTTTGTAGGAGTGCAATGAGCAGCAGGCTGAGGTACGAGGACAGGTGGATGGAGCAAAAAAGGGCAGAGGGTGAAAGCTCTTTGTCCTGGAAGGGAAAGTGTTCCCGTGGTTCTGCCCCCCCAGATGGAGGTACCCCAGGACAGGAAACCACCTGGCACAACGTGAGGGGCACCATCGCAGGGCAACTGTGTGTGCACACGCACACACGTATCTATTCTGGGGGGAAATTATGCAGGTTGGAGACCCTTGGTCTCAGACAGTTTCACCTCAAGCCAAGGGACTATGTCATGTGGGCAGTTTTCTGGTGGTTTTTCTTTTCCCCAGGAACAGATGGGGGTTTCCTGAATAATATGTGTGCATTTCCGTGTGCTGAATTACACTTTCCTCTTGTGGCTATCCAGAGTGAATTGTGGAGGACTGAAGCATGCTGATGCAGAGAGCTCGCACCGCATATACCATATGAGACGTACCGGGGAGATTTTAGTCTCCAAGGATAGCAGCCCAAGATACTTAATGAACGCTGTTACCTTCTATTATTTCCTGTAAGAGAAAGTGGAGAGAGATGATTCACTAAGGAAATCTGCATAATTAGGGTCCATCATTTCCTACAGATGGAAACGTCACAGGCAAAGCAGAACACTTTCCCCCATCCTTTTAGCAATTCTTCTCAAGTAGCTGTTAGCTCCTGCACCTCTGGGAAGGGAGAACGGAGAGCTAAAGCCAAAGAAATCTTCAGCAGGATAACTGCTTCCCCCTTGCTGCAACTGCCACTGCTCCCTCATCTTTCTAACGCCACATATTTTCTGTTTAGGAAATGGTCAGTTTAATTTCACTTTCTCTTACGATGTGTGGCTTTTATGTCAATTTATAAATCATACACTAACCACAAACTGAATTTTGGTCTGGCAACTCAGGAACAGTACAGCGGTCTGCTGAGGCCTGGTCTCTGCCAGGATCTGGCCCATGCCACCAGAATGGCACAGACTGCCATCAATCAGATCAGTCCTTGAGAACAACCGTCTCAAATTCCTGCTTTGGCCAACTTCATATTTTGCTCTGCCTCTTGCTCAGCAGACAGGGTCACCACTGTGTGAGGTTTGCATGGAAGGGGTTATTCAGCCAGTGGTCACCAAGTGGGGAAGAGGGAGGGAAAGGGGGTGTTGAATAGTTCACAATGGTGAGGGAAAGATGTTAGAAATGCACAATTTATGCATTTTGTATGACTTTACCAGAAGTTAGTGGCATACATTTTTTAACACTAAAATAATTTCTAGCTAGTCCTGTCGTATGAGGTAGAATTCACTGCTGCCAAAAATGGGAGGTCCCACTCTACTCCACCCTTCCCAGATGTGAAACACTACCTCCTATTTGGGGCTAGCTATGGCATATATTTAGACAGCCCTTCTCCCTTCCTTCTGCTGGTTTAACTCACTACTCAGGCAGAAAACTAATTCAAGGAGGGTGGAGAGGGGAAGGGAGAGAGTTAGATTTATGTTAGCTCGGTGAGTTAAAGCAGCCCAGGGACACATTTGGAAAATGATAGAGGAAGTGTAAAAGAGAAAGTAGGGCCTTAGGGCTAGGAACAGGGGAGGGGAAGAGAGTGGAGAGGAGATCAACAATTCAGTAGCAGCAAACTCTTTTACAGTCTCGATTGTTCTTAGGACAGGACTCTCCTTTGTATCAGCGTGAAGGTAGGTAATACCAGTCTAAGACAACTGTAAGTTAGAGCATCAGCACAGTGGGTTTGCTTTTAAAACCATTTCAATGTAAAAATCACCTATAAGCAAAGGTGGGGGGAGACTTAAAATGTGCAAATCAAGCCTAAGTTTACCTTCATTCAGAAGCTCTGAGCAGCTTAGCAACATCAGAGCTGGAATGCCTCGCTTGAGGATGTCTGCTGGCGTACTCTACCTTCAAAACTTCTTCCCAGGTGTTTCTCAGTTGGGTGTTTGCATTTATGTCTTATTCTCTTATTCTGCTATTGTTTTTCTTATTCTGCAACTGATAGGAGAGGCTTGAAACCTGGATTGCTTGATATGTTTAATAGAGTTTTTTACTTTTTTATGGGCTTTTTAAATAAATTATATCACAAGTGAACAAAATAAAAATCTTCAAAAGAAAATCCTCAGAATATTACACTTTATGTAGAGTCGATCACATTAGGATATCAAACAGATTTTCTAAAAAGTGTTCTTGTGACAACAAATGATCATAATCTCAACTTTCAGGTAAAGAACATGGACTGTATACTTTCTGGTTTGCTTTTGGTTTTTTCCTCTCTTTTGATTGCTAACATATTGAATTATTTTATCTCCAACGCTCATCCACCTTTCTCTGATGAGTCACTCAATATATTATTTAAAGAATCATTTTGCACAGCTCCATACTCAAGTCCAGCAAAAATGGGAAGTTTTATGAATCATGTGAGAAAGCCTTTCTTTCCTTGTAAGGCTCTAAGAATGAATCAGTCTTCATAAGTTTTGTATACAGTCATAAGCATCTCATTTTTTGCAGTAAGCCTTACAAAGTTAGAAATCAGCCCCTCTGCATTCCACCTTTTACAATGAGGATAATTACCCTCAGCTCCACAGTAGCTGGAAACCTTAAAGCTACATCTAAAACCTGTGCTTGCATCTAAAGACAGATTGAAGCGGGTTTTGCTTTTTTTTCTTCCAGTACTTTTAATATGGTTACTGCTTTGTAGATCAGTAGTAACTTTTCCTAAACAATAGTGTACTTTGTAAACCAGTGTCCTCTTCTGAGCAATAATAAACGGTCAGCTTATGTTAGCTATTTTTGTGATGTGATTAGTTTATTATAAAGTATTCTCCAGCCCACATCTCTGGGGAGGAGTGGATTGCGAACAGGGATAACAAATGGCAGTCTGCTGCTCACAGAGACCACAGACCTCACTGCTTTGCCTAAAAAGCAACTGCCTGAGATTCCTTATCTCTTCTAAAGTTTCACACTAAATCGAAGACCTCGACAAGAACTTCCTGTCCCCTTGTAAAAGCGCCTCACCTAAAAGCTGCTGGAAACTTGTGGCCTTCAAAGGTGAGATCTGAATATCAGCTCTCCCCTTGTGCCACTTTGCAATACAAAGGAACCTCTGAGCTTTAATTGTCAGACAAAGGAGACTGTCTTAACCTACACAGTCCCTTTAATTAGGGTCTGCATGTGTATACATCAGTGACCTTTAATGGCAGACCATTAGCACCTTTAAACATTACACCCTGATAGGTTTAGAGTCTGTGTGCAGAGAAGGTTTTCAGTATTAAAGGTCTCTTTAATCTAAGGGAAAGGATAATAAGACCCATTGCCTGGAAACAAAAGTCTGCAGAATTTTGTACTTGCTTGTTTCACGTCGAAGACACCTTGCCACTGAAGCACCTTCGTCAAGTCTGGTCTCTCTTGGAAGCTAAAGCCCCTTAGTGTTGACAAAATTAAACCAGTAAAGAGTGGTAAATAGCAGGAAAGGAGTGTAAACTGTAGAGGGATATATGTCTGGCCACAGGACTGTTTATGACTCAGTTAACAGACCCCAGCTGAATCACCGTAACAAGCTCTCCCCTGGGGCTCCATTACACTATATGGGCAGGATCCTTCCTCCAGCCCTTTGACCAGTGGTACCACCACAAGCGTTTGTGGGGCTGCAGACAGAACTAAGCAAAGGAGATAATTCTGGGGTTAAAAAAAAAACAAAAAACAACAAAAACAAACCAAAAAACCCCAGCCTGGACTTCTTCTTAGTTGGCTCAAATAGGATTCATTCATTGATCTGCTTCATGGCAAGACCCCATCAACCAGTGAACCCACAGAAGCAGGGAGAGGGCCCTTGCAGTACAGGGTGAGGAATAAGTGCTGCGGGATAAAGTGCCACAGCATTGCTGCCAAGCATTTAACTTTGTCTTTTATATGTTGTTTTGCAAGGTGAAATAGTCTAGTTTAAACATTGAAATTATCAGCTTAGTTATATGGAAAAGCTGAAGTACAAAAAACAGTAAAAAGCTAAAAGGTTAGCCTCAGTTCTCTGGTCAGGCCTCCTTCTAGTAGAGGATTTCAATCACCTGCAGCTTTCCAGTGAGAAACCCCTACCTCTGGTCATTGATAAACTCTAGTAAGCATTAGCCTCCATGTTCCTGGTGACCATGACTGTTATGGTGATGTTTTTTCAGGTCTTTGACTAGGAAGTTTTTTTATGGTCCATTTAAAGGGAAGTGATCTGAAACAAAAAATGATGTGAATAAATTCTACAATGCCATAGTAGCAAACTTACTCCTGGTCGGATCAGGAATAACTGTGTCACTTTAAAATGTAGTATTTTATATTATGCTTATACATTGCCCCCTTCTAATTCACCCAATGATTCCCCTGATGATGTCCTTACCACTTTGTACCCTTTCAGGACAGGCCTGTCTGGCCACCTTCTGGGCTCTAAAACTCTGACGTCCCAGAGACTAACTGTCATTTCCCACTTTATAGTCTGGCACAGAAGCACACTTTCCACCTCCACAGACATTCCAGCGATGGAGACTCTGGGATCCCACCTATGCCTTTACCTCTCTGATCACTGTGATTCTCCCATCTATCCCCTCAGGGTGCCTCAAAAAGGTTTTCAAATTCCGTGCTTAGGAGAAAAGCAAAGGCCTAACAGGCCTTAAAACATGGAGTTTTCCAAGCCTATTGCACTCCAGGTAGATGCCAGAAGCCCTTGGGCAAGGACTTTGAGGAGTTCAGAGGTGGATAAGAGATACTAATCACCATTCCAGTGCGGAAGCTGCCACAACCACTTTCAAACAGAAAGCCAGTACAGTCTGCAAAGGCACCATCTCAAATCATATTTTGCTGCTGATTCTGCACCTGACTTGGCTAAGACTGGGAAAAACAGTGCGTGGGGATCCTCAGGAACCAGGACTTTGTCAGCCAGGAGCCTTTTTAGCACCCTGATCTTGCACAACCATTAAATGCTCCTTTCTGACAACCCACAAACAGCTGGTGCCACTTATATTGTTGTGGCTGGATGTGAGAAAATGTTCCTTTACCTTCCTTTTCCTTCCTAATTTTTTTCCCCCAGTCTACTCCTTAGACAGAGGCTGCTGGCCAAACCTGCATACAAAACTCTCCTCCTTTCTCCAAGACTTGTTATCTGGCTTAGGCAGACACCCAAGTCCCTTCAGACTTCAAAGTTTTCAGCATGCATGCAAGGAACCAGCCATGCTTCGTGCACTCCTTCTCCTCTCAACCTCCCCCTGACTTCCCCAGGCTGCTAAACTCCAAAACAGAGTTTTCAGTTATCCAAAGTCCAACTGTTTATCATAGCAATACCCACCAGGGTTCCTGGAGGAGTCACGACGATGAGAACCAGCCTTCTCATTTACTACCGTAAGCACTGGAGAGAGCAAACATAGGCCAGAGCCTGAATGCACATGTGCTGCTGACCCTTCCCCTGCCAAAGCCCAAAATAACTTTTTTAGGAGAGTAAAAACATGGTTAGTCACCAGTCCCTGCAGATAAGCATTTGTAATCTGACAGTGCTGGGTCATGTTTGCTTGGGAGATAAGTTGGAGGCTGAGGCACAGGAAGTACTCTGGCCAAGCCGTAATGTTTGTGAGGGTGCCTGGCCTGGCCTCAGTTCCAGAATTAGCAACATCCCTTTTGCAACCCTGCAAGAGCTCTGGCGGCACCAGTTTGACTAATGCAGGGCAAATCTTTGCAAAGATGCCCTTTTGCCACACCAGCTGAGGACGTGGAATTTATAATAGGGATTATCTGTGGTCCTATGCAGCAAATCACCTGTATGACACTGGTACAGTCAGCCTGCTTATATCACCCCTGCTAAGGATCCGTCACCACCTGGAAACTCTCCCTTCTTTTTCTCCCATGCGAAAGCATCATTCACAAAGCAGTA
Organism: Haliaeetus albicilla; assembly: GCF_947461875.1. Lineage (NCBI taxonomy): Eukaryota > Metazoa > Chordata > Aves > Accipitriformes > Accipitridae > Haliaeetus > Haliaeetus albicilla. The sequence continues at coordinate 65,056,499 of NC_091484.1, read as the reverse complement.
TGCATCCCACACTGAGAAATGTCTGGAGCCTCAAGGTGTCTATCCAGAACACCAGCTGTTATGGCAGAAAAGAACTCCCAGGCATCAAGTCTCTCAGGAAGAAATATTTGTGAATATGATAAACTAGAAATAGTTGGGAGATCAAGAACTTCACTCACAGGTTGCTGAAACAGGACTGGAAAATACCTGTTTGTTACACTTACTACCTTTCAAGGTTGGCAACTCAAAGCATGCTGGTGATTACATCCACTGAGCACCTTGCTAACCTTGAGCCAAGTAGGAATGGTGTCCAGCAAGAGCTTGTAGACCCCCAACATCACAACCTGTATTTTCCAGAAAGATCTAATGGGTTTTTACCAGAGGTAATGGCGAGGCTTAGAGAGGAACCATCGGTCTCTGGATTTTCGTTAGCTGAGCTCACTCAGCTGACATGACAAGGTAAAGCATAATGAGGTAGATAGAGAGGCCCAAGAGGATGCTCTGCACCCAGTTAGAGAGTAAAATTGCAGGGTAAAAAAAAATCGTGTTGTGAAGAAAGATTTAGTAGTCCTACCTTCAATAGACAAAATGTCCTCAACTTGACTATAACCTCTTAAGATCATTTCATCCATATATAATAGTGTACTACACCACTGGTGAGCCCACTGCTTCGCTATGGCAGGCAGGGACAGTAGCAGTCCCTGGCTGTCTCACTTCTAAACATGTTTGAAGAATTGCTTTTTCAGCATTCAGGGTCTTGGTGCTTGAAGCAGGTGAAGAGGAGTTTCCTCTCCATGCACCCACCACTGAAACATCCCAAAGCCCAACTAGTTGAAACTAGTGCTATATTGCGTTTAAGTTAAATTGTATCCACCACACTTTGCTCTTGAATGGGCATTTAAAATCCTTCTTTTTGTATTTGTGTTACACCTGTGTTTTAAAGCCCTGCCCAAGTATTCATTGTCTGGTTTCGTTCTAGACAAAAGTATTTTTCTTGTGATTCAGAAGGTTTATTGCTCATTTCACCCAGTACCTACAGAAATTGATTGATGAATGGGGTTTCCATGCAGTGGCCTGTCCATGTGTGGCAGACAGACCAAATGTACTTGGATTGCTGGCAATCAGAGTTCACCTACGGCAGACACAAATTTCACATGGGGAAAGATCAATAATTAAAAATTATGATTAACAAGGGAGTTAAAATAACAAAAGACATCCACAACCAGTAGAGATGTGTGCCAAGCTCTTTATAATTTATTGGCCATTTTTTTAACAGGCAAAGACATGATATTTTTTTTTTTTTTTTTATGACTGCCCACATTTTGTATTAGGAAGCATCGTGGCTTTCAGAAAGGTTGTGCTGCTTGGCAGATGTTGCCAGCCAGTCTGTGGGGCTTTGGCCTTAACTCCATACATAAAGGAGCTCTTCTTAACCATGATGTTCACTACCATTGTCAGTGACTGCAAGGAGGATTTCTCTGTTAATTGCAGACATATATAGTGACTGTTACCCAGGTTGCCCTTAATAGTGGGTATCTAGTTAATATGTCTAGTTCTTACGGAAGCCTGGGGCAAGTGGTGTGGCTGCAGATGTCTGCTCTGTGGATAACTAAGGTTAAGTGACATGAATCTGAACTTGGTTTTTTGCAGTACAATCTCTTCCAACAAATCCACCTTTATTTTCTGCATCTTGAACAGACCAGAGAATCAGTGCAAGCCATCTTCATTAAGTGTCTGTTTACATTCCCATCTTTGGGCAGATTGCTATCATCCTCCCAGAAAAGGATGCAAATGACTGGTAAACTGAGTGTTTCAGAAATCTCTTTCTTGGCCCCTTAATCTTGGAGATTTCTCATTAGCCACCTCCAAATAGTGCCTAAACACTGAGGAAAATATCCCATATTTCAGTGAGACAGATAAGGCATAATACATAGGAATCTTTCCTTAAACTTGAAGAGATTTTAGTTCACAGCCAATGCTTTTAAATGGAATTGAAATTGGACAGCTCTCCATTTCCATGACATTTGCTAGTCTGGGACATGACTGGAAAGGATCTTAGATATTTGATTTAGTGGGTAAGTACTGCTTTGACTAATTTGGCTATTTGAACTTGCCAGATGCAAATGTGGACATTTCAGAAAGCACCTGCTGTCTCCAGGGATATTTGTGAAAATGAGGTGCTGTCTCTCTTGAGGCTTATTTTGGCAAACAAAACTCAGTAAAACAAAGCCCAATATTGCAAAATATCTCTTACTCTTAAAAAAAAAAAAAAAAAAAAAAAAAAAAAAGCTGTGAGACCAAATAGATCCTAATTAAGTTAAATCAACTGAAGGGTGCAGAGAGAGAAAAAGAGAGAAGAGTATTTCAAACAAGCTATTTTGGGGTTTGCCTTCACAAAACTCTTTTTCTTTCTCTCTCTTTGTTTATATGGCCGGGCTCAGTCTCAGCTAAAACAGCTGATTCCAATAAAGAAGTACTGGCAGCAGCTTTCAGACCTGCTTTCCCCCTTGAATCTAAGAGAAAAACAGAAAAGAGTTTGCAAACTTTTCCAAGTGGACCTGGAGGGGCTTACTTTCTAGAATTTGAATGTCTGGCAAAAGAACTCATGCTAATTATAACATCTCAATGCTCTCAGCTTCCCAAACCCTTTCCTGCCCTTTCCCTGGAGCAGGAGAAGGAATGTGCAAGACTCCTATTGACAGTGAACAGTAAACTCGGGAGCCCCCATTTTTTCCCTTTCTCCAGCTGAACCCACACCTGCCTTGGACAGGTTCATCCATAACAGCTGTGAAATGCATCTTTCATCCTTGTAGCCTGGAATTGCTAAAATGTGAGACCACAGCAAATTGAAAGCCTGTATCCTGCTAAGACAATTTGTCAGTCTTCATTTGTAGCAAGCTGTGTGGCAGTGCCACTGCTAGTTAAAGGGTCAGTATGACTTTCATTTCAGATTACCTGTTCTTTTTGAGGATTCCCACTATGAATTCCCACTTGTGGGATATAGAATTCCTTTTGCAACAAGCCAGAGATCTGCCTTGAAAAGCTAAGCCCATAACAGTGTGCTTGAGAATGCATGCAAGGATGACTTGATTACTTGCTTCTTATTAGGGACTCTCTCTTCCCAATGGTTGCATAGCTGCAGCAAAGAGCAGCTGGAAATCCACTGTATATTTTCAGACTAAACATTTCCCTTGCTTAGGCAGACTGATTATAAGAAAATAGCTAAAAGTTTTGGGGTCCTTAAATATTCCCCGTAACAATGCATTATAAAGGACATGATTTTTGAATCTGGCCAAACAGCGCATGAGTTCATTGCGAGAGAAGCATGAGGGATCCTGCTATATATATGTCTCTGGAAAGCTGGGTACAACAGGGTTACAATACGATTCTGGGAACAACAGATGAGCATCCCCCCAGGGACTCTGATTTGGTCTGGGACTGAGATGTCCTGAGGAAGAATTACACAGCTGGCCTTGCTTCCTTTTCCTAATGTATCTGTAGCACATAATCCAGTGCAATCCCTTGGATGTCACGATGCACACGTATGCCAACAGAATCTGCAACTGCCCAGCTAGGGCTGCTTTTTACAGTCCTTTCTGTACAGCAGAATAGCAGAAGCCACAACCTTACCCAGAAAGCTCATCTTGTAAAAGAGCCTGTTGTTCAAGCAGGAATTTTACAATGCTTTAAATATTTAAATTTTTTTTTACTCTTATTTTCATTTAAATATTATGCTTTCTATCAAGACCTAGTATTTTATTTCTCATGTTATGTTTCTCCTCTGAACATTATTTTCTGTCCATTTATTCCTCAAGCTACCTCTTTTTTTCTTGTTTTTGTATGTGTAATGGCTTACTTATACATTTAATGAAAACGACAAAAAGGCATGGAAAATGAATATATAGCAAATCATCTCAGAGGGGAAATGGAGAAATCAAATAAAATAGTATTACCTTCTGAGCTCTGATAATGTCTATATATCTTTGTATGCATTCTTCACTGGTTTTGCTGTTCCCACCTTCTGAGATTTGTTTGTAATTTGTGTCCTGGACTCCTAATACATTATTCAAACAATGAGTATCTCCTAATTTCCACTATCTTCTCTGATAACCTTGAGCCCCTTTTTATCTCAGAAACTAAGCAAATGAGCCCATTTTATTTTTATATGCTGTTTGCTAAGCCTCAGCTAAGCTTCAGGTTTGAAATACTCAGACTCACTGGAACCATAGATTTGAATACAGGCAGGTTAATCTTTCGAACACACAAAACTGAAGTGCAACACCGTTGCTCAAGGAATAAATTCTTTCTGAAAAGCACCCCCAAAATGACAGGCTTTGCATGGGCACCTTAAAATCAGGTTTTCTTAGAGGCCTTCTCTTCTCAGACAAGATGAGTAAGTTCTGAAGACAGAGCCCCTCATGAACCATAATCTTCCACTAGCAGGCTCCTTTTTTTATTAGAGCTCAGAAGATAAAGTGTGTGTCTGCCCAGATTTCTGCTGCATCAGTACAGCACAAAGAAAAAAGTAGTTTCTCAAGGGAGAAATTAAGCCACTTAGTATATCGTAAATCCAAACCAACGCTCTAAACTCCACCCAAAAATCAATAAGCAATCAACATAGATCACAGGGTACCCAAAATACAATCATCTCAACATTCTTCCAGTGAACAGCTGGAATCCTGTCCTCTGTATGAACAAAATTATTCCGACAGATTTAAGAAGCAGAGTTTACATAAATCATTTTAGTGTGGGTTTGCACCTATGCATGAAGATTGCACCTTCTTGTCCACATAAAAAAGGTAAGAAAGCTGTTCCAGCTACTTCTAAGACAATCATGGAATAACTGCAAATCAGATCAGGGTATTCATTTCTGAAACAGAAAACAAATGACTGACAAACACCTGCAATCCAACAGAAAAATACATTCCTCATAATAATCCCAGGGTTTTTTAATTTTTATCTGGTTTGGGCATAGCAACAGGAAGCCAAACTGGCTACAGTCAGATTGGGTCTAGACCATTGCTTTATAGGGAAATCCTCAAAGAAGACCAAAGACAAAACAACCAACTTTTATTTGGGGGGGAAAAAAATAGTAATGCAACTTTTCAAATAGGGAAAACAAAGTAACCAAGGACAAATTAATAGGATTGAGTTTTGTATACAGCCTCTTTCCTCATCCACTACATTCTTGCTTCCAAGCAACTCTTTTAATTATGGAGTAGCAACAAACTCTTCCCTGTGCCCTTTGGGTCCTAGGAAATTTATCTGCATCATCTCTAAGGCCTGGCTAGCTTCTTTCAGCACCATGCCACAAGTCTCCATCTCCCTGTTCCTTTGCCAGGTTCATCCCACACTTTCTCCATCACATTGCATCCCAATGTGCTCATAGGCCTGATGAGGAGGTACCACGTCTCCTTTCCCCAAGCCCATCACCCAGCGACTCTCTTAAGGGAAGATGTATAATTGTGAAGATACCAGTAAAACAAAAGCCATCCAACACAAGCCTCAATTAACTTTCATGTATCCATGTGGCAATAACAGCCAGATCCAGGAACAAGGATTTAACTGTGCCATCTGGAGCAGAGGAAAGAAAAGATAAAGTTAACATGTGTCTGTTCACTGAAGGCAGCCTAACCAGGTGTTCACGCCAGCACCTTCAATAGCTTGTTTTCAAGCTGAACAAGAGAAACAGAGCAGGATGAACTCTTGCAAAAAAAGTAGTTCTCAGGGGAGAGAAACCAACTCTCTGAAATGACTCACGAGGACTTTCTCTGGGTAAAGAATAAGAGCAGACCAGTGCACACCACTTAGGTTTATAGGGGTTTTGACAGTATCCCACGAATAGCCAAATGGATAAGCATAACTGCTCCGACTTTATCCATCAGTAGAGGAAAAGTCATCTGCCAGCTAAACAAAGTCAATCTTCACATTGTGCCCTCACAGGAAGCTTTAATTACATATATATATATATGCATGTTATATATGTGTATGTGAGTGTATACAGAGACAAAATCTGTAATTTTTGTCTCACTGTGACCTTGTCAATAAGTTTCACAAAAAAATGAAAGAGGTAACAAAACCCAAAGCTGACCAACCTGCCCACCCATGTCTCATTAACACAAGCCATATCACTGCTCTTAAGCAAAGCTGCTGGCCTGGGCTCTTGAAGTAACAATTTCATTTACACAGGACCTTGGGCCTCCTGCTAGGATTTAATAACTGTGAAACTCATATTTTCATCCTCGAAGTCACAGCTCAAATGTCACCAGTCTCTTCACTACTACACAGAACATGACAAGGACAAAAAAGAAGCAGAAGTATGGTAGCATTTCTGTTGGGAAGATACTGCACTAGCTCCACAGAGACGATGTCCATCTGAAAGCAGTCTGATTTTTCTCAGAAGTATCTCATGTCAGCCATAGAGTAGAGCCAGGTACGATTTTCCTCCTAGATATCTGTAACCTAAAGCAACTGGGCGATTTGGTAAATCCTATGGGAAAGAAATGTCTTCTTTGCTTTCAGTGTTGTGGTGGTATTAGAGTTTTTACCACATTTTTCTGCAATCAGTTAGTTTTTGCTTGACAGTCCTCCAGTGAGGGTTCTGCCTGCTTTCTGGGCCTCTGGAACCGCTCTGGACAATCCAAATCAATGTGATCTCTGAGGGTAAAGTCATGGAAGGGGATATCTTGGAGTCAACTCCAGGTCTAAATCCACCAATAGAGTGCCTATGGGAGGAGAAATTATCTTCCTTGGGGTCCAAACACAAGTTTCATCTGTCTTTTAGAACAAGCCATCAGAACAGGAGTCCAATGCTGACAACAGAGCCATGTCCAAATTTCTGATTACCAGCCCAAAGAGAAAAATATGCCAGTGTCCAAACCTGGCCTTAGGTCAGAAAACTCAAAGACTCTTCAGACTCCAAACAACAGCTAACTCATACCATCGGCTGCCAGAAAGCCCTGCACCGTAGCGAAGCAATGAAACAGAAAGTTTCCCAAGTCGTATCCCCTTTCTCCTCTAGCTCCCCTTCTGCAGAGACTGAATGAGTCCCTAGCCACCTGTCAAGTTGTGCCTTAACTCCTGTACTCTTGGCATCTTGCTCTTTTGTTCCTATGTGTCATCCATGTGCCAGCAGAACTGGCCACCCAACAGCTTCTGCTGTGAGTCATCCCTCTGAAAAATACTGCAAAAGATCCCCAATTCTTCCAATCATTTTAAAAAGCCTTTCAGTAGTTTTCAGTTGGTGGTACTTTTTTGAGTCATGATTTTTTTTTTTTTTTTGTCAGTTGCTAATCTGCAAAGAAGGTTAAAAACTCTGTGAATATATACACTGCTGAAAGTTCTATTGCTGGTGTATGTTTAAGTTATCACAAAGACCTGTGAGAGGGGAAAGTGTCTCAACTTCTAATTGTGAAAGCAAAAACTTTCAGAAGGGGAGCAGCAGAGAAGATCAAGGAATTTGGCAGTGTATATATTCTGGAAACAAATGGTTTTCATTTCTTTCAAGGGTGAATAAAAAAGTAATATTAAAGGGGAGGAAAAAAACCCTTTTACAATAACTTTAGAGGTTATACCTCATCCTGATGTTTCAGTAATCAAATACTTTATCAAGCAAAAAGAGATTTTAATTTGCCATTTTAAAAGCTCCCCAGCTGGAAAGAGTCTAATCTCTAAAGGAAGGAGTGCCAGATGCATAGGGCAAGAACAGTAAAAGCTCTAACCCAGCAGTCTTCCTCTTATCTTCACTGGTAAGAGGAAATGAATGAGTCAGCAGATCAGAGAGGGAGAAATGGAGTGTGTCGCTCCAGTAGTTCTAAAACATATGAACCCAAGAAAACATCTGAGTTATTGGGCAAACTTTTAATGTTAATAAAGAATTTCGTTGGAAGCCAATGGAAGGATTTCCAGTTTGACAGTGTAGTAAGTCAGAGTTTCTTTGTACCGGTCATTATTTTGGATCTTGGTTTAGTAATAATACCTAGTTCTCACATGGCATTTTTCATCACTTGATCAGAAACTGCTTTACCAAGGAGTTCAGTATTTTTACTGCTGCTAAATTGAAGTAAAAAATAATCTAAAAAAAGAAGTGAATCTTGTTTGATAAGACATTTCAAGAGCTACAGGACAGTGCCATGTGATCTAGACTAAAAGAAAAAACACAAAGAAGTTTCTATATTTGCCTTTGATTAATTAGATTGCACTGTTCTTGCAATGATAAGCATGTTAACTAAGGTTGTAATGTGTTTCTCAGACAGCAGCAAACTGTCAAATACTATAAGGTTATTTTAGTATTGAAAAAATGCATAAAAAGAAAAACATTCAAGGAGAAAAATAACCAAACACTGTTTAAAGTAAAATTCCAAATATTTCAGAAAATTTTAGATAAATATTCCATACAATAAAGGGTCAATTCCATTTCTTTTAACCATCAGTCTGATTATAAAGCTGCAAATTTCACAAATTCCCACAAGATTTCAAATACTACTTGCTTTCACACAATCTGGAATGTTCTCAAAATACAAGTCTCTATCAAAGTACTTTGGTATTTTCACTTGTGGTCATAGATACATATGTTAATTAAAACAATGTGTTCCCCTTTAGATTAAGGATATTGACTAAACCACATCAAGCCTGCTAGGAGAGTTGAATTTTCACCCCCCCTTCTATTTATTTAACTTTGCATGGGTAGAATCTACATAATATATTTCTGATGACCTGTATATCATAGGTACCTCAAATGAACCCAGATAAGTTCTCTTACCATTTTCCCATTTCCCCACAGTAAATAACTTGGGAGACTCTTACTAGTTGACCAACTATGACAATCTAAAGATTGTAAGAGGTTCTTTCCATTCTTAATTTCATATTTTAAATTGCACTCTCTACAAGAAAAAAATAATTACAGAAGATAAATTAATCGTCCAAATTTAAAAGGTGGCTTCATGAGGCATGCAGGATTTTTAGCTTTCTTTGGCAGCCTGTGAGAAGCTGAAATTAGAGACCAATAGTATTCATTTTGCTGTGGACTGGATAGAGAATCGTGGCCCTATTATTTAGAGCATGTGAATTGCTTTTTCAGAGGAGCTCTGGCATACTGCACACATGAGAGGAGACATCCCAGACCGTGTTTACACAGCCAGGCCTCAGAGATGTAGGGTGAAATTCTCCTGCTCTGCAAAGGTCTACCAGGCAAAAGGCACCAGCTTTTCCAGGACAGTTTTTTCAAGTGTATGTAGGGGAATCTGTTACTTACAAAAGTAATAGCATTTATATCTCAGCTTGTTTCAACCTCTTGTCCAAGATCTGGTAGTGATCACAGTAGTATGCATTGTGATTGCATTGACATTGTGCTCTCTGAGCATGGATTCCTGTCTAGTTTCACTGGAATCACACTGAGCAGATACATTTCCTTTTCATAATGAAAATATATAGGCCCACCACCTCTATGGCGCACACAGGGCAGTAAGGGTGGCTGTCACGGAGAGAGGACGCTGCCTCCCCACACACCCTCCTCCTTTCTTTGCTGCATTTGCTTGACTTTCACTCTCGCTGTCAAAGTCAGACGTGGAAAGTGTGGACCCATTAAGAGATTATTCCCAAATTCGTAGACTGAGAGTCATCAATCAGCACGCCTGGAGAACCATTTTAAAATAGCAGCTCCCGGACACGCCATTGCCATAGCTAATTCTCATTGAAATGAAACAATGTGAATGAGACTCTCGGCTGCTTTATTAGGAGTAGAATCACTCAGGCATGGCATTCAGCTTTGGTCCAAAATGAGCTTTCTCTAACTGAATGGCTTACTTTAGCAGGGTAAACAGTGACCACCTGCTATTCTTTGAGCTGCAACCAAAGTACAAGGAGCACTTTTTTATTTTAACTAGCTTACAGCCTGAGTTGCATATTCCCATGGATATTAATAAGCAAATTTAGAGCTGTAGTGCTATCAAAAAATGGAACATTTTAAATTTATTTTCGCAAAGTACAGGGTCAAAGTGAATATTAATCTTTAATGGGATGAAAATATGTCATTTCCTTGTGGAATTAAAAAGCAGACATAATCTATAACTGACTTATAAAGTAGACAATAAGGCAGTTGGCTTTATCCAGGAATAAAATATTTGGCATTTGAGAGGAGTATTTTCTGTGAATTATTCGAAACACAGATAGAACTATGCCTCGGCTGCGAAATTATTTCCTGGCATTCGTCAAAGCTCTTTTCCACTAATTAACTAAATATCTTCAATCAGTGATTTCTGTGTTTATTTATTAAATAGGCCACAATACATTGTAAACCACGTTGCCAAGTTGTCTTTTATATTAAAGAAATAATATTTAGAAACCAAATCCAGAATTAGAATACATGCCTCTGAATTTCAGGATGTCATTCAGGTATTGGTATAAATTATTTATCTCAGTATTTATATCTTACTCTTCTGCTACCTGTGGTGAGATTCCCACTCTGGAATTCAGTATATTCTCTCTTAGATGATCTCTCTATCTACAAAACATGGAATTTCATTACAAAATGTGACACTTAAGTGCCTCACACAATAATTTGATTCATCAGTGCTTTTCTATAGTTTGGTCTGTCTTCTTAAAGTCAAACAGGCAGGAAAGTTTAACAGTATCTGTATTTCCTGTAAGGAAAGAGAACATCAGTCCTGACATGTACTAGGGAAATTCTTTTTAACTTTAATTGTATTATGCAAATATAAAACTGTAGTGGTAGTGCCAGTTACTTTTGCTCATTTTAATTACAATTTAGATGGAATGATTGATTTCGGATTTGCTAACAAGAAGAGATGTTTGTGAATTGTTATGTATTAAGATAATACTTCAAAAGTTCAGAATGCTGCACAAAAATACACACTCCTGCACAGAAATCACTGTCCTTTTTGACAAATAATAACCACTTTTTGGGTAAAGACAAAGCTACTGTTCAATAAGGCACAATGCTGCTACACAGCAGAATAAGAAAACTGGGGGGCAACAGCTCTCCCTGCTATGAACAAAAACTTGCTTTTATGCCCCTTTTGTGCTGCCTATTTGCCTTCATCTAAACAAGGTTCAGGTCCAGATGTTCACAGCTCACCACTGCTGTGGGACTTGAGGTGGGACTTAGGCTGGAGAATGTGATTTTTTCTCAGGGTAGTGACATTAACCACATTTTCTCTGACTCAATTCCTTTCATATACATGGTTGAGAAAGTAAATGTAGGTGTCAGGGAGCTGTGGCCCACCTGGAGAGGGGACAGGGGCTGCAGGGGCTCCCCGGGGCAGGGAGGGAAGGGTCCGGAAGCTGGGGTCCATCCCACCAGCCCAGCCAGGGAACAGGGCAGCCTCCCTGGGGATGGGGGGTGGCCAGGGCTGGGCAGAACTTCAGCCCGTGGGGGCTCCCCGGGGAGGGAGGCCAGACAGGACACAGCTGTGGAAGGGTTGGAGGTAGCATCCTATGGCTGGGCCAGGACCTGACAGCACTGGGCTGGGCTGAGGTGGTGCCAGGGGAGAAGACAGTAAGGCCCATGTGTGCCCTCAGGACCCTGATGGTATGGAAGATTGCCTGTTATGGAAAACAAAGGGATTTAAAATTATAATTGTATTGTCATTGGTCTTTAGAACAAACATTTCTAGGTGGAGCATCAGCAGAAAGGAGACCTGAGGGTGAAAGTCTTGACTACCCAAGGGCTGTAAGACAAGCAAGGAGCGTTTACAGGCCTCCCATTCCAGAGGTAGGAGTCACAGACTAGGGAAACTCTCATGTGCTGACTGTCTTCAACCAAAATTTGGAAAACAGATAAAGAACCTTAGTGCACATTAGAAAGTACGTATCTTCAAGCCAAGGAATGACTGGGTGTGTAGAAATTTTTCAAAAGCAAGGGCATACCTACCTTAGTTCAATACGTACATTTCCATCATTATGTGGTATTATTAACTAATGATCAGCTTCTGTTCTGCTATGCTTTATTTCTTTGAATAAGCAGGATACTCTTCCAGCTTTTGGGTAGGTGACCTGAAGTGTTCTTGATAGCTTTACTGTTTAAAAATTATGTAAATTGGTCAACTTCAAGAAAGAAATCTTTTTCCACAAATCTTGCTTTGCTCAATCTTCTGTTTACCTTTCTCACCATCATTGAGTATTAGGTTGATGCCTTCAGCAAACTACCCACAATGATCATATCTCATAAAAATAGGTTTATAACCCATGACTGTGTACCTGGAGCAAACTTACTTTTTGTACACACTTCCTTGCTTTCACCGACATTGAATTTTATATTGAGATGTTAAGTTATTCTCTAGTTGTTCATGACTGAGATCCTTTTGTAGCTCTTCAGAGTCAACTTCAAAACAGACTAAGCCAAAAATGTCTATACGATGTAGAGACTTAACAGTGACTGACAACACATTCATCCTCATTTTCAAATCCACACTATGCTGAACTTACGTATGTCTTAGTACTGATCTTAAGAAGATTTTGCAAATTTTTGGGTACCTAGCACTTCTCCATTTCTCCATTGTATAAACATGTCATTTTTCTCTAACTTTCTTTGATCAGCCATTAATCCATAAGAAAAATTCCTCTGTTATCCTGTGAGTGCTTAGTTTCTTTAAAAGAGATTTTGTCAAATGCTTTTTGAAAATCCGCACACATTATATCCTTTGGATCAGCCATATCCACATGTTCATTTATTCTTTTCTCAACTATAATAAAACTACGGCTTTCACCAAAAGCCTATTCCCAAATATGTCATATTCCTCACTGCTTTACTAGGTTCATAGAATCATAGAATGGTTTGGAATGGAAGGGACCTTAAAGATCATCTAGTGCCAATCCCCTTGCCACAGGCAGGGACACCTTCCACTAGACCAGCTCGCTCAAAGCCCCATCCAACCTGGCCTTGAACACTTCCAGGGATGGGGCATCCACAACCTCTCTGGGCAACCTCTTCCAGTGCCTCACCACCCTCACAGTGAAGAACTTCTTCCTCACATGTGATCTAAATCTACCCTCTTTCAGTTTAAAGCCTTTACCCATGGTCCTGTTACTACATGCCCTGCTAAAGAGTCCCTCCCCATCTTTCTTGTAGGCCCCCTTTAGGTGCTGGAAGGCTGCTGTAGGGTCATCCCGGAGCCTTCTCTTCTCCAGGCCGAACAACCCCAACTCTCTCAGCCTGTCTTCATAGGAAAGGTCCTCCAGCCCTCTGATCACTTTGTGGCCCTCTGGATCTGCTTGAGCAGGTCCATGTCCTTCTTATGTTGGGGGCCCCAGAGCTGAACACGGTACTGCAGCTGGGGTCTCATGAGAGCAGAGGAGAGGGAAAGAATCACTTCCCTCGACCTGCTGGTCACGCTTCTTTTGATGCAGCCCAGGATACAGTTGGCTTTCTGGGCTGCAAGTGCACATTGCCAGGTCATGTTGAACTTCTCATCAACCAACACTCCAAGTCCTTCTCCTCAGGGCTGCTTTCAATCCATTCCCCACCCAGCCTGTGCTTGTGCTTGGGATTGCCCTGACCCATGTGCAGGATCTTGCACTTGGCCTTGTTGAACTTCATGAGGTTCGCACAGGCCCACCTCTCAAACCTGTCAAGATCCCTCTGGATAGCATCCCTTCCCTCCAGTGTGTCAACCACACCACACAGCTTGGTGTCATCGGCAAACTTGCTGAGGGTGCACTCAATCCCACTGTCCATGTTGCTGACAAAGATGTTAAACAACACCGGTCCCAATACTGACGGCTGAAGAATGCCACTCATCACTGGTCTCCACTTGGACATTGAGCCGTTGACAACAACTCTTTGAGTGTGACCATCCAGCCAATTCCTTATCCACCAAGTGGTCCATCCGTCAAATCCATGTCTCTCCAATTTAGAGGCAAGGATGACACGCGGGGCACTGTCGAATGCTTTGCACAAGTCCAGGTAGCTGACATCAGTTGTTCTTCCCTTGTCTACCAATGTTGTAACCCCATTGTAGAAGGCCACCAGATTTGTCAGGCACAATTTGCCCTTAGTGAAGCCATGTTGGCTGTCATCAATCGCCTCCTTATTTTCCGTGGGCCTTAGCATAGTTTCCGGAAGGATCCGCTCCATGATCTTGCCGGGCACAGAGGTGAGACTGACTGGCCTGTAGTTCCCCAAGTCTTGCTTTTTTCCCTTTTTAAAAATGGGGGTTATGCTTCCCCTTTTCCAGTCAGTGGGAACCTCCCCAGACTGCCACAACTTCTCAAATATGATGGATAGTGGCTTAGCCACTTCACCTGCCAGTCCCCTCAGGATGTGGGTATACATCTCATCAGTTCCCATGGACCCGCACACCTTCAGGTTCCTTAGACGGTCTTGAACCTGATCTTCTCCTACGGTGGGAGGTTCTTCATTCTCCCAGTCCCTCCATTTGCCTTCTGCAACTTGGGCAGTGTGGCTGGAGCACTTGCTGGTGAAGACTGAGGCACTTTATTCATTATCAAGTTTTTTCATTTCTACTGTTTTGTGGAAATCAGATTTACTGATTCATATTTCCCAGGATCGTAAGTGGAGCTTTTCTTCAAATTTTGAAGCCATGTTTCCCATCTGCTTTCCTCTGATAATAAGACAGTTGTAAACAACAATCACAGCTGTCAATTAGCAGTTCAACAATTATATGTTTACCTTTTTTTAGAATTCTAGAGACAATGCTACTAAGTTCTAGTGATTTGTCATTCTTAAATTTATTAACTTATTTTAAATCTCTTTCACTGATGCATCAGTCTGAAACACTTCCTCAGGCTCATTCCCTTTAAAGAATGAGTGTGATATTGGAATGATTCAGTCAGCCTTTCTGCAATCGTTATATATTACACAAATATTCCTATTATTTCTTAGACATATCTTGGAACTAGACTAGCTTTCTTATTCCAATAGGTTTGAATAAGAAGCAGCTTCTGTACCACTAAAGATTAGTTTCTCCAAATGTTTTTGGCATGTTTTTTGTGATTTTGGTTTTAACTTGTCAAGAATGATGGTTCTTTCTAGCCTTCTTTCCCAGACATCATTTCCACTTTTTGGTTTTGAGATATTTTCCAGAATTTACCCATATACTTGTACTTTCTTTTTCCTTTACTCTAGCTTTCTCCTTTAGTTTTTAAATTAATTCCCTTTTAAAACATTCCTTTTAGTTGCTTTTTTTAAAACTTCCATATTACTTAGAAATTTAGGAGCTAGGGCAGAACTCTCTCTCTCTGACATGGAAGTTGAATACATACAGTTTCTCCAAGTGAAAGGAGATCCTTTAGGGTTTTTACGTGAGCAGAGAACGCACCAGAAACAGGTTTGTTCTTTATGTCTTCAGGTATGACTAGAATGCCTTTAAACAAGGCCTTAATATGTTTATGGAAATTAATTAACAGTAGGTGGCCTTAAAATCTCACTAACAAATCTCAAATGTCTGAGCTGGAATTTAAGGGTCAGGTTACTTCCAATGTCACATGATTGTTAGCTTTAAGAGAGGGGGACCTTACTGATTCCTAATTTTTCCATTCACCTAAGCCTACTTAAATAATCAGGTTTTTATAGCTTTCTGTATAATTTATAGCCTGATAGTTCACATGTGATAAAACTGTAGAATTAATATAACTAACAGATATAATGGATTCTCTGATTAATAGATTCCCTATATCTCTGGCAATATTTAGCAGGCAGCAAATAATATACTTCTTTTTAATTAGCACCTACTGAGAGAGAATTTTTTCCATTTCAGATTATTATGGTTATTATTCATATCATTTTTAGGGATGAAAACTTCAAAAGGTTGAGCAATCTTGTTTTGCAGGAACCATAGGATTACCTAAGAGTGTCCCATTTTTCTTCTGGTTCTTCTACTACCTCTTCTCTTCTGTCATTCACCTCTCTCAAGGGAGATTGTCCTTCTCCCACAAAGATTGTCTGCTCTGCCTTTGACCACTAATCTATGTCCTTTTGTCATATCTTTGAATTTATCTTTGACGTTGCAATCAGCTGTGTCTATTAGTGCAACTCTAAATTCAATAAGCACTTTGGCTGACTCACATAGGCTCTTCCAGCCCTTTCCTACCCTCTTTTGAGGTTTCTCTTTCACCCTTAACTGCACACTCCTTCAGAAAAACCCCACTGAACTTCTTATTTTTGTCCCACCAAACTGTTTGTGCAACAGTAACAGATGTTGCAAAGTCTGCGTAATAACATTGAACCTGTATATTTTTTTGCCCTAGATCACTTAGTGCATACGAGATTGGACATTAGCAGCCAGCCAAGAGCTGATTCACTTTTTGGCTAAGGCTTTTCAACAGAGGGGTCAAATATCAAGAGAAATTTCTGGGGTGGAGGGTAAGTCAATTGTGGGAGGTAGAGTCAGAAAATGATACTTACCAGGGCAGTTATAAAAGCTGAAGGTTAAAACTTCTACTTCAACTTACGCTTGTGATTTTTCCACATTAATTTGTCCCTCCCTAATTAATACTAAGAAACAGTCATGAGCAACATTAGAGCACCACCACTTAAGATAATGCTAGTATCCCCTCAATACACATCTATAAATATTCACTCTCGGCCAGAGGTGCTTAGCCTTTTGTGCTGCAAAATACAACATCTGCAAGTCTGACAGCCTAAGGGTTGTGTTTAATTTGCATAAACATTTAAATACATTTACATACACTTGTCCTGAGCATAAACAGTAAAACCCAATTAAGACTTAACTGAAAATAGTAGGTGAAGGTTGCATTTAATGGCAAAAGAAAGAAGACAAGACAAAGTTATGCTACCTATAAACTTTACGCAATGTTCTTTCACTGAATATTCTATTTACAAATGAATTCTGGCTAATCCGAGGATGATTCCATAAGGTACATCCACTATTCTATTCCAGATCAAATCATTTATGGCTTAAAATGGACTAAAATGTGTCTGGTATGTTACTAGAGGTTGATGGATTTTCAATACTATTCACCAGTTCTGTACAAAGTCCTTTAAGTGACCATTGCTTCCAGGAAAATACAACAAAAACCCAACCAAACAAACCAAAAAAAAGAAAGGTATGAAAAAAAGAAATAAATTGTCTTTTTAATTTTATTATTATTATCTTTTTCTTTTTTTCTCTCTCTTACCTTCTTCCTCCTGTCTCATTCTCACTCTTATTTGAAACAGCTCTTACACAGTTGTTGCAATTTCAGCATGAGACCATACTGACATTCCTGGGTAACCAAAACAACAGTGAAAAGAGAAAACAGTATCTCAGAAAAGCAAAGCTCATTGTAACAGCCTGTAGTGAGAGCTGGCAGGACCATGCCCTAAGAGCTGCATGTGAATGGCTCTTCTGAACACGGCTTTTTTCCTTCTACAAGGGGAAGGCCACTTTCTGGAAAGATGCCCACAAAACAGATTTGGACTGGAGCTCAGTCTGCAAACAACAGGTCCAAAAGAATGTGCGCTGGTGGCTGGTGAGCTTTGTGATACAAATGTAATACAGATGGCTAATGTAATACAGTGCCCACATAACCCACTGCTTAGCACATTTGATGATCCCTTAAGAGAGGTGGAGGTACGGATGTCCTAAGGGAATCCTGGAGCTGCTTTGAAGAAGGTTGGTTATGCTTAATGGTCAGTGATTGGTGCTTGCTATAGCATAGGTATCTCTGTCAGATAAGCCTGTTTCTGCAAGATTTGGGGTGGATCACTCAGGCCGTTCCCCCAAAATAAGGAAGTGACCTGCTTTCCCAGTGGAACAGTTTTTCTTATCCCTTTCCACAGATTTCCTCATGGGAAAAGGCAGTCAAAAAATGTACCATGTCTTCAAGCTTCATATTCTTAATACCCCTTTGCTTTGTTTTACATCCAGTTTCAAGATATAGATGTATATTTACCTCCATGTAGGTAAATATATCTATAGAGTGTCAGCAAAATGTACCTGTACAGTGCTGCCAAGATGTTCATAATCACAGTACCGTTTTCTCTGTCTCAGATAGCCTAAGAATTTAGTCATGGCCTTTATTGTCTTTAGCTGATAAATGTCCTCTTCCATAAATATTGCTTTCATTACATCAAGAATCCAAGGCTTAACCCATAACATTGACATTGTCATACAGAGAGCTATTTCACTTTAAGCAAGCAACAAAGTTAGTGATTTTGTTGGTGGGGCTAATTAAATTTTTGTTATATTTATGTTGCAACTGAGGTATCATGATCTGGAGAAAATTGCTGGAGCCAGTCAGTTTTATTTAATGCTCTTTAAACACAGTCAAGGGCATCCAGAGCTTGAGACTGGCATTTATTTTGTTTTGTGTAGAGAGAAATCTAAGTAAGGCACATTCTCTTCTATTAGCGTAAATCTGGAGTAATTCCTCTGAAATCAGCAAAGTGTGTCAGATTTGTACAAGCACACTAAAGGTAAATTCAGACCTCATAATTTCTTCATTTCTATTCCCAATGCCATGCTATGAACTTTAAAAAGATAGATGGGTCTCTGTTTTCCTTAGTGGTAGCTGACAGAATCTTCAACAAGCACGTGTATCTCCATGAACATTTTCATACTTCAGGTAAGAAGATGTCCATATTAGCACTGGAACTTAAAATTGCCATAGCGTGCTAAATTATCTTTCTAAAATATTTCCCCATTTCAATAGTCACAAAGGTTTTGCAAGGAAAAAGTTACAAATCTTCAAAAATTTTATTAGTGTTTTTTGAGGTTTTTTAATCTAAATTTTGGCAGATGTGGGAACTGTTCAAACCCACATATATCCTTTCTTTCCATCTGGAAATTTTGCTCAAGTGGAATTTGAGGACTGTGCACACAATCAGATTAGAAACAAGATTTCCCCGTGTCCAGCAATCAAGTCAGAGCAGCAACAGGGCGGTACGGAAATCCTGGCTATGTCCACAGCATGTGTTGAGACCAAGAGGGTGGCACATGCATAGTAAGAATGGCCCATCCAGATAGCACTGCACCTCCTGCAAACGTACAGACTAGTTGTGGGAGCACATGAGCATAAATCACATAGATCAGCTGCTGCCAGGACCTGCTGGGCTTGCGTACTTCATCCTGAGGAAACCTGGAAAAGGATATGCCAGCCAGTCCTTATCTGCATTCCCCTCACCAAGGAAGCAAAGCAATGGACTCTCACCAGGAACTGATCCTCTCTTTCTCTCTAATACAAAGGCAGTTCCCACTAGCGATACAATCTTTTGCATCTGAATTCTCAGAGACTGGAGCATGGGATGTGGGAGACTGTTCAGTGCCTTTCTCAGATGGAGATTATTCAGACTCCTATTTCTCACGTACCAGAAGGGTGTCTTAACCATAGAACTAGAAAAGTTCCTAAGCTCCTTAATGCAACAGCCATGCTGTAGCTGTATTAAAGCAAGCTCACATCTGTCTCCATGAACAGCAGCCACTGCGATCAGGCTGTTCAGCACAGTTTGACAAGGTGCCCAGTTTTGAAGATTTAGATTTACAAATGCCTCCTCAGGATTTCTCTGCTTCCCAGGGACCTAGGGGACCAGGTCCCCTAGGTCCCTGGGTATCACTAGGCATCCAGCTCGCTGCTCCAGCTGATGTGGTTGCTTGTGTGCATGTGTCAGTCTTGTACGTCTGCACAACTTACCCTGTTCTGGAGAGTGAGATGGGGTCTGGTATTGAATATGCATCAGGGACACATGGATCTGAGCCCATGGCAACCTTCACAGGAGTCCTGTGGAGCAGACAGAGAGGCTGTCAGGCTGACACAGCCGAGTGCCTTGCATATTATAATCTATTTCTTCCAGTCTCCAGCTGCCTCTGGTACTGACAGTGTTTGCCACTGGGGTTTAGATTTGTGACCAACTCCCCCTACCCCGCCCCACCTTAGTCTTCAAATATGTATTTATGCAGTCAATTTAGTAAAACTGTATTAAATAACATTTTTATATATATATATTTATATATTTACATAACATTGCACCTCACACTTGCACCATTCCTTTATGTCTCTAATACTTTAACCGGGGTCAATAACATTTTTTAAATGACTTGCAGCAAATGTGGTAAGTACTTAAACAATAGACTCCATCAGTTTCAGAGAAGCTGTTTTATTCTACTAAGTCAATTATCAGTGGTTTCAAAAGTCCCTAAATAAGTAGTTGTTTGACAGATCATAATGTCTCCTGTTACTCTATGCCAACTCATATACTGCTGCAGAATAATTTGTTTTACTCTTTTGTTTAGGGTTTGAAAAACAATCATGTTGAAAGGAAACAGAAGAAAAATTGTAAGAATAATGGAATAAGAAAACAAAAGCAATTCTGGGAAAAATAAACTTCCTACTCTAAATATTGTTGGGATCTTTTAGCAGTGTATTTTGCCATATGAGCAATAGATTTACCAAAGCTCTCAGTTCTCTGGCAATCATGTTAGTGTGCCACAGTTGCATTGGTTGAAATCATCTGCCCCTTATTCCCATCAGATTTGTATTCACTGCCAGCCCCTTTCACAACTGATGCTGAGCCTTGGGGAAACCACCTGGTTGCCTGTGCTGTAAGGAAAAAACCTCACTTTTTGGATCTCTTTTATGCCAAAAGCATCATCGAGACTGGAGGTAACACTGCCAAAAAAAAAAAAAAAAAAAAAAAGTTGCAGTTTTATTAATGGGCTCCCTTCACATGTGCTGTATCCTTTTGCTTTTCATGATTGCTTTAGGGACCAAGCTTTGCTGAGTGTTCACAGAGCCAAACTTCAGGTCAGATGTGCAAATGGCTGTGGTGTTTGGTTGTCCAAGGTTAGCTTGTACGCCATCCAGTCAAGGAAAGAAAGCAATACTCCAAGGTCAGTTGTGACTATCCAAACCAGGCAGCATAGACATTAAGAAAACCCTGTATGAGCACTTGCCAGACATTCCTTGGATAATGTCTGCAAAGCTACAGGATCCCCACGGATGTCATGGTCTATAGACAGGCAGACAGTCTCTGAGATAGCAGCAACCAGAGTTGTCAGCAGCTTCAGGGATCTGGGCCAAGGGAGGGAAACACTGAGCAGTGCTGATGCTGTAGCATGTGCTCTTTGTAGCCTATGGCAGCAATAAACTGAATAAACTCTCTGAAGTGTTTTCATGCGCTGTCCCAGATACAGGAAATTTCACCAATATAGGATGGAGACGCTGATTACGTGCATAGCCAAGGCCAAATTTTAAGCTGGGAAGAAGCCACTGATTCTCACCTGTAGCAAGAAGAAATAGAAGAGTGGGGGGGTTTCCCTTCCATTGACCATCCAAAGTATCTGGGACTAACGTGTAAGAGAGACTCGGTCATTTAATGAGTTGAGGCACATGCTCTGTTTTGGCTCCTGATCCGAATCATCCACTCCTTTCCGCCAGCATTATTTCAGTCTTGCATGTATCCAGTTTAAACCACTGCATCTACAGTCGGTATCTGCAGGCAGTGTGAAAAGGCAGTAGGATTACTGCACAATGAGATATCCACTGGGTGAGGATCACCATACTTCCAAATACTGTTTGTATGGACTTCTACTATCTGCCTTTTATGCCTTTTAGTCCACAAGCACCTGTTAATTCCATAAACTTAGAAGTGGCATAGTAACTACTATAAAGGAAATTGTAAAATAAACTGAGATGGACATGTGGAGACCCGTTTCCAAGCAGAAATCCATTTCCAGTGGAGTAATAAAAGAAAAAATCAGTGTAAAGTATAACCACAAATCTTCAAAGAATAATTTAAGCTGGCTTTACCTGTGCTTTCTGCTGAGCAGAGAAAAGCAGCCAAAAATCAGGCCTAGTGCTTTTGTTTACCTTTCATATGCAGTTCACTATTTGCCTTCATACCATAAAAACATTTTCAGAAGAGCCTTTCCCTTCCTGTGAATGATTTATATTCCCAATATCCCATGCTTGGTTGATTTCCATAGGCAAATCCAAACATTTCTAGCAACTCCTGGGTCAATTTGTGGAGAAGTTCTTGAAAAACCATGCACTTACGGGTTTGCTTTCTTTGTCCTCAGAAGTTTTCCCTCTTTCTGTGTGTATTGTGATAGGGGAAAACTGGAGGAAATAATCTGTCTCCTTCATTAGAATTCGGAAACAAAGTTTCTTTGATGCTTTGCTCATTATTTTTATAAATAGCCATAAAATAGTGCATTCTTTATCCATAATTTAACAGATCACTATGTTTATTTCCCTGTACTTTTTTTTTTCCCTGCAAACTGCAGATAAGGAGTCACTCATATGTGGCATAAAGCTCTTTTTTTAAAAAAATTAGTCATGGTGAGTAATAGTTGGAATCTTTCAAAATTCTGGCTATTCAACTGCTAGATGATTGAGATGCAGCATCAAAAATTCATAAGAAATATCAAAAACCTTTTGTCAGACTGAGAAAACCAAAAGAGTATGAAGTTGTGTTATCTCAGGCATAGTGAGATGAGAAACAGTGGCATCCCCCAAATTAGAGGTTTTAAAAGGTTTAGCCAGCAGTACTCAATGAACATTGCTATTTCTTAAGGCAAAATTATCTGAAATAGTTTGGGAACACTGCCTAAGGTTACCTTTCAGGGAAAAAAAAGAGGGGATATTCTATATTATTACTTTGTTGTTTTAAATACATTCGACCACAGGCCATTGAAGCAGATGATAATGGGGTTTTTTAGTACCAACATGTTTTCCATGCATAATAGGTAATGATCAAAAGTACATGAAAAAGGACTAGTCCAGTGATAGGAGACTATTTGTGGGTTTTCTTACTGTAATGGCAAATGGACTTTTATTACTTCTCTGAATTTGTACTAAGACTATTTTTATCTACTTGGCTGTTGCAGTCCAAGTAACCTCTATGCAAGACTCTGTGCTAATGTTCTCCACACAGATCTCAAAACATCACTTTCTGGAAGAATAAGTCAAATTTACCTTGGAGATATCTGAGACACCTCTCCCTTTTAATGTTTTTTGAGTGGACTTGTCAGCCACACCGAGCTGTCTGTAGTCTATGAGAACTGTTGTCCATTGGTAACTAAACAGGCTAACACTTTATATGCCCTCCTATATTTTTTACAAGACTCAAAACATAGCTCTTATTCTAAGATGAAAAATGCTTCCTGGGAGAACATTTGAACCACTAGCAGGAGACCAGGAGAATTTCTACCTTTTTCTGGAAGCTTTTTCTTTCAATCATTGGGATGCCTTTCATCAAAAGGTGTTGAAATCCTCAATTATGTCTCATGAAACTATTTTTGTGTCAGAGAAAATAACAACAACAACAACAAAAAAATCAGAAGAAACTGCAGATTTATATCTGCTGTGCCTCACAGAAAGCCCCCCCAGATATGATCCTTGGTGGTGCTCCCTGGATTTCCCTGTACCTCTTTGAACCTCCCGTAGCAGCTTCTCTCTGCATTGTGCACAGCCTTTCGCAGTCCACCTCACTATTAGTCTCCTGCTCACTGCTTCTGCTATTGGTTCCTCAGTAATATCATTATTTCTAAATCTGCCTTCAGGATTTTACCTCTCCATCACATTCTTTCCCCCACCCACCCTCTTCCTTTTTTTCAAGGCACTTGTATGACTCTTATTTTCTAGGACTCTCCCCCATCCAAATCTCCCCTACTATTTCCATGGCCCTTTCTTCTTAGGCCTACAGCCATCTTCCAGCTCCTTATCAGGACCAGTATTTTAAGAGCATGAACTCTCCTCTCTGTATCATCCTTTACCTCTCATGCTTGTCTCTCCCTCCTCGAGTCGCTCTGCATACATTCGCTGGGCAGCTGCAGAAAAGATGAAATGGCCATTCACTTCCTTGCCCAGGGGCAGAATTTATTAGATGCTGAACCTCAGAGGGCTTGATTCTCTCCAGATAGTTCAAGATGCAGGGCCAGATTCTCAAGAAATGGGTTTTATGGGCCAGACTACACAAGAGCAGTGTTCAGGCAAGCAGTGTGGGAGGAACACAGAAGCAGTGCATCTCACCTCCTGCAGCTGGGATTTTGCAGTGCAGAGCAGAGGGATTGCACTCTCTTGCTTCCCGTCTCAACTAGCCCTGTAGCAGAGGAAGTACAGGCTTCTCTGCTTTAACTGCTAAAACTGTTTAGGAAGCTGTATTGTACCCCTGCAGAAAGTGTAACACCAGATGCCTCGGCTTTTCTTTCTAGGACAGTGCAACTTTCTGCATTCCGTGGCAGGCAGTGCTGTACACACCCCTGACTAACCAGTCAAAGCATATTTCTGTATGCAAACCACTGTTTTAGAGTTCCTGTGACTAAAAGTCTGTTATCTGAAGTCTATTATCTGTATGGGCATATCATCTGCTTGCAAATATACCAGGCAGGATGGAGAAAAATATGACCCTAAACTAATGTTCAAATTTAGATTAATATTTCCCCAAGCACTATTTCCATTAGTGCTAATACAGGAATGCATAGATCATAAATTGTCCTTTTAGACTGTGACAGTTCTAAATTTAGTGCCAGTGTTAATTAAGCAAGAGAAAATTAGGCAATGCAACAGATTTGGGGAGCAGGCAGTGGAAGGGGAGAGCTGGGTCATCAGTTTGAGGACTTTGAGTGGTAATTATTTAGTGCACAAACAATCATGAGGATAGACCTGACTATTTCAGTGCTTTTAAGAATTTGTAGCATTTAAGGACAGCAGATTATTTTTTAATTATTTAGATTCCACATGAATAGAGAATAATCTTGATTTACCCTTCTCTCGGCCTTTTCTGTGTTGACAGAAAGAGTTCATTTGTTACTCTGACATACATGCTAATTACTATACCCATATGTACATACTGCACATTTTATTGACTACTGCATGAGAGAGATTTCGGTGGGGTTAATAAATGTCAAAAAGCATACATAAACATTTTCTTCTCTTTTCTTTCATATAATAGAGGACTCTGTTTAATAAACCCAAAATCAGTACAAGGTCACAACATGTTTGGCTTTAAAACTGAAGTTAGGGTAAGTAATTACAAAGGGTCCACTGTGTTCCTTATTTAGTTGCATATAACACAGAACTGAATGGGATGATTAATAATCATGTTCTACACTGAAAGAATGTAATTTATAATAGTTTATGTAAATACAGCAGCAGTATTAGTTGTTCATTTACCATTGCCATGTTAGCACGTATGGGAATTCTAGCATTTTTGGAAAGCAACAAAGCTAAGCTCCTCACAGGAGTTCTGTGCTTAAATACCTTTGAGAATGTGGGCCCAAGGTACTAAAATAGCTTAGCATTATTGAATGTTTAGTTAAAATTAGACAGAATACTGGCATGTGTAGCAATGTTTGCTAAGAAGTCTGGGTTATACTGAGCTGTGTTGGCAGTGGAGGAAGATGGGAGAGAATTAAAAGCTTTTACAAGATCACTGAACTAAAAAAGAGCAAAATAAATAAAAATTAATCATCAACATAGCATAAATTACATTTTTTTAAATGAAAATGACTCAGAATCCAGTACAGGATGTTCTTTTAATTAATTAATTAATTAATGTCAAAATTTCAATATAAATTATGATGATTTTTTTTTTTAATCAGCATGACCTATGAGAAGCCAGGGAAAAAATGAGTTCTCTCCAGCTTTGTTCGCAGCCCATGGTGCACTCTTATGACAGTAGTGAATTGGCACTTACCTGCAGCCTTTGATCAGCAATGAAATCAACACTAATGTTGCTCTACCATGTTTCTAATAAGCTAGGTCATGAATTGAGAGCACACCAGATACATCTCTCTCACCTTCTACATGAATGCTCTTATTACACATGGCTTCACTGAGGCTAGAAAGATTTTGGCTCCTAAGTATCTTAGTGAATCCAGCAGTTAGTGAGCTCAACGTGCAAAGTAGCTATTATCTTTTGAGAGCGCAGTAAAACTTGCTTCACCATGTCCTTATGAAGACCTGGTGCTAAATAAAAAGTATTCTATAATTTTCATTTTGGAATACAGCATGGTTAGTCTTTTATGAAGATGATTGGGTCCTGGCTTGTGCCATGCTTTAAATTCACTGTACTTTTTGCTGTTATTTGTAGAGGTTCATGTTCAGGAGAAATAGCAGGTTTAAATCCATTTGTGTTTGAGATCATATTAAACTCTTAAACATAGTGCATAACGTGCGCTAAACAGCGTTACTTTCTTGAATGAAAAGCCCTTGGTAACTAACTGACCAGGTAATTAATGGCAAGTGCTCATATTCCATACTGCGAAGGCTGGATCATGCACCGCCATGGCCAGTGGGAGATCTGCCATTGACTTCAGTGGGAGTGCAAAACGAGGCTGTTTTGTTCCTCATTCAGTTTGGTTAATAAGATTTGTGCTGCAGGCCCTTTTCACCAAAATGCTGGCAGGCTTCTTATAGCATTACTGGAAACTAGACCCTACACAAATTACTAAGGCCTTTTGTATTTTAATGTCTTTTTTGTAATGATATTCAGTCCTTCGGGGCAGCTGCCTAAGAGAGACATTTGTCAACTTCACTTTGTTTTTAGGACAGATGAGCCAGAGCCAAAACCATAGACCTGAATAACTCGAAACTCCAGAAGAGTTTGGATCCAGATTTGAGCCCCGCGATTTGAGGCCCTTGCTAATTAGTGGGCCCAAATTTCAGCCTCTCATGGTGTGCCGTGCATTAACCACAAACTGGGCTTGTGCTTACAAAGGGGCTCAACATTTGCTGCCGGCATCTTCAGTGCAATAACCCAGCAGTAAGAACACCAAAACCAGCTGAGCAGAGTCGAAATGAAAGGCTTCCTGGCTCTGACACTGTCCTATAGCCATTGCCTATAAAAGAGTACAGAAACGGGGCAGGCACATAGTGATACTTCCCCGGCACAGCCCCCCCATCTTCAGCAGCACACCGGGGAGGAGTCTTTGTGTTGGCAGAGAGCATTTTCTTTGTTAGCACCAGCCACTCCTTTCTGAATTATCTATCACTGTTCCTGCTCCTCTTGCTCCCGAGGCAAAGAGCTAGAAGGGAGAGCTTGTAAAATCCCAGTGCTGTTATATATGCATGTGAGACAGCTGAGAAGAGCAGGTCTGAAATATGGGTCATGGGGAAGAATGTAGAGAGGCAGAGGAATGGCTGCAGAAAGTCTGTGCTTGGAAGGACTCAGACCCTGGGCTCTAGGATACCCATGATAGCTTTTTGCAAAAGCATAACTATTTCCAGTTAGAAAATGGCTGGAGTTAAGTCAGTATGGCATTCTTCCTTAGATAAAGCCATAATTTATAAATGCAATTCTGCATGTTTGCGATAAATTCACGCACAAAAACCAAAAAGTAATGATAGTAAGGGCAAAGTGTCTGAAATGTTGTCTGTGAAATGCATGTGCAAAACTAATTAACTTATAGATGGCATTTGTCCATATACCTCATGTGATGCACTGAGAATCTCTCTAGTATTGTAGAATGCAAATGCTTTGAAAGTAAATTGCCCAAGGGATTGAATGTCTTTCCCTTACATTGTTTTTAAAAGGAAGAGTTTCTCACACTGTGTTTATTTGCTGCTAAGATACTGTTACACTAGCACCATCACAGCCTGTTTCTCACTGCAGTATCCCATAAATTAGATTGTTGCAGTGAGTATTAGGAATGTGCATACACTGCCTGACTAGAGCAATTTTATCTGAATAATGTTTCATGACCTTTCTTGCGACAAGGTCCTGACTAGAAAAGCATAGATTTACCAGGCATCCTGGCTGTACTGAAAGATTGTAATTACCATTCTATTTTATCAGTATTAGTAGAGAGAGTTCCTGCCCTGACATCTCCTCTTCAAACACAAATGAAAAGTTGGGAAGCTGTATGACTCAAGTAATGAAGTACATTAAATCCAGGTACCTGTTTCAAATCCAACAATTGTGGAAATGATGGAAGAGCCATCGCCATCAAGATGACTTTCCAACAGGCTCAATGAGATGGTTTTGTGGCCTCAGTCCAATTCTTAATGGACAAGAGTCCACATTACAAAAAGCAACACACAACTGGCAGTAATTGATACTCTTTTGGCACTCAACAGAGAAGCAAAGTATTGAATGAGCATGAAGAATGGACTAACCTTTCACCTCCCCCCTATTCCAGGTCAGGGATGAGACATCTGATAGAGCCACATAGGAAGCTTGGGCTGCTGCTTTCTGTGCCGCCCTGTGCAGTACCCAAACAAAGGACTTCTTTCTTAACAAGCATCGGGCTGACACTTTTCATGAACTCTAAATTTATGTGAAAAATTTGGAGGCTTTGAAAGTTAGTGTTTAACCTCAGGATTCTGCCTAAAGAGTACAAGCTACTGCTCCACATAGAGCTGTGTCTTTCTGATTGCCAGCTGCATTAAAAACTATTACACTAATTCCCTGTTATACATATGCATATATAATGTGTATGTACATGCGTAGCAGGAGTAAACGTATTAGTTATTCATGTATTTCTATACATAATAGGAGAAGTAATGCCTTTAGCTAAGATTGGCTAATGCTCATTTATAAGAACTTACTTTTAATTACTTATACAGTTTGCCAAAATTCAACTGTTACAGCTTAAATTTTCCATGGTGGGTGCCTGTCTCTAACTGAATTGGTTTGGAATAGCTCAGATAATTCCAAGAACACAGTTAGTAAAAGTATATCCTTTTAGTCGTGTTAAGAACTCTTGCAACCATCATGTTGAGAGACTCTAGCATGTCTGAGCTTTGGAGCTAAAGTTTGAAACTCCGTAAGGAAATTGCTTTGATGTCAAGACTTATCTTCTGTCACTCCTGTGGAAATCTGATCCAGCTGTAATCTCCTAAAAAACTAAATTCTCACGCACTCATGTTCTGTTAAAATGTAAATTCTCCAAATACTCTGTTTGCAGTAAGCATGCTGTCTTCTCATACAACTATGACATCTTGGGCACGGTGTATATTTGCCTTCTCTGTGGAGAATACCCACTTATACATATATATATGAATATATAGTCCAAGGCCACTCACAATGTCATTCATACACATTGCATAAATCAGGCGTGATAGTCCTATAAACCCATCTACCAGTAGTATCAGAGCTCAGCTCTTCTCAAGGACAATGTAGATGATTTTAGTTACAGCAATGAGGACAGAAGCACTGCAACAAGGATCAGGAAGCACCTGCATCATGGATCAGTGTGCTTAAGTCTGTCCTCAAGACTTCTCTTCATCTCACAGTGAACCCATAAGATATCAAAAGCCTTGTGTCTTAAAGAGGACATGCCCAAATACAGCTGGGGGCTGCCCTGATTAGTCTGTATCACTACAGCAGCCAACTGCTTTGACCTGAACTTTGTTGAACCCTCTGGGTGGATTGGATATTGCTCACAGGGTGCTTTACAAACAAGTTTAAGGAACTGCATAGTAAAAAGGATGAGCAGTAAACATATAGAAGGGTCATTAACTTCTGAAGGATTCCAAAGTGAGGAAGTGCTTGAATTAACATTGTCCTTTCAAGAATCCTAGTGTGAGGGAGCGAGGCAGAAATCTACACTTTTTTAAGCACTGAAAATAAGAACTAGAAGCCAAAGTATCTCAATGGGCTCTCACCCTCCGATCATGATACAAACACACAGGAGGAAGTGTAATGATTTTGTTGGTGATAAAGGTTTGAGTGGTGTGTATTAAAAACAAAAGGCTTAGACACATCACAAAGGGAATTGAGTCAGCTTAAAAAAACCCATAAATATCTAATTACTCTTCTGTGAGCTCTCTGAATCCAGTACATTAGATAATATGAGGGCCAAATGGAAAAAATAAGTTTAACACATATAATCAAAGCTTTGTTTAAATGTATACTCAGGGGAAGGACAAATTAAGGTTCTTGTCTCTACTAAAAGGGTTGGACACGATGATGTTCAGAGGTCTCTTCCAACCTCAACAATTCTGTAACCCTAACATTCTCTTAACACGGTTTTTGGTATTATAGAGATATGTGTTTAATCTCTAGATGGCCCCCCAAAAAGGGCCATCTAGAGAAACTATGTACAAAACCTAATGTTTTCTTCCCTTTCTGTGTCATATATCGAATTTCTTTTGTTATGCAAGTTAACCCTCAGGTTGCAAGCACTTTCCCACTTTGCCAGCCAAATGAATATAATGAAAGGACACCTGTAGGCATACACAGAAGCCAAGAACATTCTGTACATCCATTGTTTAGTTAGTTTTCTTCTTTAGATCTTGTCTATCAAGAAAAAAAAACCACAAACCAACAGGTAGAGGCAGGAGAAAAGTTCATCTGCTATATAGTTGCAGTAAGAAAAAGCATAGAAAAGAACTAATTTTGTTACCTTGGCAAATAAATTAAGAATGTTCTCCACTCTGCAGTCTGTGCAAAATAAGTCCCACAGGAATTATGCAAACACATTCTCATTATGATAGTTATGATTTAGATTGCATTACAAAAGTAAAAACAATCATTCAAATAGGCTTAGGTGCAGTGATTTGGAGAGAAGCTGCCACTCTGCCAAACAGAAAAAGAGAGTGAAGGGGTGGGGGGAAGGGAAGAAATAAATCCTGCCAAAGTGAACTCATGCGAAGGTGAAGCCAAAATGCCCAGAGGTACAGATTAAATGCTCTTATGAATGTCCCAAATGTGTGTAAGCAAACTGCCCAAATAAGGTTTTGAACTGAAAGCTCAGGCTTCTGCTGGAAACACCCAGAAACACAAAGATTAGATATTGTTTGAAGAACAGGATTCGGGTTTGGTTGTCTTGAATGAGCATTTGAAAATCACGTCTTCTGACCAGAGCACATTTTAATGCAATAGAAATGTTTCCAGGCTTTTTCAGTAACTGAA
Organism: Haliaeetus albicilla; assembly: GCF_947461875.1. Lineage (NCBI taxonomy): Eukaryota > Metazoa > Chordata > Aves > Accipitriformes > Accipitridae > Haliaeetus > Haliaeetus albicilla. The sequence goes on along the minus strand of NC_091484.1, from coordinate 65,025,748 downwards.
AACCAGCCCTTTAGTAATTCCACAACACGAGAGGTAGAGTACCAAAGGATTTTCTTCCTTTCAGTTCCAGTTGTTCTCCATTTGTTTTTTTTTTAGTTTGATGTCTGTAATGGCCATTTTAAAAAATGGAATCATTCAGATAATTTTTTATTGGCCCCTGACTTTAATGAAAAATTCACAGGAGAAAAAAGTTCTTATCTTAAACATAGCTGCTGACTTCTGATATCTCATTTTTCTCTCACAATAATCCCAGTGTTCAAAGTAGGTATTGTATTTATCATCTTTGTATGGAGGCTGAATTTCACTTCACTTTTCTTTATGGTCTTATCACATCGTTTACAAACACTTTATCTCTGTAACTGAAAATAAATGAAATCCTGGGCTTTCGATGAAATGCCATGATGAAATGGATGGTCCAAAAATCTATATTTAGATGACTGACTCCTGTTTGTAGAAGACATGATAAATGTTTCATGCATATAAACTGAAGGATGATGGATTTTAATGATCACAGTCTAACGGGGAAATGTTATTTTGGAATAATTAAGTGTTCTGTCATTTGCAAGTCTAAATAGTCCATTGTTAGCTTGTGCTTTTGTCTGTCAACAAACCATTCCATTTTGTGAGGGTTATTTATCATTAAAACAATTGATGCAATAGGAACACACCACCAGTATGTGTTGTTAACAACACATTTTGTGAGACCTTGATTTGGATCCATATTTCAGGGATAGTTAATTGATGTATGTTTCTCTCTTACAGAAGAAATATATGACAAGAACCATTGAAGGATTGGAGGTACCTTTCTCATTTGAAGTGTTGCATGTGAATTGTATTTGTTGTCCTTCCTAGAAATATTTTCAAAATTAAAAATACCTTGGTTTTAAGGCTCACGTGTACAAGCAGTTTGCACTGGGGTGTACTGCCCAGTTTCCAGCTGTTGTTCCAAAAGGGTGTAAGTATCTGCAGATTATGATTTGTATCTGCTGGCTCTTATAGCTGTCCTGGACTTATCAGATGTTATCTCAAATGGACATCTCTGTTTAGACAGGTTAATCTTGCCATGAGGAATACCTCAATGGGAAGTACAGTATGTCTATGCTATTTTCCATTTTTTAATATCTGCATCAACAAGTGCAATCGAGACAGTTACAGTAGTCTGATTTCCCCTGTTGTGCACACACAATTTTTATTGACTATGTGTACAAAACTGAATATGAGTGCCTTTTTTCTCAACATTCAGTAGCAGAAAAAATAATAAGAAATTCAAGTGTTGGAAAGTAATACGAAAAAGGGAATTATTTTGACCAAAAAAATCAGTGCCTATACATTTGGTTGTGTTAGAATAGTGTCTGATATTTAATATCTGAATGATCGTCACAGCATGGGAAGATATAAACAAAAGATTAATTTGTATTGTAATCACAAACACTGTTTCCTGGGTTGCATGATATTTATAAATGTTAGACCACTTCATATATCTTCTTGTCTCCTGATTATAATAGCCACCTACTTTTTACCACTCAATCCCAAACGAGTTTTAAGAGCATTTGGTATCTTTTCTTCATGTTATAGATTAAGGACTGAAGCATATAAAGGTGAGGTGATTTGCCCAGGATCACTGATAAAATTTAACCAAGGGCCTCGATCTCCTGACTCCCCACTCTGTGCTCTGGTCAGTGGTGGCTCTGTGAAATGTCTCGTCACACCGGTTTCTATACTTTGCCAGATATGGAAGCTTTTTATCACAGCTCTGAGAAGAAGAAACAGTTTCTCCTTTTTACTGGCCAGTTAATTACCTTTGCCATGAGTCTCTACTCTCTGCATTCATACATCCACAAGACTTGTGAGACCTACTAGTCAAGTAGAAATCTCAGCGTGCACAAGTGTGGAAGCTGTGAAACAGATATATTCGATCATCAGTGATTTGCCGTGGGCTGCCGGCAGAAGAGAAGTACTGAAAATATTCCCATAGGTCTAGAGCTGGGATCAATGGTTCAAATCGTGACAAAACTAGCTGATACATTGTGGCATATATATTACATTTCAAAACTCTTTAGAGATTCTTCTAGCACTTTTCCCCATGAGAGACTCTTCTGCGTCACTGCTTTCCAGGTCATTTTCTTAATCCTGGGTGTAGACAGTAAAGAATGTCTTCATTTCAAAAAGGAAAAGGGGAGGCAAGGGGGAAGCACATCTACTCTAAGAGAACTTTGAACAGAAGAGTATTGAAGGGGTTGTTTTTTTTCTTTTTTAAGATTAAACCTTTTTTGGCATTTTTGTACTGAAAGACTCTTTCCTAGTCCTAAAATATACCAAACCCTGATATTAACCATAAGTCTTGACTTAATAAATAGATGGAATTTATCAGGTCTAGGTTACACTTTGTTTCTTAAAAAACATTTTGTCGTTGTTTTTTTTAGTTGTTCCACAAATGTATGTAAGGTTAGCAATTATTTAGATGTATTGTACTGATGAGATAAATATGCTGGAGCTTCAACACTGCCTTCAGTACATAATTTTGTTACAATATAATTCTCCATTTATCTTTTTGCCATAATATCCATTCTTTGTTAATATCAATTCCTTATTTATGGGAATAATCTATTCAATCCTACACTCCATAGCCTAATTACCTAACAAAGATAAACCTTGTTCCTTTTGGAGCAGATTTTCCCAAGAGCCTGGATTTCAACACTTTAAAGCCAGGACAGTTCTATAGAAATCAGACATGCTTTGGGGGGCATCACCCTGAACTCAGAGATACTACCTTGAAATTAAAGCCAGTAAGGGAGGCTGCTCCAGTTGTCAACAAACACAGTTCCTTAAGGACAGTAGTGTAGGATAAAGAACCAATGGGCAACGTCTGATCTGCCCCCTCAGCCCACCCTGGTTGTGCTGAGGCTTCTTCCTGGATACACAGGGACCTGAGCAGAAGCTGACTGCTGCCAAGGCATTGCTCAGCTCCCTGACTGCCCCAGAATATGGACCTTCGTGCCCATCTTTGAGCCAATGGAAGAAATTGCCACTTGCAAGGGAAGAATAATTTTTGGTGTCTCAAGAAAAACCTAGTGAAGTATTGCTGTTATTTCACTCATCACTAGCACTCCGGCACTAGTCACAACTTAGTTAAAGAAGACGAGGCCTTATGACCTTGGTCTGTACAGACATGAGCCTGTAAACATTGAGGCAAACAAATAACCTTTGAGTTCCATTAGTCACAGAAATTAAGAGGCTGAAATCCTCAAGCACTTGCAGAATCAGTCATTTTGCTGGTAGTCTCTTCTAAATATGGCATAAAGAGTCGGTCTGGTGGAGTGATTTCAGTATTAAGTCTATTTTTTCATTCCTAAAACAGTAAAAGGTTTACCAGCAAACCCATTAAAATTATTTTCATGACACACAGTGAATACTTTGAATGTATCAAGTCAAGGTTTCAGTTAAATATGTTCATATGGTGTCAAGCTTAACAATTTATTAGAGAATCCTTACCTAATTTGATGTAATTGATGTTAAAGCCTTTTTTCCTTTGCCTAAATATGCTGTTTGTGTATTCCTTTTAAATGAGGATAAGAAGAAATGGATTTGTAGAAGATGTTTTTAATTGATTCCAAAGGGAATACCTACCATAGAATCTGCTGATGAGTTCTGTGGGACTCTAGATTCCAATCATTCAGCATGTATATTTTTAATGACAAGATGCTGCAATGCTTAAAAAATGGAATTTAAATCATAAGCACAGATAATTAATGTCTGCTCTCTCCTAATGTCTTATCAATAACCACCAAACCTCCAGTTATGTCAGGGACTTCTGCGTTGTCTTAGAGACCCAAATTGCATAAAAAGCCAATGGGAGTAGAGCTACTATCAAGCTCTTTGAAAGCTGCAGTCAGACACTGCGTGTTAAATCCTTGATTTTCAGTTACATGGTGGAAGTATCATCACAATACATACAACATGCTGTATCATTTGCCATCCCTCATTATTTAGACATTTGTTCTTCCTCAGTTTTCACATAGGTCAATATTCATTCAAAATTAAACAGGGCTAATCCTTTGGCCAGCTTCATGGTAGTCATCCTCTCTCTGTGAGAATCCCACTAACTCCAGGAGAACTAGTTGCATGAGTGAAGGTTGCTCAGAATTAATAATGATCAGGCTTGGCATTTGTAGTGTGATTTAAGGCTAGCTTTGGGCAATAGGAAGCAAGACTCTCAGGATGCTGCTGGTATTGATTCCCTGTGTAACAACTGGGCAAGGCATTTAACAACATAACTTTAAAACAAAAACAGCAATGGTGTTATGCATCACAAAGCTGTGGCATGATTTAATGAATGCTCCACTCTACATTCTGTAGATTCATCTGTACAAATTGTATGTATTTTATTAGGATATGAATGTGTAAGCAGGAATGTAGCCTATAGGATACATAAAGTAATCCGGTCACTTCTCTTCAGCAATGACAGGGACTAAGAAGCAGCATTCTAGTTTTGGCTACTATACTCCAAAAAGACCTGTGGACTAATTGCAGAAAGTCCTGAGGAGAGCAACAAAACAATCAGAGGTGCAGAAAATACGTTCTATCAAGAAAGACTGACAGAAGAGGGGATGTACAGCCTAAAGCAGAGAAGACTGACATGCAACACAATAACGAGCTTCAGGGGAAAGTGAAAAGGAGGTTAAAGCTACATGCAAGTAAACAATTTTCTAGTGATACACAAAACAGGGAAATGCAACAGATTTCTTGGGGATAATGTATTGTATCACTGGACTTCTTGAAGGAGAAGACACCTGCCAGGGATGACAAGTATAGTCAATGTGGTCTTTGGGCAGGGACAGAGTAAATGAAACTTCACATTGCTTTGTAGTGCTACAATTCTACAGCTCTGTGAAAGATGTTACAATAATGCAAATTGCTTTTGTGTTACTACATTTTCACTGTTCCTTGTCAGGTAGATAAAATTACTGGAGATATAGGCATCATCTGTACATGGAATCTGTAAAAAAAGTCCTATGTACCGTTCAGTTGCTATGCCAGGATCCCACCTATCACTGCAAAGATATACTGTGGCTAGAGAGTACTCCAGAAAAACATAGCAATTCTATGTAAGTAGCTTAGAAAGTAGGGCAAAATATTCTGCTACTTCCACCTCAGCAAGGACAGATGGAGGTGCACTCTTTCCATGCAGGCATGAGCAGAATAGAAGTGACCTGAAGCAGAAGGCCTGTTCAGACTGTCTGGCTGTGAGGTCCTTGTGAAATAACAGTTAGCTTCTTATTTAACTCCTTATCTTCAAAATGTTTCCAAGGCCTCAAGTATTAGTCAGGTAAAGATCAGACAGAGTATGCCTTTAAAGGGTGAGCAGATGGGCACATCTGGTTGTTTGACAGGAAAACGTATGTGTTGCTTGACCCGGCAAACATTTCTTGGTGTTGTGGAAGAATTGCACAAAACATCTCAGACAGTAGCTGAAAAGCATCCCCCAGAAATAGCTCAATAATTGGGATATGATGGTACAAAGCCCACAACAAAATGAGTTTGATAGTTCTAGCTCAGTTAAAGGAACATTGTTCAGCTTGATAACTCTGAAATTAGCCATGCTACCTGTGTTAAACGGCTCTGTCTTGTTGTATTACTCATGAGAGATCTTTATCTTTTTTTTCTTTTCAGTGTAACAAGTTATATCAGAATACACTATGACAGAAGCAAACCAGAGCCAGCATTTTCAGAAAGGTATTCTACCCATCAGGGATTTTCTGTTTGTTCCTTTCCTCTGCCTCTGATGACAATTTTAGCAGGTAATTGGGCACCTTTCTTGCCTAAGTGATACTGCAGAAGTTAGCTTTTACTGACTCAGGCCTAGCAACATGCCTCCAGTCTTAGCTTTCAGAATCATACCATGAAGGTAGTTTCAATCTAAGCCTTAATTTAAAAAAAGAAAAAAAAAATCTATTCCTAGCCCTCATAGTTCCAAAAGAGAAATTTCTGTCCCATGTGTAATACTTGCAGTAAGATCTGCTGATAGCCTCAATATCAGTAGCAGCATTGCCTAGCATGAGGTGTCGGCATAGAAGAGAAAGATATCTAGCCCTATATCCATCAGAAGAGATAATCTTTATCCTCTTTCACAAAGAGATCCTTGAGCTAGTACTGGCCAATCTGGTATAACACAGCTCTGATTTCTGTTGGAAATATTAGCTCTAGTTCTGAAAGCTGTATAATTACATTAGCGTTGTTCCATGCCTGAGGTAATAAGCTCTGCCTCGCTGCTGCGTGACCAGCTGAAGCTCGGTGCCCCTCCAACTGCTGCACCCAAAGTGGTACCCGGCACTGGCTCAGCAATAAAAGCCTCACCCAGAAGAGTTTTTACAGTTTTCTGTTGGTGCCACATTTTGACCCCCAAAAGAAACAGACTGGGGTTTTGGAAGTCCAGAGTGCCCAACTTTCCCTGTAAAATCGGTAGGAACTTTTAATATTGCTGAAAATCAAATCCAGTGCCCATATCATGAGGGCATCTGGAATGCTAGTCACGCAAGTCTTGCTTACTCACAGCACTGTCTCTGGATATTTTTACAAAATCTACATTCTCACTAATAAAATATGTGTTGCTATGGGGCATCTGTTTATGTTTTTATGTGAACTGATAATTGCACTGGAGTTCCTTCTGTCTGTAAAAATGGTAGAGTTTTTCAGTGAGCCTACAAATGTAAAGATACTCACGATTTTACACAAGAAAAAACAAATATATGGGATAAATCAACGCAAGCAGTTATCCAGGCAATTGCAGGTATGAATCGTATGTTTGGCACATGTGACAAAATCCAGTTTTGTACCTTTATAATCTTGTAAGCTCAGCTCTCCTCCGAGCTCAGGAGCCATATTACTGTGTTCACCTGCCAGCTCTCAGACGTCACAGCTAACTATCCTAGGCCGGGTGGATCTCAGCCTCCGTTTCTCTGAGCAACAAATGCCAGGCAAGTGTTAGAAATGTGACATTCAAAGCAGATAGGTAGATAGGTAGATTTTGTATGTTTGAGACAATTCTATTATGGCATTCCTGAGCCTCAAACACTGCAGAAATACAATACTTACTATGAATAAAAGAGCAAAATGAGAGTAAAATAAAACAAACTGTAGTTACGCTTAACTCACTGTGATGGGTTGACCCTGGCTGGACGCCAGGTGCCCACCAAAGCCGTTCTATCACTCCCGCATCCTCAGCTGGACAGGGGAGAGAAAAATATAACAAAAAAACTTGCGGGTCGAGATAAGGACAGGAGAGATCATTCACTAATTACCATCACGGGCAAAACAGACTCAGCTTAGGGAAAATTAGCTCACTTTTTATTACAAAATCAGCCAGAGTAAGGTAAATGAGAAATAAAACGAAATCTCAGAACACCTTCCCTCCACCCCTCCCTTCTTCCCGGGCACAACTTCACTCCCGGATTTCTCCACCAAGCCCCCCCAGCGGCACAAGGGGGACAGGGATGGGGTTTACGGTCATCACATGTTATTTTCTGCCGCTTCACCTCCTCAGGGCGAGGGCTCGTCACACTCTTCCCCTGCTCCAACGTGGGGTCCCACCCACGGGAGACAGTCCTCCACGAACTTTCTCCAACGTGGGCCATTCCCACGGGCTGCAGTTCTTCACGAACTGCTCCAGCATGGGTCCTTTCCACGGTGTGCAGTCCTTCAGGCACAGACCGCTCCAGCGTGGGTCCCCCACGGGGTCACAAGTCCTGCCAGAAAACCTGCTCCGTGGGCTCCTCTCTCCACAGATCCGCAGGTCCTGCCAGGAACCTGCTCCAGCGCAGGGTTCCCACGGGGTCACAGCCTCCTTCAGGAACCCACCTGCTCCGGCGTGGGGTCCTCCACGGGCTGCAGGTGGATATCTGCCCCACCATGGACCTCCCTGGACTGCAGGGGGACAGCCTGCCTCACCAGGGTCTTCACCACGGGCTGCAGGGGAATCTTCGCTCCGGCGCCTGGAGCATCTCCTCCCCCTCCTTCTGCACTGACCTTGGTGTCCGCAGGCTTGTTTCTCTTACATGTTCTCACTCCTCTCTCCGGTGGCTGTTTTTTCACGTCCCAACTTTTTTTTTCCTTCTTAAAAATGTTATCACAGAGGCGTTACCACTATCACTGATTGGCTCGGCCTTGGCCGGCGGCAGGTCCGTCTTAGAGCCAGCTGGTATAGGCTCGCTCTCTCTCGAACACAGGGGAAGCTTCCAGCAGCTTCTTACAGGAGCCACCCCTGTAACCCCCCCCGCTACCAAAACCTTGCCACATAAAACCAATACACTCACACACTGCAAACATTAACCCTGTGAGGCAAAATCCACAGGAACAGAGAGTCTCTTACGGTCCAGCTTCTTAATTTGTGTTTGATCTTTTTGCCCCAAAGACACACGGGCACTACCAGAGCCACTGGTGCAAATGCTGTGTATTAACTGTCCCCTTGCTTACATTCCTTTGGCAAAACCAGTCATACTTTTTCATGTGAAATTTGACTGCCTCCATTAGCTCAGCCCTCGAAGGCACTTACATAGAAGCTCTCTGAAACTGCTACCAATGGTCTCACAGCTATATGAGCAATTTGTGATACTGGACTTTTGGCCCTGTGTCATGGAGAGTCCCTCTGAATGAGGATAATGCCTTTTCTTCAGAGCTGGCTTCCACATTTTGTTTCCATCTGCCTCGGGTTCTTGCCTTTAAAAAATCATGGATTTACAACCTACTTATTCTGGTTAGAGGTTTTATTTGTGTCCAGTTCATTTTTCCTTTAAAAAAGATAGGGTTCATGTTTTCTTACAGCTTCCCAACTTTGTTCTGTTCTGTGTCCAATGTAATTGCTGACAGATTAATGCCCATCTGTCACAGTTCCACACTGTTCATTTTTAGTGAAAATATTCTGCACTTACTCTTCTGGGTGTTACAACCTGAAAAGAACCAAATCCAAATCCGTAATAATAACATTACCAGAATTAGATAGATATCAATGACAAGTCATGGAAGTATTACATATGCATATGCATATACATATGTGCTTTGAAACACCATGGTTGGGCAGAGTAAATTACCAGTGGCTCTAGGAAAGGGTGTGTATAACAGAAAGCAACCACAAAGCTGGGGAGCAAAGACCTTGGAAATACAGGAGGAGGGAGCCGGAGACCCAGCAGACAGACACACGGAAGGTCATTGGTACAGATGTGCAGCAACCTAATGAAGCTGCCCATAACAGGTAGCATAGGTGGAATGTCTTTCAGATCTATCTATAAGACAGCCACAAAAGCAATTGGTTGCCTTCATGCTGTACTTCAGAATCAGATGTGCAGAACATATGGCTCAGATCCTACCCTGAACTCCTCTCTCAGTGCTGTGGTAGTAGCACGATAGTACTTAGTACTATGGTAATACTGTCTTACTACCATAAATACAACTGTGTTTTGGTACCTGACTGTGCATGGCTGATCTTATTACCTGCTTTTGAGGACTGGTTGTTAATTCTGCATGCAGCAATTAATGGAGGATGTAGGCAATCTAGGAAACTGAGTACTACTGAAAATCTACCATAAGGAAGGAAACATCCTCTATCTTGCTCTCATGATCTAGCTGCAATTCAGCCTCAACAGCCTAAGTACCTAACTGAAACATTTGTCTTATCACCTTTGCCATTTGGTACTAACAGTTTTAAGTATCCAAACAGCCTATGTAGTTGGGAATCCGTCAGCCAAGAAGTAGTAACCAGACTTGTAACAGAAAAAAACTGAGCAATGGATTGAAAGGATCACAATCTTTGTCTCATCATCTCTAGGACATGGGAAAATGAATTCCCAACTAGAATCACGGATTTCACAATGGGGTCCAAATCCATGGACAGAGGATGTTTTCCATGGGTCATTAGAAAATGCAGAATGAATTCTTGATGTCTAAGTGTTACTAAAAATGAGAAATTCAGTTACAAGAAACCAATGAGTTCAAAAGATGAGCCATTTACATATTGCAGCATACAGGAGAAGAAACCAGAGGTAGGGTAGAAGACACTGAAAATAAAACCAAAGAAGCCAAAGAAACAAAAAATGGGATAAAAGCATCCAAAAAAAGGTAGAATAAAAGAAGGTGAAGATTAAACAAAAGAAGATTAGATAAAGTTAGAACCAAAGCCCAGAAGATGAACTATGGGAGTCAAAATAGAAGGCAGAAGAAAATGAACCCAGATAATGTAGCACAAAGGGATTCTGAGCAGCAGAAATGTTGAGGTTTCTAGAAAAAGGAACATAATATAGAGAAAAAGAGTAACCAACTCCCATAAGAGGAAGCAAGAGCTAAACAAAAAACTTAAGTGAAGCCTAGCTTAATTTTCAAGTTGTGATGGAAGATAAAAAGAGGAATCAGAGGAGAAATATGATCACATGCTGTGTTATCAGGAAATATGACAGTTTGAAAACATTTTTTAAAATACCAATTTTAAAAAATAAGCATCAAAAATAGGTATTGCAACAGCTGTACAAATGGGGAATAACTTAACTTGAATGGACATGTCAGGTATGACCCAAATTTTGTAGGACTTAATAAGAGTCCACAAAAATATAATACTCTCTCTTTCTTAAGAAGAGAATGCAAATTAGTAACATTAAAACAAGCACAAGAAATGGTAAAACTACTGATAGCCAGATTAATTTCCAAACCAAGAACAAATGGACAAATCACTGTTGAAACAGAACTGGATACCAAACATGTTAGAACTATCAAAAAAGGACTTAGGATCCTTAAACAGGAAAAACATACAAATTAGCTGGTAGCACTGAAGGAATATCCAGGGCTAAACAGTGAAGATCGAACTTTAATTAATCAAGCAGGCACAACAAAGTTTGGCTGGGCTTTATTTACTCAAAAACACAAAGTAATCCAAAAGGTAGAAGTGTACTAAGGAAGGGAACTTGACAGGTCTGACAGTTTATTTAAGGTGCTGGTAAATCATTGGTAAGTTGTTTCACACTGCAGAACAAAGAGCAAATTAAAATGGCCAAAGGACATACACAAGAAAAGAAATTGTTGGGGACTGCAGCCAGGTTAGTGACTGAGAACACTGGGGAATATTTATAAAGAGGGTTTCAAACGAGCCATATATGAAGGGCTAAACCAGGCTGAGAAGTTAACTACACCCAGTAAATCCAGCAACCATGAAATTGGAGAATTTTGTAGATATTATTTGAAGAGCTGAAGAAATTTTACAAGAAGGATGTGAGAATTAAAAACCTATCAGGCTAATAAGGGGGAAAAAAATCTATTCAATTGGTAACCTCTAATCAATGACTAAAGGGTCAAAAAAAATACACAGGTAAACAGGATCATGGATAAGACTGTAATAGAAACTGTGTATCCAGCAACCAGGGTGAAAATGTTAACCTGGTCCTAAAAGATACTGCAGACAAAAGCACAGGATAGCAAGAGAAACAGGAAAGGAATAGAGTGAGGAATTAAATGATTGATTGTTGTTCTTGAAGGGATGTGAAATCCATAGAGAGAAGCCTACATATTTGAAGCCACCATGGAAAGCTGAAAGGTTTTCAAATTTAGAGTAAAGAGTTGCATACCGCAGAAATCAAATTAAATATTCCTTTGAACACAAATTTTTGAACTGTCAGCTGGAACACATCTTGGGCTAAACCCATGCAGACAATGGATTAAAAAATATATGAGTAGAATGGAAAGATAGAGACCTAAGTACTTTATTGAGAAGTGTAGGGGTAGTCAGTGGGACATTAAATAGTATAGTTCTCAGATCCATATTTAATGTATTTGCATTTATCACTGATGGGCAATCACATGATGAAAGCATTCCTACAGAGAAATGGAAGTTTACACATTTTAGAACATAATGAAGGAGACCCATGTTCTTTCTAACATTCTTCATTAGTTTCAAGTGTTTTAAAAACAGCAGAAGAATCCATCTGGATTGCTACATGGCCTGTGTCATGTGCTGGTATACAAAGCTTGTTACAAAATATAACTTTCCAACGCTTAAAGGAAGTGACGATGCAGAAATGTCTGCTTTGTATTTCGGAAGGTCACATATCCTTACATGCAGCTTTACAGCATTATGACTGGGAAAGAGGACAGTTTGTATAGTGTTATATTGGGAATATTTTAAAGTAAGTATGTATAAGTTAACGGCCTCACGTTTCTCTTAAGAAAATACTAAGAAATGGTAGAGGCCATAAATTCTCTAACTGTGGAGATATACTGATAATCAAAACAACTATGTATGATATGTAAGCATGTACCGATTTAGTAGAAAGGTTCTTTTGTTTTCAAGGAGCTAATCAAGTAGCTTTAGAGATGTCCAACGATTGTTCTCCTGCTTCAGGAAAACAGCAGCAGATATCCATCACCATGAAGAATCACTCAATGCAGAAGTTATCTTTTTCAGTCTGGAAAAAACACGCACTTTATGTACTTTGTCATGTGGTATCTTGGCAGTTAGACCCTACTTTGTAATTGAAAACCAAACGTTACCCAAAGATGTTTGGTGCTCTGTGCACTCAGTCAGATGGATTCAAGTGCATAATCAAACATACAATTCTGCCATTACAGTAATTGAAAACAACACACAGGCCTTATGCTGCTTTAAAACTACTCCAACAGGGTCAATGGATGGAAGAAATTATGGAAAAAATCTTATACCTACATCTACAGTGAATTATTCAATAACAGAATTCCAGCAAAAATTAAAAGAAGATTGAACAAATCCAGCAAAATGTCACAACATGGGCATCACAACTTGGAACAATATATGGTGATTTTTTATGAGATTATATATTTTACAGTTCCACAGCATCTAAACTATTACATATATTATTTCATCCACTTATTGTATTGTTAATAGTACAGGCTGTCACCCTGCTATGTACCATTATAATATTTAAGTGTTTATCAAAAACTTTTGCATATTATGGCAAAGTTATTTGCAAATAATTATCAAAAAGCCAGTATCTGATGAGGCAAGACCAAAGCATTCAAAATACACTGTCCAGTCAGCAGGCACATAGCAATAGCCAGCCAGCGCAGGTCAGGGAGTGTATGGTTTGGCCATCTGAAATATAAGACCGCAGTTATCTGAATATATATGTCCCTGTAAAGGAAGAGATGGTTGTAGCCTGAACAGAACCAGATTCGAACCCCTTAACATTGCAATAATGAGATAAATACCTATAAATAAAGGAAAATAATATATTGCACACGTATATGCTTTGAAACACCATGGTTGGGCAGAGCAAATTACTGGTGGCTCTGGGATAAGGACATATGTAGCAGAAAGCAATCGCAGGGCTGCAGCAGAGGCCCCCAAGAAAACCAGGGAGCAGAGACCTTGGAAGTAGAGGAAGAAGAGGGGGCCAGAGACCCAGCAGACAGACGACGTGGCTGCTCATTGACACAGGCGTCTAACAGCGTAACGAAGCTAACATACGTGGGGTGTTTTTAAGGTGTATTTATTATAAGACTGCCACAAAAGCAACTGGTTGCCCCTACCCTGTACTTCGGTCACGCTTGCCCACTACATGGGTAAGTACCATCTGTGCAGTACCGTTAAAGGGACCTGTGTTTTGGTGTTTGGTCTAATGTTTTGTTAATTGTTTTTGGCTGGTTAGGTTGTGTGCTTTTGAGGACTGGCTGTTAAATTTAGATGCATCGGAGATGACTGGCTGAGGAGATAGATTAAAACTCTGCTTTTTTGTCCTTTGTCTTTGAAGTTTGCTGATTTTGAGGCTGTGTAGGGCAAGAAATTCAGAGTTCTAAGTATGAATGTTAACCTCAGAAGGCTGGTCACCTCCAGACAAGGACGGATTTGAAGGGTTCAGAGGCCAATACAAATGAAAACACGCCGTTTTAGTTGTGGTGAGGCCATTGGCTTTGGCACTATTCATTTGAGAGTAATTTGTCATCTGTGTTAGGAACACTGCATTACTGGAGCATTTAATGTGATTGCAGGGATGTTTTAAAATAAGTCCCAATATGAAATGAAATCAAAGAAGCTTGTGGAGCTCTTCAGCAGAGAGAAATCCCTACTGAGCTGTATGGAAGTGTGTTATAAATGAATATGGAGTGTCTGAGCTGCGACCAAATGTCCACTGCTAACCAACTTTATTTTGTGGTGGATTGATCTTTCTTCTTCCAAAGCTCAGCATTCATAAATTGTTCTGGAAAACATCAAAGTTATTTGAAAAGGTCTTTAGCAATATAAATTTCTCTATGCAAAATGGCTGTTTAACAAGATTGCCTCCTTGAACTTTTCACATGATTGTGACAGCCACTTTCATTTACTAATGGAAGTTTTATAGCGGATTTTCCCACTACTCCCACATCTCTGTTTACTATTATTTTATGGAGAATACTTTACAAATTGGGTCTCTGAAACAGAGGAAAAGACATTTGGTGACATTCCCAGAGTGCTATGTGGCTTGTTAGCAGGGCTGCCCAAGAGACAGTGTGCAGGAGAACCCCAGCTGACGTGGGCTGCAACTTTGGGCTGCACCTACTGGGCCCATCTACGTGGGGGTTAGTTCGACAGTCATTATGGTCATTGCTGAGAAACTCCTTTTGTGTTAGCCCTGCTTAGATTCAAATTAGGAAGAACAGAAGGTTCATGAGGAATTGTTCCTCATTATTTGTGGTGCAGACAGCAGAAGGATGGTGTGTGTGTAGTTAGGTTTTACAGTGATAGTCATAATTTAAGTGAAAAAGGAAGAGAGGATTAAGGAGTAATTGGTTAGGAAGGCATCTGAGGCTTCATGTACCCAACATCCATCATATGGTAGCTGGATGAGTTTTGGAACTGATCAGGAACTGACTATTTTCTCAGCTCACCATGCATAGAAAGCATGGACTTGGTATTTTAGGAAGCATCTCATTTATTCTATCTGGAGAATCCCTGGGTAATTTTACATTAAATGGTTGAATTCACCCAGGGCAAGAAGTAAAGATGTTTTCAATTGCTTGATGAGAAAGAAGAGAGTAGAAAGGAAGAAGAAATATCTAGAGAAGAGACAGCTAAGTGTAGAGTAGCATTTAAAGAAGCATAAAAGAAATGTGAGTAATAGAAGTAAAGGAATGATTTATTTATCTTTTATTTTTCCAAGTTATATGTCTTTGTGAAGTCTCTGTTGCAAAAGACAAACCTCGAGTTTGCCTGATTTGCCATTTTTCATTTTGTGAAGGCTCATATTTTTTTTTTCAGTGAAAGACAGTAATATTTCTTCTAGCAACTAAAGATTTTTTTTCTCCAACAAGTTATAAATGTGAATTAAAATAAAATTGTGAAATGCTCTGACTTTGCACTTTGGTGAAAAATCTCATTTTTACAGGCAAGCATCTTCTTTCTGAGTAGTAAAAAAAAAAAAAAAAGATATTTTAAAATATTTTTTATTTTTTTACCAGAAAAAGTAGCTTTTCTTCTCAGTGAAGTTCAAAAACCTCACAGAAGCTTTAAATTTTTTTATCAGTCCAAAAGTATGTTTTGCACATTCCTAAATGTGACATGATGAACACTTCTCAACTTTTGAAGCTGGGCCATCCTTCTGAACCAGGGTCATCCAAGGTCAATGCACTATCCTCAGCAGTGACAGTGTGAAGATTATGATGAATCATTTCTATGCATGGGATAAAGGCATTATCTGCATCTGCATTTTTCTTCCAGATGCACTCATTAAATTACAAAAAAAATTAGTGGGAAAAAGTCAGTCTTGAGACACACAGAATGTCATGACTCTAATTGAGATGGCTAGTGCTTACTTCAAGATTGAATCTGATATAGTGGTTGTACATTGATGACTGAAAACTGTCTTGATTTTGGCTGTGTGGTTTCATAGCAGCAGCCTTCACTTTAATGCATACTGACATCACTGTAATTAAATTTAATTCATAAAAGAAAGCTAATTTTAAAAACTTTTAATTTCTTTTTGTTTCTATATAAATGCTAACATTGAAAATTTTAAGCACATAGTAGGCACAGCAGGAGCCAAACAACTAAATATGCAGTTCTACATCCAGACCCCTTAAATTGCCTACTGTTGAGGCACATCATCTACATCAAAAGGACAGAATTCCGGCAGAGCACATCCTCATTCATTACTGTGGCAAGTGAGGAGATGCACGGTCAGATTACAATTACACTATGTAAATGCAAAGGATCAGAATAGGACCTCAAAGACATATACTCTGGGCTTCTCAAGTAAAAGAGCTCCCAAATGTTATGCAAAATAATATATGGCATTTAATCTTCTAAGTGATGTAAAGAAAATGTCTTCTACTTTATACATTTAAAAGGAAAAGTCTTTTGTTCATCACATTGGACAGAACTTTCATCCTTAAACTGTCAAGATGATAAAGGCATCAGCATACATTTAAATTCCTTACCTCAAAAGATGGTAGATGATGTATGCAACAGAAAACCAGAGTGCACGAGAAATTTCTTTACACGGTGTTTGTACCATGGAAGAAAGTTAATGTAAAAAAAATAGGTGTGTTTTTTTAAGCTTATGTTAATGCTCAATGAGGTCAAGTGGCAAGCAAATCCAGCCAACTACAGGCTTTTTTTTTTAATAAGAAAAAAGAGGGGGGGGGGGATAGAAGAATTTTTTTTTTTCTTTGCTTTTGCTTATATTGATGGACTGTGAAGGTCAAGAAGAGATTGATCCACAGAGGCCAGTAAAAGTTAGAAGTAATTTAATTAGAGTTGTCCAAATCTGAAATATCTTCTAATCCGATTATATACTTATTTCTTGAGGGACAGTGTATGGGTATCTATATTTGCTATAGAAAGATACTTTCCTGTAATCTAAAAGGATTCAGTTATCAACTTTTTTTAAGCAGCAGAATGAGTCAAGAAAAAAAAATTCCCTGAGTACTTTTCCATAGTTAAAAAATAGAATAAGTTTATATTCGTTTATATTTCAAATTAACTGTATGCGTGCATGTGTGTGTGTATTTGAGTGTGTTTGTATATATTATATCTACATAACATAAAATAGTCCTGTTGCGTCCAAGTAAGCGGAGGCACTGTTGGTTAGATGTGTCATGTGAGGATCCGTTTTAATGCTGTGCTATGTGCCTTATGTAGCTGGTGTGATTCATCATAATGAAGGACATACTGTGGGACATTTAAAGAGAGGTAGTTTTGTCTAACTGTCCTAATATTAAATAGACAAAATGCTTTCTGTCAAGAGGAAGACTGTCATCTATCAAAGATTTTTAATCCCTGCTTTGCCATGGTCATCCTTTTAGGGTTTTAAGGGTACAAAATGTACATTAACTGTAAGTACAAAAACTGAGGTGACTCTTAACAACTGTGAAAGCAAATGAGGCATCACGTGAAAGTGAATACACTGCAAATGAGAGCAGAGAAGCTGGGAAGCAAATTGTAGTATCCACTGAAGGGCAGCACAGTCTGCTTCAAAGAGCCCTGAGCTGCAGAGAAAGGTCTTCTTCCCACTGCCCCAAAACAGTAATGCTACAGAGAGGTTTCTAAGGATGCACCTCATCCTCAGATAAGCAGGTATTGCAGCCCTTCCTAGTATAGTAGAACAGGATTTGCCTGAAAAGCGTTCAGTAGAAATCTTGAGGTGAAGTAGGTTTGGGTGTGCAGAAAGCACAGGAGTGTAGGTGAATCCCTCCCTCTCCCTGTGTTTATTTGTAGCACCAAAACAGAAACAAAAGGGGGTTTTTAAGACATAGAGTTATGTTTTTTGAAATGTCCCTCCCTTTCATTTCTTGAATCCACAGCCAGAAATAGCAGTGCTGAAATTCTGTGAGAAAGACCATTCTTGCACTTCTGGGAAATGCCATAGTTATCTCTATAAAGTCTGTTGCTGTGAGATTTGGAGATGTTTTGCTGACTGCAGAGATCTGGATGTTCTTCAGATAAGGAATTGAAAGTTTGTCTCATTACCAGACGCAAATCTCCACTCTAAGGTCCACCCATTAACAGGTTAGACTGTTGAAGTACATTGAAGTATAACTATCATACAAATCTGGTAGGGTCTCCTTGACATGAGTGTTTGCAACACTGCTTTCAAAAGATTTATAAATATGAATGGACTGGTGATGTTAGACAACATGATTAAGGTGCTCCCTAAATCAGCGCTACCACTGAGTTGCACACAAATGGCACAGAATTTATTTTATTTTGATAAATAAAATATCAGAGATAAAAAGCCCTGCGCACTGAGTGCTGTGCCTCCTGAGCTTTTACTTTTTTAGCTTAGATGAGCAACTGATACAAACAGCA
Source organism: Haliaeetus albicilla (assembly GCF_947461875.1). NCBI lineage: Eukaryota > Metazoa > Chordata > Aves > Accipitriformes > Accipitridae > Haliaeetus > Haliaeetus albicilla. Next base: position 65,007,459 of record NC_091484.1, on the reverse strand, counting down.
ATTAAAGGCTTACTTTAAGCAAGAACTTAAGTTCCATGTGCTCAAGTGCTTTGACAAGCAGGAATTTAAATTCCTCATATACTTAAAGATTTGTCTTGCTATTAGACAAAGAATTCAAAATTTGAAATTTATATCCATGCAAATCCCATCCGGATATAACAGTTTTGCAAATCAAGAAATGTGCTGTGCTTTTTGGAGCTTGCTGCATCCTGGAAAACAGATAATATATTCTTCGGTCTCACTGGTTATTTTACTGGGCAATTTAATTTCTTGAAGAGTATTGGGCAGACCGTGCATTCCTAATGATAAATATGCTGGCATGATGACAACTGGTTTTACCTTGAACGTTTCCCTGGATAGTGAATTTTTTCTAAGCTGCTAATAATATGGCTTAGTCTCCCAGAGGGGGGAAAAATACTTTCCTAGGAGCTGTGTTAGTCCATGCTGAATGACGTCTCTAAGAACAACCCCAGTGAGAAGTCACACGAAAGCTTTTTTAGTAAAAAAAAAAAAAAAAAAAAAAAGGCTGGCCTAAAAGAGTTTACACAGCTGTGAGTGATAAAATATAGCAGCCATGGCAACCTACTCTCCACTATTCTGATAATGCATCAGAAATTAGGCTATTAGAATTATTAATTCACATTAGCAGCTATTAAAATTACTACCTGCAGATTCACAGCCTGAAAACCCTTTTCTATTTCTAAGAGAAGGTTCAATTGCAGAAGGAACCTTTTTGCTAAATAGGTGCACTGTATTGTATGCTAGACATTATGGGAAGTCCAACAGATAATAAAGCTCACATTGAGCTTTATGTAGCTGCTTTGTAATGCAAGGGTAGCAGATGTAATACTTTATTCTTTTAATGATGGCAAAGAACCAATACAGCCCCAATAGGAGTAACAATAACAGGACTCTTACTGGTTCCCTGGAAGCTAATACCAGAAATCCAACTTACTGTAGGGTATTTCATTAAATACCAAGTCACATACAAAATATTTGACTTTGGTAGGTAATAAACAAAGTCAACAGAAATCAGCAGAAAAACTGAGCCAGACCCATAGAAAGGTTTTGTAGGATGCTGCGGTGAGACTTAGGGAGTCCTGCAGAGATTTGGCTACATCCTTTCCATCCCCCATTAACTTAACTCAAAATGCAATTGCATGCTGTTTTAAGTAAAAGAAGAAACACTATTACACCAAGGCCACAGCGGGAAATAATCAGGGGGAACAGCAACATGGCAGAGAAAGAACATTTTATTTATGGAAATGAGCAGAAAAAGTAACACACAAGCTAGAAACAGCCAAATAGGTACCAGTAAAAATAACAAACAAGCAAAGAACATGAGCTTGGATCACAACCAGTTTTTAGGAATTCACATCACAGTCTATCTCCTTTAAGATCCCACGTACCAAAAATGGATATGACATCCAGTGTTCTTTCTAAAAATTATCATTCTCAGAAAGAGAAGAGGAAAACAAGGGTGACTGCAAAATGAAATTTAGCACGGCCCCACAGGCTAGACACTGCAAATGATGAAGACATACACAATGGGGCTTGAGTAGCCTTTACGCTAAATGCTATTCTGAATTCTCTCCCCCTGGTTGCCACCTAACTCAAGAACAGCCTGAATTCCTTAAGGACTTTATTTTTTTGCAAAGTTCCTTCTGTGCCTACAGACATTTCTTTCTACATGTCTGGTTTTCATTTCCTGCAAAACTCTATCAGTAATGTCAACAGGTACGTGGAAGTAGATATTTATCCACCTAAGCTTCCTTTGGAGCATGGAATCAGGCTCTTAACAAATATAGACACTCTTCTTTTCAAACATGTTGGCAATTATTTTCCTAACAAATAAAAAAGTGGTAATACTTAAGGTCATGAATTAGAAGACCCAGGGTTGATTTCTTCCTGTGGCTGTTCAGACTGACAAACACTGGATGTCCAGATAGCAGTCTCCCCAACACTATTGGGGCGGTGCCTAGAAAAGTTTGTTTAGTTCAGCTCTGCCACCAAAACCACCAACTGTGGGTGCACTTATAATGTTAAGAAGGTGAACATAGAACTTTGGTTTAGTCCAGTCTGGCCAGCAAAATCAAAGAAATATTAGCTCATTGGGCATGCCAGAAAATGTTACTGATCATCCTCACAAGAGATGACCAAGTAACAAAAATATTTGTCATTGACCTTATTTGTAAAATTTCCAACAGCTACGATTCTGTGGTATCAGTACCCTGCCCTTTTCCCATTTTTCCTCAGGCATTCAGACAAACATTGGTGGATATGGTATTATCCATACAGATAACAGTATCCCCGCACAACCAAAGGGCTTCATACAGGAACAAAAGTTATTTGTTGTTTCTTTTTCACTACGTGCTGTTCATTGGCTCAAGTTCATGTCAACAGGATGACTCATGTGCTCCTGTTTAGCACATGCTTAATGTTCAGCTGAGTGAAGCAGAGCCCGCTGTAGCCTGCAGAGCCCAGCTTGCCAGCGGGGAGGGGAGAGGAGAACGGCTCATGCCCCATGGACCTACGCTGCACCAGCAACCAGCTGAGCTGCCGCGGAGCAAGTCCAACACTGCTCCACGCGACAGAGGGTGCTCTCCCAAGTACCCTCAGACACAGCCACACTTTCTTAGGTCACAGAAGTGTCGGGGAAATATTTTTGCCTAGGAACTTGCTGCCTCATAAAAAATGAAAGGTCTGGCAGAAGTGGTTTGGTTTTGGCAATGTGACAGAGCCCTGACCAGGTCTCACAGACCTACCTGCCCGCGGAGTCTCTGTTGGCTATATCGCCTTGGTTTCCTGCCATTGCAGCTGCCCAGCTTCTCCGTAGCGTGGGGCATGGAGAGCCTCAGCATGACCTCACAGGAGCAGGGGCCATCACCAAATATCTTTTCTTTCCTCCTTTTGAAAATTTTGAAATTTTTTTTCCTGCTTTTTCCAAATTACAGCTGGAAAAAAAAATAAAATATTAAAATCTTCTGCAAGGCAAAATCACCTTTCTCTGTACAGTTTGCGTGTAATGGACTAATGAGCAGTTATTTTTCCCTGTGTCAGAAAGGAGATTTTTAGGAAACATTTGAAGTGAGAGACAAAAGAAACTTTGCAGGGACTGGCTGGGGAGATCACGTGAATCAGAACAGGCAGTAGAAAATTATACAGTGTCAAGAGCAGGCAAAAAAACACAGGTGGAGACCCCAAAAAGCAGGCTGAAGGGGGCAGAGGAAATAATGGAGGTGATAAAGCATTTCCCTGTATGTACCATGTATCATGAATACATTTGCAGAGATCATCTGTGTGACACGATAAGCTGCCTAAAAATGCACCAAAGTACATATCCCAGAAAGCAGCCCTGTACTAGAAGAGGAACAGTCGAAGTATCCAAATACATTATTATTCCTTACAAAAGTGTCCACATTTTAAAGAAAGAGTCCAGTTTTATAGTAAAATTTAGGTGGACAAATGCTGGAGGATACATTCTTCAGTGGGTCAAGGGAGACCGACTCAACAAATGTACGGGTCGTTCCAGCCATGACTCCTGGGAGATGCTCCCCATGCCCCACACGTCACGGCTCCAGAGCAGCTCTGTGGAGGGAGCGGATGCTTCTACAGCAAAACAGACTTTCCCCAGGAAACTATTTTTGCTAACAGTATCATCTGACAAAAGCAGTTTAAAATCATTTGCTTCTTTCTATTTTAACATTTGCTATGTGTTTTCCTTCAGACCATCCTCTTTTAAGTCACCGCAAAGGAGCAGCTTCCATACATTGACCATTGACTAAATGACTGCTGCTACTTTTAGTAATTTTGATTTTAACTTAATCTCATATTAAAATCTAAATGAGGGATGATTTCAATTTCTTCTTGGAGGCTGGAAGGAACAGCAATGTGGGACTGTACCAGCTGCAGCTTTAGAGCTTTATTTGGAAGGCTACAAGGACACACTTTATTTCCTTATGGATCTCAAAGGCCTGGACTAATTAGTACTTATTAGAAAACAAATTAGAAATGCATTTTATTTCTCCATATGGTGAAAGCAGGAGCTACAGTAAAGGGATAAGATATCAGAAGAGCTGAGATAGTGATTTGCAATGCATAATTTATTTGATTAATTTTTCCTTTTCTTTTATGCCTATGCCTTGTCTATGAACAGGTATCAACTTCCTTGAATGTATCCATTGTTCAAAATAATTTGTCAAATAATTTTTGCGATGTAGCTCATCTGTGAACAATTCATTGCATGTATTTGATCACTAAAATTCAAAATTGTAGTGCCAAGAAATGATAGATATGCAGGTGACCTGACATTTTTTTTATTTGATACTGTGGACACCACTATGACCTTTTTTATGTGAGTGTGCTTGATTTGATTTTTTAATTTTCTGTCAGCATAAATTCTTCCAAATTAACTTAAAACTGCTTGATTGCCAGTAAAATTGCTATGGAAGAGAAAACAGGCACTACTAGGATTAAATAGAATTCACGGGAGCTTAGACCTTATCCTCACTGTTTTGTGAATGTTTTTCCCATGATGTACTTTATGTATGTAGAAGGTGATCCTCGCAGGTGAGTAAACACAGTTAAAGCAATTTTATCTTCAAAAGTTAATGAATACCCAGAGAAAAAGAGAAGTGATCCCGGTAGCTAATGTCAGAGACACCTTATGGCAACTCTGTCATAACCGATACACTATTTCTATTTTTGTAAAAGACAGGAGCTTTAAGTATGCTGAGGCTGGAATAAAGAACTAACTGTTCATTATGCCTTGAGTGCATTAGAAATGGGAACACTGATCACTTTGGTGATCTCCTTCTGATACTGTTCAGCAACAGGATGATGCCAGCACTAACACCTGCAGAGCACCACTACAGAGATGGCTATGTCCTGGTGATGTTGGAGGTCAGAGCATCGCAAATTCACAGCTCTTGCCTCTCTTTCCTGAGTAGGACATAGTGGCCACCAAGCTAAAGCCATGCTTCTCAGCTCAAATCCTGACCTCTAACCTTGGGACTAGTTAAAGTATTGAAAGGTGTTCTTTTCCACATGCCCAAAGTTGAGGTCTTTAATTTCTGAGTAGACTACTATTCAATAGGCTTTTATATGAACTGTTTCCAGTAATCTGCCAACCACATTTGTTGTAAAAGTCATGTCATGTGGAAGTCCATATTGCCAATGTGCTAGGTGTGATTTCAGCATGCCCACCTATAAAACAGGGTGCCTTAGGGGAACAAGGGCAGAAATGCCAGATTTGTTCATCCCAAATAATTTCTCCCATTTGTCTGCTCTGGACAATTTAAAACAGAGAAAATTACGCACATACAGAAGTGAATAGAGGTAATTATGTCTATATGCATGCTGACCATGCAATTGCATGAACAATTGATTCCAGATATTCCTTTTATAGCCCCTACACCTGGCTAACTCTAAACTGTCATCTTTAGACCCCAGTACATGGAGGGCATGTGCAGCATAGTCCCATTAGTAAGACATCTAACTCCTTTGGAAACAACCATGTATCCTTCACACTACTAAATGCTCCAAGAAAAGGCATTCTATACATCTACTGGTAGAAAGAAATGTAAAAAGAATCTATGTAAGCATGACAATTTGGGGAATTGATTTTATCCCCAGATTAAATGTTTTTGTTTGCTATTTGTAGATTTCAGTCAGACATAATCAATTTTATTCCACTGAGAGGAAAAGGATAGGAGATCTGTTATCTTCTTTAAAATGTTTTTTGGCTAGAAAATGTTTCTAATTTTTATGATGCATTACTCCATCAATGTTATAGAACTACATGCTTAATTTATACAAACTGTAAGTATGCATGGATCATATGTAGTTTTTCAGATTATGAAAGACTTCTTGACTTCTTGTTTTTCTCCATTGATTTCCTTTACTGACAGGACAGAGCTCACCTTTCAACCACCTCTTTTAACAGCACTTTGCTAATCTATAGGTAGTTTATAAACTCTTTTCTCTCTTTGAAAATGTTTTCTCCAATATGTTCCACATTCAGAGCTGTATTTCAAAGTGCCACTTTAATCCTTTTTATCTTTTTGATAACTTAGAGTATTGGTCATTACTTGGTTATTCTGGTCACATTTCACTGTTCTTCACTGAAATCTCAACAGAGAAAGAGTGCTTTGGGCAAAATGAACTCTGAACTTCTGTGTCATCAAAATCTTAATGTAAGTATATTGAATACAGCCTGCACAGCTTAACCTAAAATCATAAGAAACACATTCACATTATAAAGTTTGCACTGGCACACAAATGGAAGCTTTTGTGAAAAAGAAATTCCATTTCTCAGTGTTACTTGTTACGACCCTGGGTACTTACTAAATCTAATAATAAAAAAAGTTTGAAAATATTTATATAAAATCCAAGAATGGCAATGCAGAGAAGATAACAATAAGAACTTCCTGCCCTCCCCCCCCCATACAAACCATAATGTTTTTTACTGCTCATAAACTATTAAATGATTTGGCTTTCTACAATTACATAGCTAGGACATTGTCTTCATGTGCCACATTTGAATACTTACAGGTCATGATGACACAATAAAAGTTAATGTGCATACTCTTTTTTAAATACCATTACTACTCCAAGGAAGTAGTGCTTATCATAAAATTGTGTTTAAATTAAAAAGAGATATTAGCATGAGTTAGTGTCCTTTTCACTTTCATTCTTTTAATACTTTACGTCTCAGGGATCATCAGCAAACTACTTGTTTTCTAAAATAGCCATTTCTAACATAGGTACTTCAGCTCATACTTTTCATGTATATCCTGACATCATTATTACATTAAATCACTATTTTTGTAGAGGATTTTATCTTCTTCGCTTCACCTTCTGCATTAGTCTTCAAACCTGCTACTCCCTTCTGGTACAGACCAATTTCTCACAGCTTAGTACTCAAATTATTATCTTAAAATTCCTAAAATGCAGTTCCACCATGGCTTAGCCACTTTTGCCGCTTTTAAAATCGCTACTTATTAATGTTAATCATGTTAGAATGCTGGGTTTTCTTAACTAGTATAAGAGCTTAAGTTTTTAATCTGAGTCTTCTTTTTCCCTCACAAATTTCCAGAAAATTGCTAGGATTAAAATACCATAAAGATTTCCTTTCAGCCCGTGTGAGCCTGTAACCCAGATTGCTTAGAAGAGAATCTTTTATCCCATTCAAAGGACATATGTGCAGACTGCTGTAAAGCATGATCTGTAGTACATGTGTATCCACTCCGTCAGGACATTTGTACGTTTTGCATGCTGCGGTTAATAAAAAAAGTAAGAACTGAGGGAATTTTGTTACAAGCAGCTATTTCTTCCCTTCACCTTCATCCTGTATCTATGTTGTCACCCATCTTTTACATACCTTAAGACTGTCACCCTAAGTGAAATATATAAGGCCTTTAAGCTGTGCAGACCCCGAAGTGTAGTGAAAGCTGGGTCTCCATTCAGGAGAATAAAGGTGACCCTACAGGGGAAGCCAAGCCAACCCACTTCATTGCAATTAATTACCTGGGGGAAAGGAGATGGACAAATGAACTCTTCACCCTCAGTGCTCTCCAAGACAAGCAGTGTTTCCTCCTGTGGTCACACAGCTGGGACTGGAAGAGATAAAAGTGACCTCTTCTCTGGTAATATGTCAGCCAGTTTAAGAAGCAGCAGTTCTGAAGTTTGAGGAAGGACTTCATTTTGCACCTGGATTTTGGAACCAAGCTGAGCACAAATGCATTAGATCAGATATTTCTGATTCCTCATAAGAACTAAAGATAGCATCTTTGCAAAACTAGATAGCCATTGGTCGTCTTAAAAATGCATGTCTCAGTACTTGCACACCTGTTGCTATCACATTGCTCTACAATCTCCTTTCTAAGGGTCTTCAAGGAGGAAGACGAGGATTGATAAACCAGTCTGGAACCTTAATCTGTCCTTCATCCTTTTTTTCAGGTTAATTTCAGTTAGGAGAATAGCACGGAGACTGTTCTAGTCTCACTGACTGTTGGTTTCTCCTTAGCAATGAGCAAAATCTCAGATGTCTGTTTTAATTTCTTAGATCAGTCAGCAGGCTTTGATACCTGTGGTCCTTGGTTGTGATAAACAGCATAGCTTTTATGCTATCACTCACTTGAGTGATTTTGTTCTTTCCTTTCCAAATGTCAACTCCAGTTCCCACTGAACTCAACTGCAAAACTGCTTTAGGCTTCAACTAAAACAGGTTTGGGCCCCAGGAGATGAAAGAAAGTGATTTTGATCAATTGTTTATCTGCCCAAAGAACACTTTCACACTGGTTCTGCCAGGCTATATTTTAGCGCCCCTCCACTATGTGATGCTGAGAGAGATAATAACACGATTTGGGTTGTTGTGCTATCAAGATGCAGATGACACGCAGCTCTATGCCTCATTTTCATCAAACCCAGATGGTGCGGCATCTTTGCTTTGCCTGTGCCTGGCAGAGATTAATACTTAGATAAGGGCAAGCCGACAGAGGCTTAATTTGGACAAGATGGAGGAGGTGCTATTGTGTAAGGGAAAATAGGCGTGATCTTACTTCTTTTCCACTTCCCATTTGGGAGGATTTCGACCTGGAACGAGTTTGGATTCCTATTGCTATTTGAAATCACGGGTGGCTTTGAGACCCTAAGACAGCTTTTCATATCTGATTCAGTTAGACATCTATCACATTTCTTCTTGGCTTTGGACAGTGCCACCTCCAATCCATGCCTTTGTAAATTCTAGACTTAATTATTGTGATGTGCTCTATATGGGGCTACAGATGAGGACCAACTGGAAACAATAGTGCGTGCTGAAACCAGCTGCTTGCCTGGCTGGCAATGGGAGCCACTGAGCACATACTAGATAGCTTCTCTGGCAAAAATTCTGTCTCCCTCCCCACCAAAGGGATGGTTCCCTCCCTGTTGATTCTGGCTTCTACATTGAATTAGTGTTAAATGACCTGGGTCCTATCTTCTTGAGAAAACACCTCCTGCCAAGTGAAGTCTCAAAGCAATTTCTGACAATGTAATGTTACAGCTCTAGAATTAAACAAATAGGAGGCAGTAGCAATCCTTTTAAAACAAACAGCTCTCAGCTTCGAAATTGGCTTCCCCAACTACTCCAACAGAGCCCAAATGTGTTAAGCCTGGCACAGTAAATGACCCTTCACTTCTCCCTAGCTTTGGATTATCATCATGCTTATCACAAAGGACTGGTTTGGAATCTCATAGTAATTGCATCTGTATTCATGAGCTTTTTAACATCATCATTAATATTACACTAGAGTCATGGGCTCCTCATGAAATTACACTAAACTGACACCAAGAACTCGATCAAAACAGCCTTGAAATTTGGATTATTGTTTTAAAGATTCCATCTGTGACCCATTGCTCCTCAAAATGCGTGGTTCAGATAAGCACTCCCAGGATTCAATATTCTTCTGACCTGCCTCTTGGGTCAGCAAAAGTGGTTTGGAAAACTCAAGAGAGTAGCCTTATTTATTACATTTCAGCACTTCTTTTTCTAATTCTAGCTAAATCCAGGACCTACAGAGAGGAATTCTTAGGACGTTAAAAAACTCCTTTCAAATTCCAGAAGGACTTACGTTTTGTCCTCAGATGGGAAAAGCCTGTCACTTCTTATTGCAGCCAAATCACCCATTACAGGGGACAGCTTAAGTAGAATAACACAGTCAGAAGTTATACTACTATGTATTTAATGCAGAATACTGAAAAATCTTTTCTTTTAGACAAATTTTGTTATCTGTATCCATGTCAGATAATGCTATTCTCCATCAGTAGTGAAACTGTCAAAGTGGTGTAAGATACTGAGGACTAAGCTACAACTTTATGAGAGTAACAGTGGCAGAATCTGTTTTTCATGATAACAAATCAAGAATTGAATTACTTCCTCCATTGCTCCAGCTGACCACTTCAGACCTTGTTATCTGAATACAATATCTCTGTCTCAAATATTCTGAGTAAATAGGATTCAGATGCAATTTATAATTCTTGGAAGGGAAAAAATTTCATTATTTCCTATATAGACTACATATACCAATAATAATTTAAATTCCTAAAGATATGCAGGTGCTTGGATGGAAAAAGGAGACATTTCGATTACTTGGTCTCTACTTTGCTTAATTGGATTTTACTGAGCATTTTAAATCGGCTGAGACTTTTGATCAACTGCACATCCACCTTCACTTCCAAGAGCTTTCACAACACTACAGACCTCAATATCTGACAGACATATTTTTGAATCTACTAACAGTTCCTTACTAAGATATTTTCATCAAAAATGTAAAACCTTATAAAAAATTCAAATGTTTTGGTTCAGTTGAGGCCCTCAGCTAGAATAATGTCATCTCATGTCTATATGGCACGGTGTTGTTTTTATTTGGGAGCTTTTAACGCTACAGTGATAGCAATTTCAAAGGTTCTAGCTCCTTTTTAAGAGACAACTGCACTATTCTTGATTTTGATCTGTCACCACCTTGCCACAGTATGATATTCCAGGTTTCTTGTTTTGAGTAAATGTATTTTTTTTTATCATTGCAGCTTGATAAAACAGAAGCCCATTTTGAACAATAAAGCATAAGTAATGTATTTCTATTTTTATATGTTTTCTTGGATATGATTGCAATTTATGAGAAAAACCACTATAATTATGAATGCAAATGATTTCACAGTTACTGCAACAGATTTTGTTTATATATGTTAAACTATGCTGAGAAAGAGCTGGCTTTGATCTGGGAAACTCATTAATGTCTTTGCAAAACAGCAATCAGAACATGGTATACAGCAGCGATAGTGACCATAGTTCACCAGGATGTGACTCAAACCACGCCAACTTTGAAACTCAGACACCTTCTTGTATCAGCACACAGAGGTGGATCATAGGGAAGCTAGTAAGGCTTTTTTAATTAAATTGTTTAAAAATTGTGTTTCTAGCCTGATACTAATAACACTGTAATTTATTAAAGCAATAGAACCATGGTTTCTACTAAGGAAAGGCAGAAGTTCCAGTGAAGCCTGACGGTGAATTCATTACCCTGTGAAATTAAAAAGGGCAAGTGCACAAGCTTGAGCATTCAGCCCTTGATGTCTACTCTACATTCTTCTTTGGAGCGTTTGGACTATTCCCCTGACACCTCTTCAACATGAAGCTTAGGTTCATCCTGGAGTTAGTTTCCACCAAGGAACAGTATGGATGAGGCCATAACATGTTTAGCTATCTCCATCTGTCACCATCCTCCAACATTAACCTAGAAGACCTCGTGCTCTCACATGCAACCCAAAATATTCACACAATGCTCCAGGGCCTGTGTTTACTCTCCACATCACACTTATTAAAATCGCACTCTTGAGGCTGTAAGGCAGTTTTCTCATTAGCAGCCTGGCCTATGGACCCAGTCCTGACGACAAGTGTTGTTAACACCATGTCACCAAATGTCTGCAGAGCACTGTGGAGCCAGCCTGGGCCTCACAGAGAGACCAACCCTCCTTTCAGCATGCAAAAAGAAAACCCAGGAGGGGAGCAGCAGCCAGATGCCCCAAAAGAAACAGCAGGATGTTGCACCATCCACACGCCATCCTGGTAGCACCATACATGTTCAAAAAACAACAAAGTTATCCTGAGAGTATCCCAAAGGTAATGTCTAAAAGAAATTCCTTGCCCTCACCTTGCACAGTTTCCTGATAACTGTCCATACTGCAGTGTTTAACTCATTCAGAGTTGGCCCAGGTGAGCTTAGAAGGACCTAGCTGTGCCTTACACAAGCCACAGGGAATATCGGTGGATGATCGGTGGCATACAGGGGGCGTATGGGGCAAGGTGGGCACCACACTGGGCAGGCTCAAGACCTGGAAGAGGAAGGTAGGAGATATGGCATGAGAAGAGTCATCTCCTACTGCCTTCAGTTTTTTACCAATACTCACCATCACACAGATGGGCTTCTACTGTGTGGTGGAAACATATGCATCCCCCTCTCACAGCAAATGCAAGATCCACTCCTGGACGTGGTGGAGGAGCAGACTGTCACAGCAATATGGGGTGGTACCCCTCTGCCCCCCTCAAAGGCACCCTCCTCCCTCCAGTAGGGCATCTGAATCTGTAACAGACACCGGACCCGCTCCCCATTGCCAAAGAGCAGTTCACATTGCTGAATGCCAAACCACTTCCTAGACCTTCTGCTAGCCAGAGCAGTTGGAAGCCCTGTGCACCCTGGCCTGGGGTGCCAGAGAACTCTGGAATATCACCTAGTAGCTGAATAATAGGAATCTGGATGGGAGAGAGATGACGAATCCTTTGCATGTCCTCATACCCAAGACCCTCCTGAAAACCCTGCCTCAAGCATCTGCAGGGTCTGATCCCCAGGTATCAGCACAGGGACTGCTCTCCACACTGCGGAGCTGAGCAACAGGTTGTAGTACATAGGGTCACCCTTCACTTTGATTGCTTCCTCTCCACAACAAAAACATGTTCCCTGAAAAAGTAGCCCTTCATTTTGATTAACTCTTGATAGTTTTCCATTTGCTGGACAGCACCAGTTTTTGCAAAGATGTAGTAATTGTCTGTGCGGCTACTAGAACTATGTCTATACTAGTTGATGAAAGGGGTCAAGGGCTGTGCTCTGATGGCAACTAACCCAGTCTTGTTTACACAAGACAGCTTTGTCCCAACTTCCAGTGGGGAATGGTCCCTGTCCCATGCTAACTGCCAAACCTCACCCAGGCATTGCCTGCTAGCACTAGCTCTCACTGACCAAAACCATACTGAAATCATGCTGGCAATTATCAGTACTGTTCGGGTCCAAACTCACCCTAATTAGTTTAACAGTCTAACTATGGCCTGTTTAATTCACTATAATATGAAGCTATTTCAAGTTGATATAAGTAGGGATTGAAATGACTGTAAGCTACAGAGCAACACTCCTTTGTTCTATCCTTTAGAAAAACAAAGTCTTCTTTGGACTCGAAAATAGGTTGACAACTGAACAAAATTATTCGAATCTGTTTTAATATACATTAAGTCGAATTTCATTGAGGCAATATTTTCCATAGCGCATAGACAAGCAGCAGACTCTCCCAGAAAAACTGACTTATTTCAATGAGTATTTCTTAGGTAAATCTTCTGATTAGTTGCCAAGGAATTGTTTCTTTTCAATGTTTGTAATACCTTACTCTTCAATGAGAGCTGATTATAGCTGGCAGCATTCTCATTCTGGGGCAGTAGGTCAATAGGTTAATATCTCGGCTAAAGGACCTGAGTGTGCTTCACTTGGCAACGCCACAGCGTGCTGCCAGAATGCAGCCGCAGACAATAACAGTGAGCTTAACTTCCCCAGAAACACTCCTCTTTGCCAAGGGAAGTATTACACAGGACTATCCCTCCTTTAAATACCTGCTAGTGTCCTTCTGCTGGGTTTTAGCATCTACATGCAGTCTTGCCACCATGACTAGGGATATTAAACTTTTAAGCTACATTTTTATTTTTTAAAGCAGTCAGTGTATAAAAAAAAGTTCACGTTTCATCTGCAAAAGTGTGGGCCTTTGGAAGGATAAGCACCAGCTCATCTCTGGTCTTCTTTAGCCATAAAAAAGATAACATTCAAAAGCAAAATTTGTTTGTCAATACTGTCTCATCACGAGCTTCATATTTTTTTCTCCAGGTACCACATTCACATAATTAAGAACCATTCATACACTTTGTTTTTAAATTTTAATTGACCTTAAACTCTCCAAAAGTGAGTGTCTCTACTTTACTTGAATGGAGACTTGGAGAGACTCTGAATATACTGATGAATGCAAAATGTGTTACATTTATACTGATTGCACCAGGATCATAAACGTATGCCACAAAATTATCTTGTAAGACAAAAATCAAGGCAGTAAATATAACAGGCATTTTTAATAAATCCAGTAAGTTTCCATCGTTCTCAAAAATGATATTTTAATTATATTCAGGGAGTGATACTGCACATGTCAAAAAATCAATTTCATTAATTTTCTAACATTTCATCCAGATACCATATCACAAAGGTCTGGCAGCCCTTTTCTAATTATGGGTAATTGGGTAAAAGAACATTTAAATTTATATTACCATGTGAACTTTCTGCATGAAGGATACAGAGCTTTCCAGCAAGATGCTCAGTGTTTTACTAAGGAGCTGAAAAAATATCAGCTCCTATTCTGTGTTGTATGGCGGCTGAGGTTACTCAGTCTTTTATAAGGTTGTTCAGTATCTTGCAGGATTAATTTGAAGTGGAGTTCTTGGCCATTGGTCACAGCATGGTATTTTCTGCCTAGCTGAAATCATCTTCATTCCAGTCAATAAAAACCAAGCACCTTTTGGATTCATTACATGTAGTTGCCAAGCCGTTAAAGTGGGCTTTGACCTTTTTCCAGTCTATATGTGGTACCTGTGTTTTGTCTGTTTATTACTCATTAAGATCTTTGTGATGGAAGAATTTGCCCCAAAGGAGGAGAAAATAATTGAAGGTTTTATGATATGCTATGGCATGATGAACAAGCCATGAAGGAAATCTCAAAAGCAACATAACATATAAATGTCAGGGAGTTTCTATTCAAACACAAACCTCACCAGAATAAATCAATGACTGTTACTAATCAGAGCCTGAAATAATCTTAAAGAACAAAGGTGTGCTTAAGATTATAAGTACAGGGATGAAAAAGGAGGCACTGTCATGTTTATAAATTCTGTAATGGTGACAAAGAAGCTTCAACACAGTAAAGCCAAGGGAGCAGTTGAGAACAAAAAAGCAATGTCTCTGGATGGATTTAGAAAAACATTGAATTTAAAATTTTTTTTCACAGCAAACAAGATGTTCTCTGGCAAATGATATGAATCCTTTGTCAAGGCTGTCCAGATGGCCTTTGCGAATAAAATACCGCACACAGCAGTGACATACTTGTTGGACAGATAACTTACAGATTTGGAAACAGCCTGTTGGAGAGCTTCTTCATTAAACTAATAATGTTTCTGGTTATTTAGTTACAAGAAGCCAAGGGCCTGGGGACAATTTTACAAAACATAAAGTTTTAGCTGTTATGACAACCTGGACAACTGTGTTTCTCCTGATGACAACCTGTCTAAATTATATAAAATCATGAACCCACAATGAAAAATAGATTCCAGAAAGGTCTCTAAGAAATGTAAAACCATACCTGGGAGATTACAAGGAATCTAATACAATGATTCTGTTACGCTTTTCATGAAATAAGATTGAGAATATTGTGAGACATGTTGAAAACTGCTTTGGTTATTGCTTAGAAGCTTCTTTACGAAACATTTTTTTTTTCCACAAAGTAGTAAAAATGATTAAGTCAACTTTCCTCAAAACAGGAGTTCTTCAGTTGACTTTGATGGCAACTAAATGGTCCCAATACAGGTAAAAATGCAGTCGAAAAGACAGAAGGGAGAAAAAAGGGAAACACAACAAATTTCCAAGAATGGTGAGGCCTTTTAAAACATAATTTCCTATTCAGTCAGTCCTTGTTCAGGCCCTCTTTTACTTTCTTTTTCTTTTTCTTTTGCTAGTTATATACCAAGGAGGCTACCAGTCCAATTTTCTATGACCCCCATTGGGTTTCTCTGACATCCCTCTATCGGGCCCTACAAATTCAGTTTTTAAATAATTGCCCACCCATATTCCATAGCCAAAAATGTCTTGCTGTTTTAACTGCACCTTCTTGATAAAGTAACAAAACAAAATATTACTCTGCATTTTTTTTAAAGCAATTTTAAGAGACACAACATTTCAGAGCAATTTTTCTGCAGACATAGCAATAAGGAAAAAATACTGAAAGAAACCAACATTCTGAAAATGAATCCATTAGATCAGACCAGTTATATTTCTTGCTTTCCACTTTCAAGTCCTGGTATGAAATAAAATTTACCTATGTAGAGCCTAAGTGCTCCTTGCAGATCTCGGTCCATATTCTTAAGGTGCAAATCCAACAACAGCAGGCATATAAACTAATTATATTTAATTTATTTGAATAATACTCCTACCATTATATGTAATCACCTGAATAAATATCTGTGTGTTAGGGGTTGCTTCCATCTCTTCCAATGAAGCTCACTGACTGGAGGTAATCCATTGCCTAAGACTTAATCCCTTTGAATAAGATTCCCTGAAATTCTAGTTAATCCACTATAGTCTACAAATGGGTTCTTCATTTCATGTATAACATCAAAGTATGACAATGTAAATGTTCTCTAGTTAATAAATAACCCAAACAAGCATTTAGCTGAAAAGCCATTTAACATCAGCTGTAATAAGTGACAAAGAAAATTATGATAGAGAACATCTCTTGAAGAAGATGAGAGACGACTGAGAAAGGGAATCTGATCTGTAATGAATGCAGTCCCACTGCTTGTTTACAGTGATTGCTGCATTGTAGCGAAAGGGGGTGCATGACAACCATGCAGTGTGGCTGTGACAGCTTCCATTTCCCTAATAACATCGCACCCTTCCTAGTATTATTCTATCAGATGTAACATGTATAAAGTAGTGCATATAATTTTCAATAATATGATATAATCATATGGCCCTTTACGGATGAATAGATAGCAGGACACTAATTTTCCAGCCAAAAATAGAGCAAGACAAGAAATACAAAGATACATCTAACACTATTTTCACCTACTTCTTAATGATTATAGACCTTCAGTCCGGCAAAGCCTTAATTTGAAAGGAACTGCTATTTCGGCTTTTTACAGCAGTTATCTTAGTGTAAACACAGGCATTGATATACCCATTGTGCAACCAAATGGAAACAAATGAAGTTGATAAAAACAAGTTTATAATCTAAGGGTCCATTATCATCATACAGGGCCTGCTTTTCTCCTTTGAAGTCAGTGGGATTTTGTCATTGCCATCAATGGAAATATAATAAGATTCTTAGTCCATATGGGTGGATTTGCCATGTATTACTTCCTTCACTACAGAAACAGCTACTTCAGAACCCCTTGAGATCATCAGGCATTATTATTAAGGACACTATCGTAAATCATATGCTGTATATGTCCCCACTTCCTATTTCAGATAAAAATCAGATTACACTGAGAATACACAAATATTACTGAATAAAAGGAGTGGGGCACTCTGCAAGAACATGGTGACCCTGCTTAGATTTTAGCAGCTGTAGCAGTGCCAGCAGAAGAGGAATTAGGCCTAGGAGAGACCTGATGAGCTTGTTGTCAAATTGGAAATGGGAGTAGAGTGATATATGTGATGATTTGCCTTTGACACAGATGAAAACATTTGACTTTTGATAATCAGATAATCAGCTAATAAAGCCTTGGGCTGTGCTAATTTGTTGGAGTGGAATGTGTTTAGACAGGATAATGAACGTGTTTTGATAAGACGTTTGTGAGATGGCACAGTTGTGATTCCAAGGAGTTTGGTAAGATATTTGTAAAGTCACTCTAACCCTAACAATGTAGTCAGTGTGGAGATGATGTAAATGCAAATGAATCTGATCTCTAACCAATGGAGTATAGGATCTGAGTATATTTTGCAATACATGGCCATATGTAAATTTAAATATCGTATAAATCAGAGGGCATGGTTTATAAAAATACATGTATTTGCAGTGGTTCTTGGAGAAGCGTAAGGCGTGCAGTGAAAGAAGGATCATTTAGATGCATGTGGCTGCGTGTGGAAAAGAGGTGTAACGTGAGAGGACAGGGTAAAAAAGCATTGGGTGTGAGAGACTGAGTAGGAGGATAAAAGATGTAAGAGATAAAAGGGTTGAGAAAGAAGAGATATAGACAAGGGAAAATGTATGTCTGATCTTAAAGATAAGGGTAAATAGCTTTGGTTCAGTACAGTAAGCAACAGGAAGCCAAGCAGTCATTTGTATGGCCAAAGCAACAGGAGAGGAGATGACACAGAACCCTAATTTCGGAGAGATTATTAGGGAAGATAAGTGAAAGAAAAGGAAAACATTAGAGAGAAGGTTATAAGTAAGCACCAGACTATATATGAAGATATTAGTAGGTACTGGTCATAAATATATTTCTATTCTCCACTAAATATTGGTAGGAAGTCTCCATTTTCAGGCATTTAATATTATGAATGGGTTTAATTTGTTGTGTTTCTTTTTCAAAATAATACCAAATAAAGATGTCTTCAGCCATGGATTAATCATTTGCCAAACTTAGTTTTTAATTAAATGCATTGCTGTGCTGTATGAGTGCATAAAGGAGTAAACATCAAAGTTGCTCTGTTCTGCTATTGTTAAAATGGGAAAATTGTTTTTTCCTTTGGAATTTTAAGTTTTATATTACATGATTTAGCCCAAGGCAAATATTTTTTATGGCTGAATTATAAAGTTCTTGAGAAACAGGTTTATAACAGAAGTGCAGACAATCTTCAAAAAAGCATTATAAACACCAAGTCAAATTATGAAGCAAAGATGGGCCTGAACCCAAACCCCAAAGCTAGCCACTCCATTAACTTTTACATACACTGGATTCAGATTCAGCCTTTGTAACACTAACTCATCCTTGCCATAAAATCCCATTACTGATGTGAAAATGGAGAGCTGAACAAATGTGTAAGCAGTTGCAGGATCAGGACCTAAAATACCATGACTAAAATGTGAGAAGTGGATTATAAAAAGAGACTTCTGAATGTTTCATTTGATGCCAGTTTATATTCAAGATGATTAAAGATTAAACATTTTTAGATAAATATATGTAAACCAATGATAGAATGTCTTCACTCATCATTTCAGGGCAACTCATACATGGAAGAAACCTGTGCCTGTATCTATGAACTAGAGAGAAAAAGATGGCTAGAAAAACTAGACTAATGCCGTCCACATTATGATAGGAGAGGACATTAACGTACAAGACTCTGCTATATTTCCTAGGCTCTGAGAATTCAACAGCAAAAAAAATGCCCCAGTGTGAAATCCAAAATGCCCACGGAGTGCTGAGGAAGGGCAGATATCCTCTTCCATGGGCCACGTTTAGCCACAACGGAGGCCATTCCTGTTCAGCTGTCTTTACAGCCTAGTGCACATCTCTCTCTGTGCAAGAGGAGGAAGCACTGATGTTTGAGATACGAGCATGCTGAAATAAACTGTGGTATATGGATTACTGGTTACAAGGTAGGCTGAGGTGATAAAAGCAACTGTCGTCATTAGTCTTACAATTTATCACATTGTACCATCTTCACTGATGTACATGTTCTGTCTGCATTTAAGTGTTTAATTTTTCTTTCAGAGAATGGAATTTATTTAAAATACACTAGCTACTAACACACTGTGCCTGCATCTGTGGAAAGTGACTTGTTAATCTGATAGGAAAACAAATGGAAAAAAATACCACAGGTTGGTTGGTTGGTTGGTTTGGAGCATCTTTACAGCATACAACTGGGAATGAGTATTCCCTCTCTGCAGATTCGTAGAAATTACCTGACGGAGAATGTTAATGCCAAAGCAAGAGAGCCGTCATTGCCATCCACTAAGTGTAATTTTTGATATACATGCTTTCTGGGTATCTGCTTACTACTTTTTACTTACAGAATTAATGTTGGCTTCTGAGACTGAGTTTTTAAAACAAACATGTATGTATAAATTTCTGCAACCCCCCAGTAAGCTACCATCAGCAGGTAATTTATGTTTTCAAAAATAGATGTACTTTATTTTAAAACCTATATCGTCTCTCAGTCAGTCACAGACTACAATGTGCTTCAGGACAGAACCAATTTATCTCAAGGACTGTCCAGCAGCATGAGAGTTTTAATAACCAGAAAGCACTGTTAACTCTCCCCTTCCCCCTTGTTCTGGGAACTTCTCTAAAAGAAAAAAATAAAGGGGGCTTAATGTGCTACCCATAAAATATACATCCCAATCAATCAAGGAAATGCATAAGTATTGCATATGATGATCCAGAGATTGCCTAAAGACGGGGAAATGAGACTGGACCCAATAACTCAGTCTGACTAGTTCCAGCCTGCCTGGTTTCCAGTCTGCCTGCAGACATGGGCACGGGCAGGGGCAGGGGCAGGGGCAGAAGCTAAGGAAGGAAAGAATGAAGTGTACAGAGAGCATAACAGGATCAAACTGCACTTTAGTGCATGATATTACAGAACTGCAATCATGGAAGAGAAGGGGAACGTCTGGCAAAAACTCAGAAAGTAGTGATGAGAGAGTGTGCAGTATGAAACCAGCAGACAGATTTCCTATGGACTTAATCTCCAGGCTTCAGCTGACCTTAAAGTCGGGGCTTCAAAAGGGCAGCGAAGGAGAGTGAGAGTGGAAGGCTTAAACTCGGGGCTGGAGACAAAGGGATGGAGGAGGCTGAATCTGTGTATGATTTCTGAACACAGATGTAACACATTTGTAGTTAATCTGTGTGGCTACAGACTTACAACTGTGTTTGAAAACTATTTCAAACGTAGTTACACCTTCAGAGTGGACAGGGGTTTACTGCTGCAGCTGCACTTGGAGGATGACCCTGCCCCCAGCAAAGCCCAACTCTTTTCCCTCCGCATCCTTCACAAAGACTCCTTGTGGAGTAGGTCCTCTAACAGGTCTTTTTCCTGATGAAGCATGAACAGAATTTGCCTGGGCTGTGCACCAGTATCAAACTGTTTTCAAACTCTGCTCTGGGAGATGAGAGTGGCTGACATCCACCGTTGGCCGCAGGTCATTTTCCTAGCACAGACCCATCTTTGGGGACCATTTAACGCTGTGTTTCAGCTTTCAGCCTTAGAGCTCTTCCTCTAACCCCTACCCCAGCGACTGGATTGCCTCCACACAGAGGGAGCTCAAAGCACTCCGCATAAAAGAAGCGGTTGGGTTCAGCTAGGTAATCACTCCCCCGGTAAGGCAGGGCAACGGGGCAAGGAAGGGACAGGCCCCATAGCTGGGGAGCACCAGACCGTGCAGCCAAAGCAGCGGGATTCAGAGCCCACTCTGTCCCCGCTTTGTGCCCGTCCCCTGGTGCCAGCTGGGGGAGGGGATCGCTCAGAAGGAGACACACACTCCCCAGTGGGGATTTCATGCCGCAGAGCCTCCGCGGGGAGCAGAGCCGGCCCCGGGGGACCCCAGCAGCTCCTCAGACCCTCAAGAGTCTTTATGAGAGACAGACAGGCTGGGGGGGGGCAAAGCCGCAAGGGAAGCCGAGAGAGGCGGGAATGACAACCAGGGTGGGCGAAAAGGGAGGTGGGAAGACAGTGGGGGGGGAGAGGGTTCAGGAAGGTCCCCCAGAGATGCAGGAATGCAAAGGGGACAAGGGCAGTGGGTCCGGGTGAGCCTGCCACCGGGGGGTCCCTCCGCGGGGGTCCTCACAGCTCGCCCCACAGCAGCGCAGCCAGCAGCCCCTAGGATCACGGGGGATAGTGGCGTCCTACCGGGGGACAGCAGGGACTCCGACAGACACGCGTGGGGCGGGTGCTTGGCTGCGCACTCGCGCGAAACAAAAAAGGGGGTCGGGGGGGAAGGTGGCAGAGGGGGAGGCCCGGGAGGGGACGGGGCAGGCTGCCCGCGGGGCGTGGGTCACGGCGGAGGGAGCGGGCCGGGAGGCGGGCAGGGGTACGCGTGTCTGCGTGTGGGGCCGGGGAGACGGGGGGCGGCCGGGCCGGGCCGGGCCGCTCGGGGCCGCGCAGGAGCCCGCGGGGGCGGCGGGGCGCAGGTGGGTGCCTCCGCCCGGCTCGGCTCTACCTGCCGCGGCGGGGGGAGGCCGCCTCTCTTCCCCCCCCCCCCTCCCTCCGCGTCCCCCCAGAGCCAGCCCCCGCCCCGGCTGTGCGCCACGGCCGGGGCTCGCCGTGTTTGTTTGTTGGCTCTTCCGCGCTGCCGATGTCTTGGGGGGCTGAGGAGGAGGAGGAGGAGGGGGGCGGGGAGGGGGAGGGGACTGGGGCTTGGGAGACGGCGGCTCCTCGGCCTCTCTTATTGCCGCTGAGTTGCGCTCCTCTTCCTCAGGCTGCGAGCAGGAGCCGCCCGGGCGCTTCTCCCTTCCCCGGCCGGCCGGGAGTCCCTGCGGCGGCAGCGCGCTCGCTCGCCCGCCCGCCCGCCTCCCGCCGGGGCAGGTGAGTGCGGGGCGCCGGGCACCGCCGGGCAGTGCCGGGCACCGCCGCCCCGGGGCTGCCGGCCCCGCGGGAGCCGCGGCCGCGGGAGAGCGGGGCAGGCGCGGGGGGGGGGGACGCAGTTTGGCAAACTCCAGCGCCCGGCTGGTCCCCGCTCACGGCCGCTTTCCCTTCCTTCTCTCCTCTCCGCAGAGCACCCCCGCCCCGTCTCCCGGAGCCCGCCCCGGCAGAGCGCTCCGGAGGTGCCAGCAGCCGCCAGGATTTTTGTCTGTCTTGTTTGTGTGTTTGTTGGGTTTTGGTTTTGTTTTTGTTTTTCTTTTTTTTTTTCCCCTCGTTTTCATTTGGCTTTCTAGTCTTGCTGGGAATGGCAGGGGCAGCGGCGCCTGGAGAAGGAACAAGTGTGGAGAAAGGGAGAGGGAGCCGGAGCTAAATGACAGGATGCGGGCGACTTGAGGCACAGAAAGAAGCCAGCTTCCCTCTGCCCCCGGGACTGCCCTTGCGGACCGCGCTTTCTGCTCCTGACTCCGGCCGGAGGATTTAAGACCTAGGAAGAGTTGTGCTTGGAGGGCGTTTATTTTTTTTATTTTTTTTTTTTTTTCCTCCTTTCCCTGCTGTCGGAAGGGAAAATGGATTGGGGACTTCTCCTGCACTGTGCAGCCCTCACCTTCACCCTCGCCAGGGCTCTGCGAAGCGGTGAGTGTCACGGGGGACGTCGGGTCTCGGCCTGGGCTCCGGGGCTGCCGGAGCGGGGGGCGGACGATGGGGCCGGCACCGACCTGAGCCCGGCCGGGGGGAACTTTCTGCCGGAGGAGGGAGGCGGCGCGGTCCTCGCCCGAGGCTCGCCCGCCCCGGCATCGCCTTCCGAGTTTATTCTCTGCTCTTTTGGGTTGTTGTATAAAGCAGGCTGCTCGTTCTCACTAGATCAGGACAGCCAATTATCTTAATAGTGTTTCCTGCATAGGCAATTAAATAAGTCTCGCCTTCGATATCTGAAAGATAATGAACACTTTAAAGGAAAGGCTTTCTCCCCCACCCCCCTTTCTTTTTCCAAAGCGTAAGACTTCAGATTATCGTGCCCTTTAGTAGCTGTGTGTGTACCTGCGAGTAGTCTTCAAACGGAGAGACCACTAGACTAGCCCTTTCCCCAGTCTGCAGTTTACGTGCAACTTACACAGTGCCAAGAGAGAAGCTGAGCTTTTCTGTGAAGGCTCAAGACTCCCTTCCAAGAGAGAAATCCCGTAACAACAGACTGATGTAGCTAGTCTACTATCAGGCAGCCCTTGAAAATACAACTAATTAAAAGCAGCGTGCTCCTCCTTCCCCGAACAATGCCAGAGCACCGTGAATATTTCACTGCATGATGCATTTTTAAAGACGGTCTAATTGTGGGACTGCTTGACGTTTAGCTCTTGCACATGAAATGGCTCGTGCGAGTTCTACTTTCCCGACAAATCCTGAGCAATTATTATTAACTAATTATCAAATATTTACTTTTGCCTGACTGGGTTTTCAATCAAAGTAATTAAAAGAAGAGAGCATCCTCCACTTACGCTGTTATATTGTTTTAATAAGGGACCACAAGTGGAGTGTCATGGAAGAGAGAGTATTAAAATCGCCTGGTTTATGATGGAAGTTAATCTCTTTCCCAATATGTTTTGAGGAAGCTGCTTAATTTAATCAGGACGAGCCGCCTCCTCCAGTGCTGCGGTGCAGGAGCAAAGGCGTTAGAGGCGTGCGCCAAACCCGACTTGGGGATGCTCTGAGAGGTGCACTTTGCTCATTCCCCCGGCCCAGGTGAGGGGTGCAGGCAGCTGCCTCCCTGGCCCCCACATAAACCAGGACTGCCTCTAGTCCTGCACCCTCTGAGGGGTGGAAGGAGGGCACCCGGTGCTCTTGTTGATCATTTCTCCCCTTTAAAATGAGTAGAGTGGGTTGCTGGGCCACAAGCTGTTAATGTGGTGGCCCTGCTGGAGTCACCAAGGCCATTAACCTCCTCTGTAACCTACCAGACCTACTAATGCCACCTTCACCTACGTGCAGTACTAGTGTCCGCTAAATTAATTCATTAACCTTATTTAGAGCTAATGGTCCGAAGTCATTAGAAACTGCTCTTCTTAATCAAGTGTGAGAGAGATTGCACAGAGCCAGGGAGTCTAGCAGACCGCATTATCTTATTACACTGTCACTTTCCCAGAAGTCGCAGATTAAGGAGTGCTGGTGGTAGTGAGTCCACCTCAGCGTCCTCTGAAGTGACTCTGTCAAGTGACTAGAAGCAGCACTGCTTTATTTCAGGCATTTAACAGATGCCAGACTCTGCCATGTTATTTGCAGGGCTGGAGTGGGCTTAATGAGACAGGATCACTTTCTGAGTGTGCTTACACGAGGAGGAAAAGGCAAGATTCCCTGAGAGCCCCAGACAGTGAATTAGCAAGATCACCAGTGACAGCTTTTGAGCTTTGAGCTGCAACGCCTTTTGTTCTGGTCAGAGGAAAACAGCCTTTTTTGCAAAGGCAAAGCAGAAATAAATAATAAGATAGCCTTTCCCAGCAACATGCTTAGCAGTATCTGGGTTTTAACCATACACCTGAGTACGTCTCGTCCCCTTCCCTCTTAATTTATGGCAAATAATTTTTATAAAGTGTGTAGCTTTATGCATTTTTGATGTGCGCTTCCTCATTCATTTCCATTTGACCTGTTTTTCCTACAATAAAATCCCCTACATTTATAAATTCATGCTGAGAGCAAGGAATGCCATTTTGCTTTCACAGGCAACGTATTAGATACAGCACTGCAGCCTATATACACCATTATTGGGATGCAGTGATACACAGTCTTGCTTTTTAATGTGGACATTCTTCCTGTCTGTAGTTTACTGTCATATTTTATTGCTCAAAATTAAACAATCAATGTGTGGAGAAAGTTTTTCCTCCCTGAACGTCTATAGAAAGAAATCCATAGTAGTAAAGAAGTGATAACACAAACCTGCACTGGACAGTGAAGTGAGTGACTGTGTAGGTTGGAGTTCTTGTCCCTTTTTATTTTTCCTATAAACCTTAAAATGTAACCCTGACAATGCTGGCCAAAGGAGCAAGATGCAGCATGCCACATTTCACAGTCACACTTGGTGAAACTTTTGCAACTATTTTGCTATTAGAAATAAATCTTTGTTGTTGTAGGGGGGGAGGAAGGGATGGAGGGAAGAGGAAAGGATGTTGTTCTGCTCCATTACTTTGATGCAGTCTCCAAGCATGAGCAAACTTCCTTGAAGGAATAAATAGTGGATGATTTCTGCTTCACTAAAACCACTTTGTTCTCTGCTACCCTGGGTTTGAAGAGCACAGATAGTTTCAACCTGCCTAGATTTATGGACTGATAAAACAAAGGGAGGGTCTGCTGCGAATGAGCTTGGATCCACCAAGACAATCCCAGTGGTCAGTGACACAGACCAGGCTTATCCCATAGCTGGGCAGGGGGTCAAATGGCATCCTTTTAGCTCTTCTCCCAGCTTTCCTTAAAACTTCATACTTAAGAAGATTATACTTTTTGGAGACAATTGTGTCCCAGACACCCTTCTGAGCCAACATTAACACTGTTGTGAGGATGCAAGGTTTTAACACTGTAAGGGGCACTGTTTGCTCTGGGCAGGGGGGTGCTTCTTGAAAGGGTACTGTTTGGAAATGGGGTACCTTCTGCTGCCTGTCCAACTGCTGGACTTACGGATGGGCACGCAGAGGCAGGCCTCTTCCCTCCTGTAAAATGTAGCAGAAATGCCTTTGAGTTAAAGGCATAAGGATGCAGCGAAAGTTTGCCTGAAGAAGGCTGCAAACCACCCCCCCACACCCCCCCGCCCAGAATTCCCACGGCGGTCGGCTGGTTCGCTGCTGCGGGCTGAAACCGGGTCCTTGCCGGGGGGGAGAACTGAGAAAAGCCGACCTGTTTGCTTCCCCTGCAGATAAATGCGGCGACACGATCAAAATTTTAAACCCCGGGTACCTCACGTCTCCCGGCTACCCGCAGTCCTACCACCCCAGCCAAAAATGCGAGTGGCTGATCCAGGCGCCGGAGCCGTACCAGAGGATCATGATCAACTTCAACCCCCACTTCGACCTGGAGGACCGCGACTGCAAGTAAGTGCGGGCGCCGCGCTCCGGAGCGCCACGGCGCCACCTGCCGGACGGCCGCCGCCCCGCGCCCGCGGATCCCCCGCCGCGCTGCGCTCCGCGGGGCGCCGCGCCGCGCCCGGGGCCGGGGCCGGGGCCGGGGCCGGCCCCCCCGTGGCTGCCAAGGGGCTGCGGCCGGTGTTTGCTGTGGCAAGACGCAGGGGGCGCTCAGCGGAGCATCCTTCGGGGCGGGGGGACGCCAACTTTTGGAGTGTTATAAAGTATACTTGAATTCTCTCTGCCTGGTGGGGACGCCAACTTTTGGAGCGTTATAAAGGATACTTGAATTCTCTCTGCCTGGTGGGCACGCAGATGGGACGACGGTGCTGATGCGCGTTACGGGGGCCCGATTAGGAGTGAGGCACCGCTGCATGTTTGTTGGCCTGCTTGCTTTTTTGACTAAGTCTTTGGAGTTTTAAAAAATAGTCCCCTTTCATTTTGTAACCCCACCGCTACAAACAGCCTACGGCAGAAACAGGCAATTTATAAATTGCCAAATCCTCTTAACGCAGTTAGTCTGGCATTTACTCTCACCCATTAAGGGGCAGTGGACTGCAGGACTCACAGTCGTACTTCCCCCTTTCTCCATTTGCTGCTGATTTATAGCCAGTAGCTCTTCTTTCCCCTCCTCCTGCTCTACACTAGTGCCCTGAGCAGAGGAAGGGGATAGCTGAGGCTCCCTTTGCTCCCCTGTGCTTGCATTCCCTTTGACCACCTACTTCCAGGAGTGGGAAGGCGAGTCAGAGCCTCCCAGAAGCTGTTCTCCACTTTTCCCCAAATCTGTAAACCACATAGCTTGCACAAGGCAACACAAGGTCAGATGATTCTCTTCTTCAACAAGCCCTCTAAGTTCAACCTACTTCTTTCATGAAGAAAGTGATTTGTTTCATTTAACTTCATTTGTTTCATTTTAGTGATTCGTTATTTTAAAATTTCTTGAGTATCATGGTTTTTTCATCTCCTTACGACAATTGCAAGAGGGAGTTATTTTTCATCAGTGCTACCAGTCAAGGTTTCCTCTGCATGTCAGAAAGAGATTAAACTCAATAGCCATTGGGGTTTGGCATTTCATGGGAGTAGTCAAGATTTTACAGGATTTGGTCCTGTAAAATGATGTTCAGCATCGTCAGGAGTGGTTGTAACAGACCAAGAGGTTAGAGTACTGGACTTAGAGAAAGAGAGCAATTGTACTCAAGCACTTAATTTTTACCATGCACATCTTTGTTCCTATTATTTAATAAATTGATTACTTAGATCCCAATTATTGATTTCCCTCTAAAATGAAGTTCTTTAATGATGCAGTGTGGTGCTTAGCTGCTTTTTTGTTGGTTTTTTTTATAACCTCTTATACATCAGCATTTCCGTACCATAGTTGAGTGATAATACAGGAAAACCCTATGCTCATAAAACTAACCCGTTTCTTCGTTAAAATGAGTTTTTACTGTGGTGTTAGAGCTGCAGCTCATATTCATGCCATATGCTCACACGCTGGCTTCCCATTCTTTAATTTTTAATTTGTTGTACTCAGGCAATTATTCACTTCCGTGTGTCTTCCTGATGCAGGTTTTGCTTTCGTTCTGTGGGACAGTGCTAATGCTTTAAAATGGTTGTCTGTCTCTCTGTCTCTTACATAAAGATTAGGAAATTAAATCAAGCATATTTCAGTGTCAAATCCTTTTTGCTCCTTGCTAGAACACATGTTTTTCAAACGCTGTAAAACCAACACGGTCTTTGACAGCAGTAAAGTGGTGTACAGCATACAATTATTTGAAGAACAAGTAATCTTTGTGGCATAGTGTTGTGCTAAACAGTGCTAGACTGAGCTGAACTGGGTCCAGGGAAGGGATTGATTCCCTCTCTCCATTGCTCCCTTCTCAATATTCATTGTCCACTCTTCCCCCTGCATTATTTCTTCCTCTGAAAGGGGGGCCAGTGAAATAATGAGATGGTAGTGGGTACAAGGAAGTCTCTAAATAGGGTTGTTTTCATTGTCTTTGCAGTGTGCGATGGTGATGACTTTACCATTATTTGGTCTATGCTGAAATGCTAATCTTCCAGGCTAAGCTAAATTACTCAGCTGCTACTTCACTGATATTTAAAATTGTTCTTTTTAACTTGAGAGGGATTGTATTTGTGCCAAAAAAACTTAGGACCAGAATAACAGAAAATGATTTCATCAACAGGAATTTGTCAACAATCTCTGTGGTTTGAAATTTCAGCGTCTACTTACAAAATTCACATTCCTTGTACCAAATATTGGATACAACAGGAGATTAATGCAATAAAACATATCACAAGATTTTTTGGTTTTGCAGCTAAGTACATTTTGATTTCCTAATATACTTAGTTTATTAGCAACTCGGTCTGCAATCTAGAATTGTGCAATTTAGGTTACACTCTAGTTTATTGAAAGGTTTAGCACTGGAAATTAATAAGCACTTAAATATGAAATGCAGATAGAAAATGAGAGATAGGGGAATTCATGTCTGGGAACAAAAAATGCCCCATACAATTAGAGTAGACTAGAAGACAAGATTAGTTTGCTGGCCTAGCTCCCAAAATCCTCTTTATAATGCTGTTCATTGCATCTTAGACCTCAGTTAGTGTTGAAAACAACTTTAATAACAAGGACCCCCGGAGCCCAGGGAGGGAAACAATGTGACTTTGGAAAGGTTACCTTCTTGTTCTGTAGTGCCAACAAGAAAATCAAGAGACCTTATCTAACTTTTAAAAATATTACTCTGTATAGAGGCCTAGATGTATTGAAATGTAAAAGTGGTGAAAGGTTGATTCTCTGAGGAGACTCAAAAGCAGCAAATTTAAGCATTAGCTGTACTGAAGCTGTTCCCAGTTAGTCTCTTTGTATGTTAGGGTTTGGAATGAATTTTAAAAATATGCCCTTGATTTACCTACTTATTATGCTACGCTTTAATGAATAAGTATTTCTCAAATGACTCTTAATACAATTCATATATGTATGATTTTCTGACAATCAGAACCATTTGAGTTGTTTTAAATTTCAAGCAAACATGATGAAAATTCCTGTTTCTCTGGAGGCATTCCAAAGGACTCAACTTTCACAGTTTTGAAGAATAAAGATACGCAAATAATTAAAAATATGTTCACACAAGCTAGGTTCATCTAATAAAATATCTTCTAGCCAGAACTACTGAACCAGCATAATGGAAATACTGGGTCTTGACAGGAAGTATACAATCATGTCAACCACAGATTGTTATCAAGGACATACATAATGAAAAAATACACAGTCTCTTTTTAACTTTTAACTTTAATGAGTGTTATGCCTCCTCTTCAGGAGGCCAAGAAACAGGAATTATGGTTGTACTTCAAGAGAAAAGTAGTTTCTTCTTGCCACTTTGCCTTTTCTCAAGCAAGCCCAAATAACAGCCATGCATTTTTGGAGTCAGGAACATGGTTAAAATGAATAGAAGAGACAAAACATATGGCTACATATTAGTTTAAATGCTCCAGTGTTTGTTGCATGTGGTAAATGCTTTTCAGCACTTAGTGCAAGCTGTACAAGTCTCGTGTTGCTGAAGTATCCTACTGTGTAAATGTAGCCATCTTGAATCTAGTAAAACTTTATACCTAGATAATAAACAAGAATGTCACTGATACAGTACTTTGAATTTATGGAACTTTTCCGGTTTCCCAGCAATGCACACTATCAGCATGATAATTTATAATGGTTTGTGACAAATGTTGCTGAGCAAAGAGGTGTGTGGTTACATTCAGATCAGATGTCATTATCTAGGGAGCAATAAAAATTTCACAGACACTAGGTTAAAAACATTAAGAAAATGAATGTGAAGCTTCAGAAGAAAAGGGCTTAAGAAAGGTGGAGGGTTGGGTAGAGAAAGCCCAATAGTGGTTTCCTTACTGACAAATTATTGACTTTGTTGCCAGACTTGACTGTATTGTTTTACAAAGTTTTCATAGACATACCACACAGCACAATTGTTTTATTGGCCATCATTTATAGACATAGAGAGTAAATATCATCCTTGCTTGACAATTAAAGAGTGTATACACAATGCTGTCAAATCACTTGGAATGGAAAAATTGCCCATTTTGGAAACATTCAAGTTGTGGAAGGAGAGATGTCACAGATAATTATTCTTTATATTACATTTACCAGGGATTAGTTACACTGATGAGATTAGAGCTGTATAGAAATTGCAGTCAAGTTATAGAATACAGAGCAAAAAATACCTATGTTTGTTTATATAGAAGAAAACAGCCCCTCCAGATCCTTGAGTAAGGAGGAAGGCATAGCTCTCCAAACCTACAGAGTGAAACTATAGCTCCATGGAACTCCTGTAGACCTGAATGATGTTAGAAACCCATCCATCCATTTTATTTCTAAATAATGTCAGTGGATTTATGCTATAAATCTGCAGGTATAACAAACTGAAGCTGGTAAAATAAACAGGAGCTAGGCAAGCCATGGCTCAGCCTTTCTTTAGTTTCTGCAAAGTTTAGGCTTTCATTTACTTTTGTCTAAATCCTGATTCCTATTCTTCCATGCAGCGAGGCGGGCTTTGTGCAGACCTTGTGCCTCGTGTTTCTCTCATGCAGAGGCAGTTTGAGCCCTTTGGGTCGAGCCGATGGGAGTTAGAGGAGCCCCGGATGGCACTGAGCTGCTGTGGCAATGCAGCGGTGCACATGGCCTAGCTGCCTGCCTAGAGGAGAACCGCCAGTAAAGGACATCACTGACAGGGCTGCCTGTCAGAAGGGTCCTGTCAATGGCTGCACACATGATAACTGCTTTCTGACTCCCTAGAGGTGCGGCTAGAGCCTAGCTCTGGGCTTACCAGCCCTGAACTGCTCCCACAAACTGCCCCAAGGACATCTCAGGTGTTTAAGGGGGGGTCTGAGCCCAGGGCAACCCCATTATCGTTGCCCTCCGCTTCCACGGAGCTGTCTCCGGTGACTCTTTTCAGGCTGTGAGGAGGGGTGCAGCGCAGGCCCTGTGGGACTGGTTTATAACCGTATCAGTTGTTTTGAAGGCAAATGTCAGTCAGAGCTTCCTAGTTCCCTCTCCCTCTGCTGCTGTTGAGCATGGCAGGCAGCGGGGCAACTGCAGCTGACAACACGAGGTAAGCAGCAGAGCTAGCAAAGGAGCAGAGTCGTTCAGGCCTGTGAGAGGCAAGGACCAAATTTGTCCATGGTTGAGCAGAGAAGTCCAAAGGACCTAAGGCCTCTGAGCTTTCAGACAGAAATACAGTTTTAATGGCCTGGCCCCATTCCTCTGGGCATCAGTGTCAGGCTTTTAGCAATTTGCCTCAGGACGAGGTACCGGAGCCAGACGGGAATGCCCCCTCCTCACCTGCGGAGGGCAGCTCCAGGAAGGCCCACACTCCTGTGTTTGCTGATTTAAGTTAACTAAATCACCCAGCCCACACACCTTGAGCCGCCCCACTCATGCACCTCACTGCAGGAGGCTGGCAAAGGCCTGAATGTCTCTCTGTCAAAGCCAGGCTCCACGCAGCTGTGAGTGGGATGTGGGCCCAGCACCGACAGACCCACTGGGAAGGCTGTACCTGGGCCAAAGGGGCGGCATCTCCACGCCCTTGTCTCCCTCAAAAATCTGTCCCTCAAAAGCTGTTTGGGGTTACTGAGAGATTATTTGGGAGTACTAATGGGATGAAACGGACCATCCTTCATTTTGTCCCCCAAACAAGAAACAGGTATTTTTGGCATAGTTTAGGATGAGTCGTTGCAGTGGATTTGGGGGCCATGTGATATCTCATGTTTCTGGGCGCACTTTGAGGGCATTTCTCTACTTTATATAAAGCACCCGAAAGGCTTTCTCGGGGAGCGTGCTGCTAGACTCCAGAGAGCCCTGCTGGTGACCACTGCTATTCGATACCCTCTGGAAGGCTACATTAAACTGTGCCAAG
The DNA here is from genome assembly GCF_947461875.1 of Haliaeetus albicilla. Classification (NCBI taxonomy): domain Eukaryota; kingdom Metazoa; phylum Chordata; class Aves; order Accipitriformes; family Accipitridae; genus Haliaeetus; species Haliaeetus albicilla. Next base: position 64,975,302 of record NC_091484.1, on the reverse strand, counting down.
GGAATGAGTCAGCCCAGAGACTTCACAGGATCAGAGAAGCAAAAAACACTTGTTGCAGTAGACATGGAGCATGTTACCACACAGACACACACACAAAAATAATATTTTTTCTTAAATGAAAAGTTCTGGATCATGAAAGTATATACAAGTATGTGCTCTTTGCTACAGGATTCAGCATGGCACACAAGTATCAGATGCAAGTACCTAAAGATAATGCTCTTATTTTGTTGTGCTTTAGAGACTAAATAAGAGTTGAAAGAAGCTGGAAATTATATTGGTCTTCTGATTACACAGTGTAATAATCTGACTCTTTTGTTGTTTATTCAAGCAGTTAACTCTTGTGAAAGGCTCTATTGTCAAACTGTTTAACAATTCTTTCTTAGAGTAACAGTTTGAGTTTTCTCAGGAAAAGGTATTAGGGAGACTATGACCAAATTGCCTGGTCATAGCTAGAGAGTCTGTGCTGGCCTCCCTTCAGGGCTGAGGTGTTGGATGCAGAGCCTGGTTTTGTACTCTAGGTGTATGGGTGCATTCCCTGGCACAATAAAGTCTTGACTTGGGTCCCTGTACAGTAGTGCACTAAAATTATAATAACAAATATATGCAGGTGTTTCTGTTAATCCAGACAGTTAAGTGACCTATGGGGAGAATTCTGTCCTGATGTGCTACAACCAGATACCATTCAGACAGGAAAAAGTTTGAGGGTCAAATATGGATTCCCATGATCTTAATCCCTCATCCTTTCTGTGGACAGAAGTAGACAAATCCAGAACAGAGGGCTGAGTTCTTTCTAAATTGAAGCCCAGAGTCATTGGCATTAGCCCTATGAAACACTCAATGTGTTTTCAGTCAACCCCACTCTGCTCTCCTCTCCTCCCCCCTCTCTTCTGCTAATGTAATTAAAACAAAAACCTATGTGTTGCTGAAAATTAGTTTCTTAATTATAGCTTATTGCAAGCTATAACATTGGATCATAATTTCATAATTATGATACAGAGATTTTTATACAGCTGATGTAAAACCAAATTCAATTATTTTCTTTTGTAGTATTTCCAAAGAATGAAATTATGTCTGAAAACAGGATATACATGCACTCACATGTATATGTCTAGACTTATATATCACACAGAACTACTTGGATATAGGCATATGTGTTACATGAACCTCTCTAAGACTGTGCATATATACATTCATTTAGGCATATAGTATAGATTTCCTAGTTTACGTAGAAGTTCCTAAAGTAAATCTACTAATTAAAGCTCTAATACCCATCTTAAGGCTGATAATTAGGTATAAAAAGAAAAAGAGACGGGATTAGTGTTCAGATCATGTTCCAAATGCCTCTTAATTGGGTGTTTGTAATCAATCCTGATTGCAAGAGGCAGTGGTTTGGCAGAATAAAGAATGAAAAAGGCTTAGCCCTACCATTTTCCTGTTAGTTGACTTGGCCATAGTATTTAGGTCAGGATCCAGTGTCAAACAAGGTAATTTTGTCAGCCTTAGTGATCCTCATAAAACATATAAAAATATTTTCTAATGATATTTTTTCAAGCTAAAAACTCTTTTAAGCTAGAGAGTTATTTTCATCCAGAATCTTAAAAAGTGTTTTCAAGTGAACCACAGAAAAGACTTTGTTCTCCTGGCCTCCATCCACCACTGACTTCTGAAATCAGGTCTGAGTTCACTACAGGTCTTTCATTGCATTGACCTTGGCACTTTTCTCACCAGGCCATGGTTTTCCATCACAAAACCACACAGCTTGGTATAATGATTATTTCTTTATCCCAAGTAAGCAAACAATTTTTTAAACAGGGTGACAGATTTCCCTCTTGCACTGTGGGAAGCAAGCACCTGGCCATTTCCAAATAGAGTTTTAATGAACTTCCTGAAGGAGATTTGAGGGAAGTTTAATAAGTCACCTGCCAACTTTTTGGGAGCATAGGTCATTTGTTATTCTGTAGGAATTCACAAAAATGTGAGAATAACCCCCTTCCCAAGTCCTAAACTTCCATGGAGGAAATTGATTTTCATGGGTAATATCAAACGTTTTTGAAAACGTAACCTCAAAAAATCAAATTTCTGGTTGTTTCTCACACATAAGGTACTGTGAAACTCTGTGATCCACAAAGCTGGTTGTGAACTGTGTGAGCTTTATAATAATTCATTTAAACAGAAAAGGATTGTACATATTTAAACTCATCTTGCATGTTAATAGCATTACAAGTATTTTACGTAATGCTATAAAATGAAGAATTTAGATGGCTCAAAAGGACCATTGAGAAAATATCTCCATATGTGGAAGAGACACCCATTTGATGTGATTTCTTCCAGAAGAAGCTATGCACATCCCAGAAGCACAATAACCAGCTGTTGTATAGGAGAAACTGGGTGGTTGTCTGCTGCCTTCCATGCTGATGTGGAGCTGCAGCGGCCACATGCCCCATGCCTCCCCTAAATACAGATGGGCTGAGCCTCACACTGAATGAGAGCCTGGGTTAATCCCTTCCTTACACTCCCAGCAGCTGGGGCTCTGTTGTATATTTGCACTGTGGGCTGCTCCATACCCTCATTGAAGACACAGCCCATCAGAGCTCTGGGGTGGGAGGAGGGTTGGAGCACCCCACTGCAGGGGTGGGCACACACTGCCCTCACAGCTCAGTCCTGTGCTGGGGCAGTGCCCCACTGCTTTTCATGTTGGAAAAGAAGCTACAGATAGTATTTTTTCTTTTCTTTTGCAACACTCCTTCTTAAATTGGAAGTTAGTAACCTAGAGAAAAATAGAGAGGTCTGTTCACACCTGTGTGATTATTCTGCCTCAAGCTTTGAGAAATGCTCCCTAACAGCCAAAGTTTTGCTCATCTTGTTCACATAAGCAGTCCCGCTGAAGTCAATTAAAACAACAGACTCACTTGTGCAGGGCTCATAGTCAGGACATACATTTATGGCACTACACAAATTAATAATTACTTTTTATAACAATGGATTTCAGATGCTTGCAGATTAGTTTACAATACAGTAGAAAATTCAGCTTCCTTCTTTTTTGTCCCTTCAATTCATAAATCACCATAAATAAGTTATCAATTCTTCTCCAGAATCTTAGCTCATAATAGTGAAGGTTTGGGACAAGTTGCTAAGTGCATGAGTAAGAATCAAAGTTTGCCTTGTTATAGGATCTTGTGCCAATCTGTCATTAAGCCAGTCAACTTCTACTGACTTTCCTCTGATGTATTCATCTGTAACAAGGGAAGCAGATCAGCAATTGAGAAAAGCTTTAGCTGAATCACCATGCAGAAACGTAGGCTACGCTGCCTATTTCCATAGCGATCACTCCACTTTGCCAGATGCAAAATGAGAGGCTTACATCCCTCATGCTAAAAACCCTTCTTAGAGGAAATTCTAGGCTGTCGCTCCATTTGAGTAGCTTTAGTTAAGTCTGGAAAAATATGCAAAGGTAGCTCTTAAATAAAAGTTCTTTTTTTTCTGTTTCACAACCATCTCCATAATCTTTTTTAGAGACAGAGGCATAAGATATATTAACATGGCAGGCATATGTTCTGATTGCTGAGTGTTTTTTGACATTCCCACAAAACCCCTGAGACTTTGTGTCACAATTCTATAAACTTTATCTATTTGTATATTCATATCTGGGCTTAAATCCAAAACTTCTTTACATGCATTTACAGCAGACAATTTAGGTTCATCTCCTTGTATTTCAGATGGCAAGCAGTTAAAGCAGGTACACATTTTAACCACTCTATATAGTCTAACATTCTAATGCATTTCAAAAGTCTTCTGTTGTGTTTCAATAGCACATACACTATGTAATGTAGGTATATAAAATAGATACAGTACAACACTGAGCTGGGAAGCAAGTGAAGACAGCCCCGCTGATGCCAATAATGTTGCACCTGCTAATAGCTCAAACACAAAATACCGTAAGCGTATTGTATTATATTCCTTACTGGTTTCCATTTTCATTTATCCTCCACAGCTATGGCCTTCAAACAGAATAATAGTCTTCTTTATCTAATTTCTCTGACATCATTTTCAAGTTCCTTATTACTCTTGAACAGTGTAGCTAATAGTGCCCAAATTGCTTCTTATTCTTCCCATCATAGCATGTCATTATTCAAGAAACCAGTGCTCTTCAGCCTTTCCCACATAAATAGCTCTCCCCCAAACTAAACTTAAAACTTACTTCCAAGAGCCAGTGTCACATTTCCCAGACAATTAGGCTTTTTCTACTGGCTATTACATTTTTACTTTGCACATTTTTACACTTTTTAATTAAGTGTACCTGTGCACTCCTTGAGACTTGTATCTTTACCTTCTAAAGCCTAGTCTTCATACACTGATTTTTGTACTGATTAATGTTTTCAATTAAGGTTTTGTTTGTGTATAGTTAAAACAATTCAGCACGCACTGGGGGTTACATATATTCTAGTACAAAGATGTCTTATGTCAGTACTTTGCAGAATAAACCTTGCTAATGTCAGCAGTTTGTAGCAGGGACTGTACTGCTTTATCTATAATGGTTTCTAAACTAGTATAGCTGAAGTGTCTGTAAAAACACTGTATAGACCTACTTTGGTGTTGCATAACTAGTCACAAATGCTAGTAGAGGTTTTTAGGTACTGTATTAGCTAAATTTGTTAGCAAAAATTAATTAGATTGTCCTACTGATTGCAAGTTGCAAATTGCAATATAGACATACATATATATATATATATGTGCATATTGGGGGACTTACTGACACATCCATTTTCTCCCAGCTTTTACTCTTTGAACAAAAGCTTAGGCAAAGTGCCTAAGCTAAGCAGTTCCTCTGCCTGCTGTAACTATGCTTTCCAGGAAGGTTTTTTTTTGAACTTGCCTCACAAGGCAGCTAGATAAATTATTGTAGTGTGACCTTCAAGCACCTCTCTTACTCCATGGAAATTGTCCATATGCACACTCTCACCCTGTGATAGTCCATATGACGTACAAGGTAGTTTATCCCTTCTCTAGTTACTCCTCCCCGCACCCCCAACATTAGAAAGTAAAATATGCTCATAGGTGTGACCACAGCTCAGCTGATGCTCTGAAATCAAACTGAGTGGTCTGAAAATAAACATCTGATCACTGGGTAACTTTTGCATGTCCCCATATGCTCAGCATAGAAAGGAAAATACATTCTTCCTTGCCACATCCCAGCTTCAGCTCTTTCTCATCTGAAAGATATTAGATAATTTTGATTTAAATACATAAAGAAAGGAAACTGTTTTTCATGGGCCATATTCTTAATTTGTCCAAAGATCATTCTACTGAAGTTAGTGGAACACCAGTGATTTATATCAGCTGAGTGAGGAGCTGACTCTACATTTCTACAGTTCCCTAGACATTCTCAGAAGAAAGGCCAGTATTGTAGCTGAAATGGCATTAACTCAGAGTGAGGTCAGTTAAAGTTTTGCCATTCAGCATGATCAGACATTAATACTCAGGCAGAATGGATAGGAGCTTCTTAAAAGTAGGTGGCATAAAGACCAAAGTCCTTCTGTCATGTGTACAAACCTTTCTTTCCACTAACTGCTTTAAAGAAGTACACAGGATTGGGTGCTAGGGCACTGTGGCGGTTTAAAGTGCTAACACTCTCATACTGCTTGATTTTGGGCTAGCCAATCATCACCTTTATGCCTCAGTTTCCTTAGAGAGGATAATATTTCTCTGGTTTACAAATATCTGAGGATGCGCTTATTAGTGTTTGTGAAGTCCTTAGAGACTGCTGGGTGGAAATGTAGTGTAGTATAATAGTTATTTGCCATTGTTTTATATTTGTTCATCTTCTAGCTGTTAATTTTTTTTAACAATATACTGCTGTGTAAAAATGCATGTGGCAATCTTTTGACTTTCAGAGAAGTGTTATCCAAACAAAAATAAAGAATAGGACTCATGCTCACAAGAGACACATTATCCGTGATGAGAAGAATCTATAACAGACACAGCACTAACTCAAAACTGAGCACCAAACAGCATCCAAATGTAAGCAATTTCAAATGTGTGCATATTGCCAGTACAAACCCAGGCCATTCTGCAAATGCAGCATCCCCTGAGGAGTAGTGAACCTAGCAGCAGCAATGCTAATGGCTGTCTTCTCATGTGCAGCGAGGGAAAGCAGCACTTTAGAGCCGCCTTGGGCAGCTGTTCAGTTATTCATTCTTAACTTACTTCTATAAAGCTGTTATTGGGTGGAACCAGATGACACAAAGATTTTGGGCCTGCTCTGTCTGCTATGGGGGGTGTCGTGGCTTAGGCCCAGCCGGTAACAAAGCACCACGAAGCTGCTCGCTCACTGCTCCCCCCCGCCCACCCCGGTGGGATGAGGAGGAGAAAACATAAGGAAAAGCTCGTGGGTCGAGACAGCTCACTCACCACTTATGGTCATGGGCAAAAGACAGGCTCAACTTGGGGAAAAAAAAAATCAGTTTAATTTACTACCAATCAAATCAAAACAAGAATAATGAGAAGTAAAACCAAACCTTAGAACACCTTCCCCCCACCCCTCCCTCCTTCCCAGCACAACTCCACTCACAGTTTTCTCTCCCTTCTCCCCCCCAGCAGCACAGGGGGACGGGGAATGGGGGTTGTGGTCAGTTCATCACACGTTGTCTCTGCCGCTCCTTCCCCCCAGGGGCAGGACTCCTCACTCATCCCCTGCTCCACCGTGGGGTCCCTCCCATGGGAGACAGTCCTCCATGAACTCCTCCAGCATGGGTTGTTTCTGTGGGCCAATCCTCAGTCACAGACTGCTCCAGCATGGGCTTTCCCAGAGAATCACAGCCATCTTCGGGGGCATCCACCCACTCCGGCGTGGGCTCCTCTCTCCCCGGGCTGCAGGCGGGCATCTGCTCTCCCACTCCCCTCCCTGGGCTGGGGGGACAGCCTGCTGTCTCACCACGGGCTGCAGGGGCATCCCCTCCTACAGTGCACCCCTGCACGCTCCTTCACTGACCTTAGTGTCTACATAAGGGGTTCCCCTCACATTCCCATCTCCTCCCCTGCTGCAGGTTCCCCTTCTTAACTCTGTTCTCCCAGAGGCGCTACCGCCGTCACCGATGGGGTTGGCCTGGGCCAGAGGCGGGTCCGGCTTGGAGCCGGGGAAGCTTCCAGCAGCTCCTCACAGGAGACACCCCGGCAGCCCCTCCACCACTACCAAAACCCCACCACACAAACCCAAAACAGGAGGGAACATTCCCCATTCTTGCACATAGGGTGAAATTCTGGCTTCCTTCAAGTTAATAGCAAAATTTCTCCCCAATCTCACTTGGACTGAAAAAAATTATTTTAGGCTCCAGAAAACCCTTCTTTGAAGAGCACTGTTCTGGTGCAAGTGTATCTGGTAGAATTTTTCTCAGTTTGGGCATTACTTTTTTTCCAGTGCGCACAGTGTGTGTAGGGGAGCAGAGGCCCATGAGTTCTCAAATGCATTTGTACTGCTAGAACAATGATGAAATAAATAAATAAATAAATAAATAAAAATTCTGGGTTTAGAGTACATGTAATGCATGAAGTACTGTGCTAGGTCATCCACCTTGTTTCTTAATCTCCTTTCAGAACATTTCAGGCTGTTTTGTGGCTTGCTTATTCCACCTGATGCCTCATTTTTCCCTATCACCTCTCTATAGGTGATATGAAAGCTCACACTCTCCTGAGTAAAACACAGCAGTTTTCTTTCTCAATATTGACCACTCCAAGTTTTGGACATCGTAAGTCAGGCCTCAAAAAATAGTGAGACTTTATAAAAATCCTTGTACCTCAAAAATCACTGTTGATTTCTTTTTCATTTTCCATCTAGTATATTTTGGGGGATTTCCTCTGTGATAATAATAGCCAAAAAATTCCTCCACCTTAAACGAGAAGTTTGGCAATACCATGACATCAGCAGCTCATGCTTTAAAACCTGCAACAAAATTTCATGATACTTATGATAAAAATCATGAGAGCTGGCAATGCTGGCTTCTTGCTAAACTCCCAGCTTCCTGATGCTGTTTCTGTTCTCAGTCACAGCCCTGAAACTCCCACTCAAGTGGTAAACTTACAGAAGAAAAATAGAATGAAAAGGATATGGAAGTATTAATTTATATTGATTTCACTGCTTGACTATATTTCTTCACCCCTCACTGCATAATCAAAACTTTCAGAAAGCAAAATTCATCCCAGCCAAAAAAACCCCTCTGAGTTTACCATCCTTTTCTCTGAGTAAAATTAAATAGCATTAGGAGTCCTATTGTTATGGAGGCTACATGTTTGCTTGACCTCAAAGCCAACTTACACCAATGAGAAGAAAATGGATTTAAAGCCATTAAACACAAGGACATGACTTTTGGCTCAGGAAGACCCTGATCTGCAAATTGCTGGCATGTTTGGGACAAAGATCTTTACACTGTCCCTCTGCTATCCCCTGGCAGGTGTGTTGGAGATAAATGAGGTGGACTGACACAGAAAAAACTTCTTATGCCATGTTCTTTTATGTATTATGCAGGCTTATGTTTTGAGGAGATTGTTCTCTTTCAAATACTACACAAAAATACTCTGCAAAATAGCTAACATTGACATTAAGGATCCCATCCTCCACTTAACTATACCATTTTTATGTCTGCATGTTTCTAGTGAAGTCAATGAAGTTATGACTGACTGCTTTGTATTTCCTTTACTGTTTGGATCCTTCCCTACTGCAGTTACAATAACTGCAGTAGGTCTAATCTGATGTGCACAAGCTGAGAAGTGGCCGTATAGCTCTAAACTCAGGGGCTGTTCTGGGGACAAAACTAATTTTCAAAACATTTTTATAAACTCAAGGAAATCTTAATGTCTTTATTCTGTTATTACTTTAAAATAATAATCCCATACTGACCTGGGAGCTATTACTCAGTGAGCACTGGCCTCTTGGAAGGTTTCAACTTGTCAAGTTTAGCCATTTTTGAACACACAGCGGAAGGCATTAAGGCACATCAGGCTGCTGATTGCTATTAAATTCTGCAGAGAGTTCTGTGTAAAAATCAATGGCATAACAGGGCTACAAGAATCTAAGAGGTAGGAAAAGCATTTATTTACCCTCTGGTAACTCAAAAATGGATTAATAGGTTTTGTGAAACTTCAAAAAAATATCACCTATGAGCTAGGGGCCAAATGTAAACCTCTGTGACAAAATAATACAGCTCAGAAAGCTCTGAGCATGTGAAAATGGGATTATAATGGAACTGTCACTGCTGTAACCTCAACTGTATATTTCAGTGCTGGAGAAATCTCACACATCTGCACATACACACATGCATGTGCTTATTTATTGTATCCCAAGGAACACCTTTTTTGCTGTATCGCCACTAAGGAACCTGGAGGGAAAATGCATTTTTAGTAAATTATGATCTTATATAGCTTTTGCCAGAAAAGTACTACAAGAATTTTCCAGATTAGTTTAGTCTCAGCATCAGCAAAATTGTTACATAGATGGCTGGTGGATTTTGCTTGTGTGGGAACTGCACTGAAAAATGTAACACAGTTTGCTACTAGTTGAAGACTTCTGTAGAAAAAATATTTTTCATGGGAAAATCTAGTTTAAATCATATTAGGAAGTTTTATTGTAAACATGTACTATGTAAACCAGGCAAAGTCCATTGTCTGGTTCTGAGGCTAATTGCCATGCAATGGCTTAAATTCAAACTGTTCAGTTCTCTTCCCCCAGAAAACAAAGTGGCAGCATTCAATTCAATTTTGGCATGAATTTCATTCAATTTTTTATGATAAAATATTGAAACATCTTTTAAATTTTATTATTTTTCTTTGGTTCTTATATGAAAATAAAATTTTATTGAGCTGTATTACATTTGCTTCATTCTATCATAGGATCATTTGGGTTGGAAAGGACCTCAGGAAATCGCCTCATCCAACTTACTTCTCAAAGGAATTTCATTTTATATAATACAAAAGCTAAAATGAAGCAATCCATGTAAACCCAAATGTTTCCATAAAACCAAAGAAGACCTAGTTAGGATGTTTCAGAACCTTTATTTCATGGCCTATCCTAGCCTTTCTGCTGAAGTAAATATTAGTTTCTCACCAGCTCTCCTTATTAATTTTAAAATTTTGGATTGCATGCTTTTATTGAAAAGAAGGTTCCCTTCTGTTTTTCCATTTTAAAATACATGGAAATATCATGTAGGGTTGACCCACCCTAGGAGGAGGGCTGAGGGGTAGGGCCACAAGCATGTCCCTACATGGTGGCCCTACCTGGGTCATGTTCTGTGGTCTCAGCTAAGCCCAGAAAAGATCTTTTTAAGGAAAGAACATGAAGGTGAGCCATCTCAGTATCAGGGCTCAGGGCAGGCAGGACTTAGGACCAAAACAGCCAATACCAAGTGGAGGTAAGTTTTGCCCAAAGCTCACCAAGGCTGCATATGTCTGACAGTTTCCACTCTGCCCTGGTGAGCCACCAAGGTGCATCCCCCCCAGTCTATGAGGAGAGCATACAGTCATGGCCGCAGCCAGCATGGCAAACCCTCCCAGAGTATCCAGGCCCAAGACTGAGATCTGGAGAAAAGGATCAAAAATAGACTTCTCTGTTAAGGACCATATCAAGCACATGCAATGAAAAAGCTCTTAACAAGTAGGTTGTTAAAGCCAGTTTTAGTGCATATGGTCTGTATTGGCTGCAGCGAGGGGGCAGATTGTGGACTGTTTCCCCAGGACGGCACTGAGGAAGAGGGCTCCTACACTCTCATTATATAGCAGGGGGAAATCCACTTTTCTTGCATGGATAATTTGAAAGTTATGAATCAGCCTGTTGTTTTTATTTCAGTGGAGTACAGACAAGAGTTGTGTAAAATGAGGCTGCTGCCTGTCTGTCAGGCAGCTGTAGTTTTTTACCCTGCAGCCTCTTTTAATGTGCATTCTTGGCAAATTCTGAAGAGAAGCAGTCACAACTGTGTGCTCAGATGTTAGAACAGATCTCATACCCTAGTCATTGAGCTGGGGACTTCACTTGTGCATCGCCCTGTGTTTGACGCAGCCGTTAAGCATCCTGACCCAGTAACCAGAACACTGAATTGGTGTCTGAGTTAAAAGGCCCTGTAAAAATATGGTCTTGAATCATCTGTTTTTGAACAGAGATTAATATTTTCTTGCAGTGTGTCTACTTTTCCCAGGTGTTAAATAGACCATTTGCTGTCTGCTGGTTTTTAGATTTTTTTTAAAGTCGGTGTTAAAGGCTATTCCAGCCTGACTCTACAGGGTTTTAAGGTTAGAGAGATGGTTATCTGTATAAAAATGCCCATCTCTCTCAAATAATTAGCAATTATCTGTCAGAAAAGCTTCTGAACTGACTGCAGTAAGAAAAACACTTTTCATCTTTGGCTTTTTTTGTCTCCCACTTTCCACCTCCTCTTCGCCTCCCTCCCACCTTTCCCCTAGCATTTTCTGAGCAGTCTTTGCCAAAGGAAACACTGATGAAAGTAACTTTCAGTGGCTGAGCAATTCCCCCGTCACCTCCTCCCTGTCCACCCCCTAGATTGCAACAGACATCTGCCTTTGTACACACCGTGTCAGAGTCCAGCAGAGACATTTTATGTTCATTGTTTCTCCAAAATAAATAAAAGCAGCACAGACGAAGCGAACTGCCTGTAGACATCCAATTGCTAATAATGGAGGTATGTTGGTAATTGCTAATAATGATACAGTGTTTCAGCATGGGAACACCATTCTAGCCTTAATGTGGATCTGGCCTGAATAAAGTGACACAGATGGTAACATTATTGCATATTGCTTTGCAGTAGAAGTTGAAATTTTACTGTGGGAAAAAAGCCCATTCCTACATTTTCTTCTGGTTATTTCTTTAATATTAACAGCTCTGGCATACTTGATTTGTGAACTGTGTCAGTGCCACCTGAGGAACTTGAACAGAAGTCTGCGAAGTGAGGAGAAGCAATTGTTTCCACTTAGCAAAGGAAGCACTTAGATGCTGTTTGACAGAATTGCGTTTGCCTCCTTTGGCAGGGATGACCCATTTTGATCATACACAACAGCCAAACAACAAACAGCCAATTTGCCGTAAATCAGACTTTAAACATCTCTGTAACTGCTATCTGAAAGACTGGTTCTGGAGTCCTCGCTCATGAACCAGAGCTCCCACATCTGTACCTCAGTCATGCGGGAGTGCTTCGCTGCTTTTTTGCAGGCTACAAACAACGGGAACACATGCTTTGTGGGCCAGCTCCTGGGTTTCAGCTTCCTTTGATGAGCGCAAAGTACGTGCTCCTCTGGGAGTGCCCGGCATCCTCTGTGCTTACGTGCACAACCACTTCAGCACCCTGGTGAGCCAAAACCAGTGGAAGCACACACTGCTACTTTGGCCCGACTGCAACATGTTTCCTTTGAAAGGTGTTTGTAAAGCTGTGGCAGCATGTCAAAGATAAGAGGCAGGAATTGGTTGTATTTGCCAAGCGCCTGCCTTTGTTGGCTCTGTCTGCAAGAGCAGCTACCCTCATTTTTGAACTCTCCGAACTTGCTGCATGTTCATCCACAAAAATCGCTAGCTCACCCAGACCTAGAGTGTCAGGGCCAGAGTTGTCCTTCCTGCAAGATTAGGTCACAGCATTAGATCAAAGTCCTACTATGCCATTTTACACCACGTGGATGCAACAACCAGCCAAGTTTCAAGTCCCAAGCACAGGTGTCTAGTAACCATAAGATGCACACATGAAAGTTAGAGCCAGAAGCCAAACTTACAAGCTAAATTTCATCTTTTTCCCCAACATTACGCCTCTCTCATCCACGCTTATAACTGCATCCCCAATTTAAGTTTCAGAAGATCACTGCTAATGTCTAAAACTTTCCTGCCTGTCTTTCTTTTGCAAGTTTCTCTTTTCATCTGTCAATTCAAACCTGGGCTTAATAATGCACTTTTAAACAGTTGAGAAGGAATGGTGCACCAAAGAGGCTTCTTCCTGGCCAAAGAAGTGCTGCACAGTACTAATTACCATGTGGAGGGAACATGTAGCAGAAAGCAGTGTTAGCATGTGTGTAGGAAATAAACATAGTGTATTTGCTGCCGAGTTGCCATGTAGCTGGAAGTGCAAGGCATGATCAGGAGTGATAAGCAAGTGTCATTTAGAAATTATTATGAGGAAACTAGTGAGAAAGTGCAGAAAGAACACCTAATTTCACCCTTCCAAAAGCTGAATGTCTCCTTTAAACTGGATATCTGGGCTTCTTCTGTGGCTTATGGGGAGGGAGATACCTCCAGCAAAAATACATCCCACCTTAAGACTGATCACCACGACAAATCATTCTTTCAAGGTGCCTTTATCTCTCTGCCCAGATTAAGAAGGGATAACTAGCTCAGAGTATCTCCTGGGTTTTAGACAACTACTGTAAGATCAAATAAATTTCACCCAAAGTCCTCAGAAATGGCTGCCCAAAGTGGACAGGAAAGCTGGCAGACTTAGATAGCTACAGAAGCTCATTTCTGTCGTGGTGGAGACATTGCTGATTGATTGCCAGGGTTGGTACAGTATTGCCCATTTCAATGAGGTAAAAAAGATCTTGCAACTCTTTGGAAATTGTTTGCCATGTCACAGGCTTAATGCACAAGTGGTATAATTGGTTTACAAGTGAAAATGAAAACAGAAAATGAGCACAAGACCTTTATGTTCTGTTCATAGAGAAGTAAACATTTTCTTCAAGAACTGAAACTGCTGTCTTAAAATATATCACATGTTGATGTACTTACAGTGTAAAATTGTGTTTGCTTGGGCAGTGTTACCTGCAGCTTCTGTGGCTTGACTCAAAGCCTTTTTGAATCTCGGTGGGGCAGACTGACCTCTGCTTACTGGTCTGTGGCATTCGAAGTCACTCCTGCAGAGCACATGCACCGCAGGAGCATGCTGGTCAGCAGTTAGAGGTCTTCTGTAGCAAAGATGATACTTGATAGGGCATAAGGATATGAGCAACATCCCTGAAGTGGAAGGGAATGGAAAGGAAAATACCAGCGTATAAGTGCACACAACATAGACTGCCTAATGCAGCAACTGCAATTCATTCACTTGAGCTTCCTCATTCCTCTCTCAGCACACATTCAGCCCTGTTTAACATATGCTTGAACCCCACTTAATTTAATGTAGCCAACAGGTGCTTACAATTAGGCACATGCTTAGTAACATGACTAGATTGAGGCCCAAATATTCCTGCTTCAACACATGAACAAGACTGTTTCTATTAAGATGGAGAATTGCACGCTAGGATTTGTAATCACATGCTTCCATTTAGGTCTGAGCTCAAAACTTTTTCTTAATCAGGGTCAAAGCAATGACTGTGTCTTAGACCAAGTTATGAAGCCCAAATCTTGAAGTTCCTGTTGCTGTAAAACTCCCACAGACATGAAACGTGCAAATTGTATGCAGTTCATAGATTCCTGGCAGATTGTCAGGACAGTGTCCTTAAGTTTCTGATGTTTTGCTAAATCGTAGTAAGTAGTTCTGTATTTTAAAATTCAGGAAAAATAGAGGACACTGCATTTTCACTTACAATCTGATTTGTTGTCTCTACCTTATGTAACTAAAATAGGGTGGACTTAAGCAGCAATAGGTTAAGCAGTAATGACGCCAGCATTTTCTTTTGCTGAGGCTTTAGCCAAGCTAAGGATGCAATGCTAATCTAGAGTTGTTTCTCTTTTTCCGTAAATAATATTTTTATTGAGCAAGAAGCGGATGCCAGAATGGCCTTTTGATCAGCTAAAAACAACAGTGTCTCTAAGGGAATCTTTCCTGTTTATTGTATGCTGCTGCATTTGAAAAATGCTAGCCTATGGTAGAGTTAGACTCCTTAACATACAAGAAGCAGGGCAAAACAGGATGAGGCCAAAATGGGAACTGTGTATCACAGGAACTCGGAAAGGCAGGAAGTAACAAAAGAAGTAGAAATTCTTGATTAAAAGTATAATTGTACCAGCTTGTGCAAGAGGATAATGACTTTCAAATGTCAGCCTTTGTGCCTGTTCATAATGATAAAGCTATTAAACCATATGTACTGTTCTTAATTCCATTTCTCATGGCAAGTCATTTAGGATCCACAGCTATTCTGTCCACTAAAATCTAAAGTATTTCTTCAGCAGTATATTCAAACAGTAGATTAAAAGGAGTGCTAACCAGAGGAGTGCCAACCAGGACTGATGCACAGTCATTTAAAACGTGTCAGAGATTCTGTTATAAGCCCCTACTTTCAAGGATTTGAATATCAGCCATAAAAATTCACTCCCAGGATAAAAGTCAGCCAAGGAGTGAATATTTAAACCTAATTTGTTAAAATAAAAAGACATAATTTTTGTAGTTTAGAAGTTTTGTGTAAAAAGGAATAAGGTCTTAAACCATCATTTGCTGATCTGTTACTGAAAAGTAAATCTATTTCAAAAATTAACTCAGTAAGAAATTAACTCTTAAAGCAGTCAATAGCTTTGTTATTGCAGAAAATTAGTTATAGCAGAGACAGTCACAAACAAGTTACCAAGTTTTAAAACCACTGCTGCACAGCTGAGCTTGGTCCAGCTCTGTGTTGCTAGTGGAAAAAGAATATTTGCTTCAGTGGTAATTAGATCAAATGCTAACTTCTTCATCAGGAAGTTAGATTCTGGAAGAAAAAGTAAAAGAGCTCAGTTTGGCAATCACGACACTTGGTAAAATGTTCACCTGTAAAGTTGCCTCCAAAGACAGGAAGATAAACATTGTGCTGGTGTCACCATGGGGGCTTTAGCCTTCCCCAGCATTTCAGTCAGAGTGTCAGTGCTTCTGATCCCAGGCCATGGGATGGTGTTGCTTCCAGACTGAAGCTAGTAATACCATGTTTTATAATTATAGGCACATGCCAACAGAAAAGCTATAGAATAAATTGTCATTACCAGATGGTTCAATGTTTCAGGGGGGGAAGATGTTAGCAGAGAATTCTGCAGCAGCTTCCGCAAGTCCTACCCAGCAGGTGATATTTATGGACTGTTTACAAGATTTCCACATATGGCATTCTAAAGAGGTTTGTAACTTTTATACTCTGCCATCCAGTTTATTTATTCTACAAAAATCCTACTCCAAAGGTCAGCTATGTTCTGTCTGTCTCAGCAACTCCAGGCCTAGGGAAAAATACTGAACATAATCTCAGCATGGAGTAGTTAAACAAATGTGCTTTTAAACATGGTAGAGATGGTTTTGTGTCTTGTTCTCATATATCTTAGACCCTGTGTCTCTTGGCTTTAGGCATCATTTAAATGAGAGCACTGTTTAGCACCTCTTTCACATTCAAATGATATGTTTGTGTTCTTTTGTGTGGAAATGTCTGTATATTTTCAACACTGCTCAGTTCATGTGAAAGCAGACAGGAACAAACCAAGAAGACAAAGATTATGTCAAAGTGGGTGAATAATACCGAAGTGATCATGATGCATCTATTCTTCTTTGGAAAATCTTCAGAAGAAACCCTCCTTTCCTTTTCCAGCTTCCAAGCAGTGCAAGGAAGCTCATTTTAAACCCTTCCAGCCTGACACTCTGCTCTTGGTTGAGTTGGGTTTCTGTCTCTGAGCCTCCTCCTCTGCTCTGTCTGATTCAGGCGTGGAGGCCAAACCCAGTACTGACTTCCTCCTTAAGTGACAGCAAAACAGAATACCTTCTCTTTTTCTTGTCACATCTTATCCATACATTTGAATAGATCCCATGCTAAGTAATGAATTGCACGTGAAACTGAAGCAATGCAATGTAAATGCTGCTACTCTCGTCTGGTCAAATCATTTTGCAGGTGCAAAACGCGCTCACACACAGGGAAGCCTCAGATCAGCTTTTTGGTTAGTATCCTAAATATCACTAGCTGGGAGATATTAGTACCTCAAAATTATATTTACTGTAGAAGACCAGTGATGAAATTTCAACAATTGATTGAATAGTTGAATCTCTGATTCACAAAAGCAATATCATTACAGGGTAACTATTATTTATACAATGTCTGATTTGTGATATATGTGTATAATCAATTGCAAGTTATGTGCTTTTCAAACATCTGCTGTAGTTTATTGTGAGTCTATTAGAGGATATCTAATATCCAGTAAGAAATGATGTGTAAAAAATCCATCACCTCTTTTCTGGCAGGAGGGTCTTGTAATTCAAACAGATACTGTCTGTCTTCTTTGTTATATTGACCCTCTGGATTTGAGGATCTGAGGTTTTCTGCTGAACCATCATGAAAATACCTTCATGATATTTTCACATGTGCCATAATAAGTGTCTTTTCTGACCAAGAGGACAAAGCAGCTATACAGTATGCAAAAATGGGCACAGCTGTAAAAGAGGCATTAGTTCAAAGTCATGAAATAGTGCTGTTAGAAAAATAACAAAATACATGTTTTCAAGTCAAAATCACAAAATTGTTACATTCATCAGCTGGTAATATCACAAGGACTATTTCTTTTAGGAATACTACCTAGGAGTATAGATTCCCTTTGCTCTTAGGGGTCTGATGTACAAACTTTGGAGGTGGGATGTGCAGTTGCTTGTAGGGAGGATGCAAAGGGAAGTTTGCGATTTCTGGTCTTATGCAAGTTTTGTCGAATCACCACAATTTACGAATCCCACATTCTTCACTGGAGGAAGAACACTTGAAGCTGCATCTCAGCTGCAAGGTATAAAAGCAGCTATTAAATATACCTACTGCTACATGTTTATAGGTGTATTAAGAAGGACTTGCCTTGGGCTAGGCCTCAGTGGGTTAAATTGCATCCACTTAAATTAATAGAGCTGTGTCAGTTTTAAACTTTGGCAGAGCTGGAACAGCCGGACAGGACACCATGCAGGTCCTGCAAGAAGGACCAGAAAAGCTCTGTGAGAAGGACTTGAACATATTTTCAAAGTGCAGATTTCAAATTGCTCTTTAAGAGCTGAGATTTTTCAGTTGGTAACACCTTTTCTGCTTCTGAGAATATTTGGCTCTACCAGCAGAACGTGCATACTGCCATGCCCTCTGCTGCCAGTCAGCAGAGTTTCACAAAATGCCAGGGAGGAGAGTGTGACTGCAGAGCATAGGTTTTTTGGGTTCCCTGTTGGGCAAGGTGTTGGCCATGGTCCTGTGGCACAGTTGCTGCACGGCTCCCTTGGAGCTCCTGGTCTCAGCCACGTGGCAGACTGTCATGGGTGCGTTTTTCCCTTTTCTTCTCAGCCTGGAAAAAGTTCTATTATCTCTGTGGGAATTTAACTTATGCAGAGACCGTGGGATCAGGTCCGTGGCTTACTCTGTTACACCTAATTAACCCTGGGAATTCATTTCCACAACACAGAACTAGGCCAAGACCATAGGTAGTTTTACAAAAGAAAATGAAGGATTTGCAGTGAAGATGTGGAATATCCACAATTACATTTCATATGATACAAAATAATTAAGGGATATAAGCCATAATGGTTCATGGCACAATCCAAGTTCTAACAGATGGGGATACAATGAAATTTCCCCATGGGAAAGTGATTTTGTAATTGTAGAGGTGGGTGTATTCCATTTACTTCTGTATTTATTTTAGCTGTGTATTTATATTTGTATAAACATTAGGGAAAAGCATCATTCTATAACCTCTGGGTATTTTTACCATTTCTTTAAAATACAGAAGTAATTGCTGCATACTTCTTAAAGAATAAAAGGGGGAAAAAAAATAAAACCCTCGTTTTTCCCCACCCACACATTTCTCTTCACTTCATATATTCCAACCCTCAGATTGCCCCTCCCTCTGCAAAAGCCTGGGAAAAGATTCACAAGCACATGTGAAAAATGATAGTTTCACATGGCTGTAGTAGGTTCACATCCTTATTATGTAAATGAGTGGTTTTGGTTTGGGCGTCTCTTTTGTGGTTTTTTGTGCAGATGGTTAAATACTTAAACACAGTGGGCCAAATTGTTCCTACTGGAATTTCACTGGCTTTGGCTAAACTACACCAGGAATCGAAATAGGCCGTGGAACCAAAATCTGCTTTTGCATATAATGAAGCAACCAAATGGGTAATGGGATTGCTGCACAGTAGCAGAAAGGAAGAAGCAGCCATGAACAGATTTCCCTTTGTCTGTTCAGTAATTAATGAAGTACCTGGTGAATGATAGATCTGAGAAACCTCGCTTTGCTCCTCTGATCTGCACTTCCTCCAGACAGGTAAGCGCAGAGCCGTGTGTGCTGAAGACTGATTAATTAGCCCAAGCCAGTTGTAAAATCTTTAGGAAACAAGTGGTGTCTGTTTTCTTTTGCACAGGATGCCAAGAGATGTATTTAAAGTGTGAGAGTCAAAGGTCAGTTTGACATCACATACTCTAAGAAAGACCCCTCACTTGGATCCCTGTTTCATGTTAGAAATACTGTCTGCGAGCCGTGAAGCTATTGTACTCGATAAGAGAAGGAGTGGGATTAATCTGCAGCAAGGAAAATTTAGGTTAAATATTATGAAAAATGTTGTAACTGTGAGATCACTTAAGCAGAGTAGCAGACTGTCAAGGGAGACAGTCAAGGCTAGAAGTGACACTTTTCTATCAGAGCTGGTTTGGAGAATAATTAATAAGCATTTCTCTTTGAACGGGGGGAGGGGCACCAGGCTCCGCTAGAAGTCTCTGCCAAACCAAATGAGCCTACGAATCTCACAGACACGCTGTGAGTTAATGCCTATGTACAGATAAAATGGAGCTCTCTGAAAGGAGTTTTCCAGCCTCTTCTCAGCTTGTGTTACATATTCTAAATGTAAATTGAATGCAAATACTTTGAGCTGTTCACCACAAAGCAGTTTACAATCTCCTTCTCTAAATCTGACCCACTGGAAATTTAAGGGGCCATAGTAATGGTTCATAGAATTCTTTCAAAACTAATTGGGTTACAACAGCAAAAAAGTCTGCTCCGATCTGTATGATTTCTTATGCCTGTTTCATAGTTATTTCCAGAAATTTCTTATTATAGTTTAATATTTCTAAGTTTTTAACCGATCTCTTCCACTATTAAAGTTAATGAATGTGTTAACATTGCATTCAGTGAGAAAATGCATAAGCTAGGTGTGTGGCTCAAGTTCTAAATATTCTGCTAAGGTTTTTATCTTCAGATTGTTCAGGCTTATCCGCTTGCACTGAACCAGCGATAATAAGGTATCTTTCTTTCTGTCTTTGCTCTGGAAAGATAAAATTTGTCATTTCCTAGCATTATATCCAAGTGCAGCAAATTGCAAAACAAATGCATTACCTCTACATTATTTTGGGGGTGCAGTGTGTGTTAAATTCATTTTCAAAATCAGATTACAGAAGGTTAAATCTCAGTCCCTAATTTGTGCCAACAAAATTGGCAAATCATCTTAACAAAGGGCCAAAGAATTATTGCCTTGATAATAACAGAAAATTTGAACTTGGCAGTTTTATAGATTGGCCCATGTCTAAAAAGCTTTAGTAAAGGTTGTTCTCCACCATCTCCAGTGGAGTGCTGCTTCGTAAAAACAAACATTGATTTTCCTCACTAACAGGGGTTTTGGCAAAATAAAGGGGGGCATAGGCAACATGAAATTTAATCCATAGCTTTCCATCTACTGCACCCTACAGAGCCACAACCCAGGGAACCAGAAGAAAGAGATCAAAAGGCTTTAAAAATGTCAGGCAACAGGATCTTATTTAAATTATTAGGTGAGATGCCCTCTTGTTTTTAACAATAGCAAAACATATCACATAGCCTGTTTTCTTCTCTCCCTTTATGCTGCTTTTGACAGGCTGGTGCAAATTGCATGTAGAAATTGTATTTCTGCTTTCCCATATCACTTTGGACAACATTTGAAAACATGTTTTTGTAAAACAATGTAATATTCAAAGGTATTTGAATCGTGTAGAAGCTGGAGTATTTGTAACAGGTTCTTAACCAGTATTGACTGAAATAAAACTAATTTGATGAAAAAACAGAAACCTGCCTTAGGTGAGGTCGATAAACAGTCAGGGAATATAAGAAGGCTTATCTTAATTCTGTTAAGTGATTCAACTTTAAGGATTGCGCATTTCTAATTCACATACATATGCTAAAAGGGTTTTTTGAGCTTCCAACAGCTGAAATCGTTAAAACCATATAAGAAGAGATTTTTTCTTGTTATTTATGTTGGCTTTATTGCAGAGAGATAGATACTGTCCCAACCTGATGTCATACTTGCAGAACAGTAAAACCTTTCTCCCAAGCTCTGTGTGCAACCTCTATGCTGCTAAATCATTGTGCACGAGTAGTCTCACTGACGTCAGCAAAAGCAGGGCTGTACAGTCTAATTCTTAAAATGTCATGTACATATCAATTCTGATGCTGTCGTTTTTATCTCAGATTTTGTAAGGTGAAGCACATGGCCTGAATGTGAGACTGGCTGAATATTAAACTTCTCTAGCTTACAGAGTACTTCATGTTTCTAAATCATATGAGTAGTGGATAGTACTGATTTAATAAAGCACCAGTCAGCCAAGACTTAGGTGCTTAAAATGAAAGAAATACAAATAGAAGGTCTTTGATATACAAATCATTAATGATCATACTTAAAAGCAGTTGTCACCATGCCTCCTAATCATGGATTTGCACATCTGGGTGTCTGTGTGTATGAAGGGTGGGCTGAAATGAGGGAAAAGAAGACCTCAGCACTGTTCTGTCTTCCTTACCTATGTTAATGCCTTTGGGATTCTTTTACAGAATAACACAGATATTGCAGATTAAGGAAAACAGGATCAGCTATTTTTAGGATTCAGTTCATATGAAACCATTTTCACTTACCTTATAGCAACTCCCTCATTTTCTTCTAACAAAGTGTGTTGACTTAATGTAGATGGGCAGGGGACCGCAAAATTGAAGTGAGAGGGACTTGTGTCCTTAAGGATTAAAAGCATCAGGAGACAAAACATGTTGGGAGAGGAGCAAGCTTAAGTTCTGTGTGTAAAGGGCACTGGTCATACTGGATGAAAGGCACTTCACATTCAGAATGACTTGCCATAGTGAAGTGTTTGCTAATGTGCTCGCTTCCTCTCATGTTGCCCCAGGTATTCAAGACAGTTCTTACACGGCAAACAGAGGAAGAGTCGTTTATAACATGACAGACTCATGCTAAGGCTGGCAGGGAATATCGTTAACCTCACAAGTCTTGATGTGACTGAAGAGGCTCAAGATCTGTATGGGAGACAAGTCTGAAAATTAACAGCCTCATTAATCAAATCACAATGTTTTGACAACTTCATGGTGTGTATGTAATCTATCCTGTATACAATTTAGCTAAGGCTTTTATGCAACGAGAGGTTTTTTGCAATAACTTTATGTGAAAAGACTCCACCCCACAGCACAATTCTATGCTGATTATCAAAGGGTGAAAAAGCATAATCAGCTGAGGTTTGAATAGAAAATACTGCCAGGATTATGAAGGAGGTAGCACATCTCCTTGTTTCCTATTCTGTTTTACTGACTGAAGTATAATCACCATCATCCCTTATTTAGAAAGTCTGGGGGAGAGGTGGCCAACCTCTCACACCTGAGCTCAGGTACAGGAAATACTCCTCTTCAAAGAATAAATCCTTTGAATCCATTTGCCCAATGTGTTTAGTCAAGAGTGAAACAATTGTGAATAATCTGCTGGGACCTCTACTGCGACACACCAGAGCATGTCCCTCAGATAACCAGTTCTCCAGAGCAGCAGGACACTCAGCACAGGGTAATTCAGAGTAATTCTGGGTTCCTCAGATGTCAGACATTCATTTTCTGGATAAAAACAGACTCGCCCCCAAATCCTTTGTTCTTCAGACTCCTTGTAAGTACCTATCTTAAGGAGCTTAGGGATACACGGTCCACACCTAGGGATTTATGCAGAAGGCTTATTAATTCTTTTGAGTATTAATTGTGTAAATCCTGCACATCTAGACAAGACTACATCC